>NC_135308.1:114736372-115046872 GCF_048772815.1 Callospermophilus lateralis
TCTCACACCGGCCTTCTACAAACACGTTCTGAGGAAATCCACGTTCTCTGCCCAAATCCACACCTCCACTGGGCTTCTGTCTCCCAAAATTACTGTCTGAATCCCGTGAGAACTCAAGGGGAACTCAGGCAGCAGGATACGCCCTATTCCCAGTAGGAATAACCTTCCTAAACCGGGAACGCCCTAAACCCGGATCCACCCTGGTCCTAGAGCAAGGTCACCTTACATGCAATGTCACTGCAAAATGTCCTATTTCCACGAGTCCTTCCACTAAGCAACATGGGGTACGCTGGCAAGGAAATTGTCATACCTACTTGGCTAATGGCTCCCAGCACAAACCCAGGGCCTTACACATATTAAGCAAGTGCTCTACCACTGAGCTACATCCCTAGTCCAATAATAGGTATTAATTATGTGTTTAACATAATTTTAATCACATACATGAAAAATTAAATTATAAATAATATATGACCAAAAGTGGGTAAAAAATCATCTATACATCTGTAATTAAAAATTATTATTAATTCATACAAATAAATAGATCACTGATGCATTTTCTTCATCATAAATGCCCATGTTCTCAACCATATGAACTCACAAACCTGACCACATCAGAAGCCATTTGGACCAGCGATATGCCCTGCTCTGAGTATAGCTGACTTATATTCTTTTTGTGACCTAGGAGGTGGTCATGCAAACAGCGTGTCAAATTGGAATACTCCATGTACATTCCACATGCTGAACTATTTAGTTTCTTTCCCTTAACAAATTTGAATGGGATATATAAAGAGAAAGCATGTAATTTATATGGTAGATAGATAGAAGCTAAACTATACAGAGAAAGAAGAAAAGCACCAGAGGCCAGGAGATAGTAGAAGAGCTCTTTGGTAAACTGAGAACAGAGAAAAATGGATGAATTAGAAAGTAATGAAGGAGGACAAATCAAAATAATTTGACTACTCTTACATGTAGTAGATGAGGGGTCAGGAAGAATCAAGTCTGTTAGTTTATTGATTTAGGCAACTAGATGGATGTGGTGACTTTCTTTGAGAAACACAAAAAGAGGACTCACTCATTTTTCAGGGAGAAATGAGGTGCTAATGAGATTTCCAGGTAGAGATATCCATAGGAAGTTGAATGTTCATGTCTGGATTTTAATTAGATAAGCACTCTGGAGTTAGAAGTGTGTGTAAGGGCTTCACATCAGGACTCTCAGAGATAGTGAGGTAACAGCTTCTTGTTTTATTCCCATTGTGCTAAGTTGAGCAATATACTTGGATGAGGCTGTGTTGATCTAGGGAAGTTGAGAATAAATTATTTTTTCATGTCTAATTACTTTCTGTACTGTGAAATATTTTACATTACATACCTGAGACTGATGACCTACCCAGAGAAGACTAGTATAAGATCAATCCGGGTTTATGTAGAGGGGAAAGTTAAGTTTCCAGGAGGTTTAATGTTATGCATTCCAGAAGGTCTACATATTTTGAAGGTATAGAAGTTTGCACTTGCATTTTTCAGCAGATATTACAACTAATTCTTTTGTGTATGCCCTAGATAGGTAAGTGATGTCTGTGTTGTGGTATTACTGTTAATCTGAACCTTCCACTGGTATTTGTCACCGTGAGAATTATACAGGATAATATAAGTAGAGTGATGGTAATTGAAGCCATTCATATGAATATCACTGAAAGAGAATAAACTGAAAAGAGAGCAGAGAATAGAATTCTGTAAAACACTAATATCTAAGGAAATAAAAGCTTAAGAGGAGAATAAGTGAATGATGTTAGAATCTGAGAGATTGAACAACTAGATGAGTAATATTTGTATTTCATCATTAAACCAAGACAGATATTTCAGAATATTAGAGCCAGGTGCACTGGTGTATGCCCATAATTCAGAAACTAAGCAAGCTGAAGTAGAAGGATGGCAAATTTGAGGAAAGCCTCAGCAATTTAGTGAGACCATCAGCAATTAAGCAAGAAACTGTCTCAAAGTAAAAAAATGATTGGTGATGTATCTCAGTGGTAAAACACCTCTGGGCTTAATTCCTGGTACCAAAAAAATAAAATAAAATAAAACAAAAACCCAGAATCACATTAGGTAAGTTTTTTCTTATTACATATGGATACTTGCTTCTTGTTAAATACATTTTTAAATAAATACATTTTGTAAAAGATTCATACCAAGGGCTCAGAAAAAGACATGGATTTTCTAATTTTCAACTAGAAGGTTGAATATGAGGAACAAAACCCATTGATAATAACTCTGCTTAGAAGTGAAAGAGTGCGATGACCATGAGAATTTTCTTTTTCCAACACTCATTTAAAACACTTGACTCTGTTTCTAACTCCTATCACCAATAATGATGATGATAATAATAATAAAATAAGAATTTAAAAAACTCAAAACTTAATTTGTGCCAGGCATTCTACTTTATCTACCAATATCTCATTTAACCTCTTAACTACCTCATGAGGAAGGTGTATTTTCTTCTTTTAAAGATGTGGAGAGGTTATATAGTAAGTATTAGTGAAGACTAGAGAGCTCTAGTTAAGTCATTTACTAATTACCTAGATAGTAACCAAGGGAGTTACTAGAGAATTACTCTTGGGGCTTTTTCACTTCAGAACCTGAAGCTTACATAACATGTTAATGCTGTGAAAAAACATCATTTATAGTAACAAAAGGTTAACTTTCAAGAAATTTATGATGTAATTTTCAATAAAGACAGATTTTGCAGCTACAGATGATTTTTATACCCATGCCAACATTTATAAATGCTAAATGTTGCTAAAAATTGCTACAATTTTGACAGTATTAAGTAGTTTTTGACATGCTGGACAACAAAATATTGATCTGGATATTTGTTTTTTTAAAGTTTACTTGTTTTTTATTCTAATTTGTTACATATGACAGCAGAATGCATTACAATTCATATTACACCTGTAGAGCACAATTTTTCATATCTCTGGTTGTACACAAAGTAGAGTCACACCATTTGTGCCTTCAAACATGTACTTATGGTAATGATGTCCATCTCATTCCACCGTCTTTCCTACCATCCCTTACCTAACATCCCTTTACCCTATCTAGTGTTCATCTGATTCTCCAATGCTCCCCCCTCAAGCCCATCATGAATCAATATCCTTATATCAGAGAAAACAGCCTTAGGTTTTTGGGGATTGGCTAACTTCACTTAGCATTATATTCTCCCAACTCCATCCATTTACCTGCAAATACCATGATTTTACTCTCTTTTAATGCTGAATAGTATTCCACTTTGTATATATACCACATTTTCTGTATCCATTTATCTACTGAAGGACATTTAGGTTGCTTCCACAGTTTAGCTATTGTGAATTGTGCTGCTATAAACATTGATGTGGCTGTGTTCCTGTAGTATGCTGCTTTTAAGTCCTTTTGGTATAAACCAAGGAGTGGGATAGATGGGTCAAATGGTAGTTCAATTCCCAGTTTTCCAGGGAATCTCCATACTGCTTTCCAGATTGGCTGCACCAATTTGTAGTCCCATCAGCAATGTATGAGTGTACCTTTTCCCCCACATCCTCGCAAACACTTATTGTTGTTTGTATTCTTTTTTTTTTTTTTAGTTGTAGTTGGACACAACATCTTTATTTCACTTGTTTTTTTTTTTTTTTTTTTGTATGTGGTGCTGAGGCTCAAACCCAGGGTCTCGCATGCACAAGGCGAGTGCTCTACCACTGAGCCACAACCCCAGCCCTGTTGTTTGTATTCTTAATAGCTGCCATTCTGACTGGAGTGAGATGAAATTTTATGGTAGTTTTGATTTGCATTTCTCTAATTGCTAGAGATGTTAAACATTTTTTCATATATTTATTGATTGATTGTATATCATCTTCTGAGAAGTATCTGTTCAGTTCCTTGGTCCATTTATTGATTGGGTTATTTGATTTTTTTGGTGTTAAGATTTTTGAGTTCTTTATATATCCTAGAGATGAGTGTTCTATCTGGTGTGCGTGTGGTAAAAATTTGCTCCCATTCTGTAGGCTCCTATTCACTTCACTGATTGTTTCTTTTGCTGAGAAGAAGCTTTTTAGTTTGAATCCATCCCATTTAAGATTCTTGATTTTAATTCTTATGCTATAGGAGTCATATTAAGGAGGTCCGGGCCTAATTAAACATGATGGAGATTTGGGTCTACTTTCTCTTCTATTATGCAGGGTCTCTGGTTTATTCTTAGGTCCTTGATCCACTTTTAGTTTTGTACATGGTGAGAGATAGGGGTTTAATTTCATTTTGTTGCATATGGATTTCCAGCACCATTTGTTGAAGAGGCTATATTTTCTCCAATGTATGTTTTTGGTGCCTTTGTCTAATATAAGGTATCTGTAATTATGTGGGTTTGTCTCTGTGTCCTCTGTTCTGTACTATTGGTCTACAAGTCTATTTCAGTGCCAATACCATGCTATTTTCGTTACTATTACTCTGTAGTACAGTTTAAGGTTTGGTATAGTGATGCCAACTGCTTCACTCTTCTTGCTAAGGATTTCTTTAGCTATTCTGGGTTTCTTATTTTTCCAGAAGAATTTCATGACTGCTTTTTCTATTTCTATGAGGAATGACATTAGGATTTTGACTGGAATTGCATTAAATCTGTATAGTGCTTTTGGAAGTATGGTCATTTTGACAATATCAATTCTGCCTATCCAAGAGCAAGGTAGATCTTTCCATCTTCTAAGGTCTTTTTTGATTTCTTTATTTGGTATTCTGTAGTTTTCATTGTAGAGACATTCACCTCTTTCACTGATTCCCAAGTATTTTATTTTTTTGAGGCTATTATAAATGGGGTAGTTTTCTTTGTTTCCCTTTCAGAGGATTTGTCACTGATATACAGAAATGCCTTTGATTTATGGGTGTTCATTTTACATCCTGTTTCTTTGCTGAATTTATTTACTAGTTCTAGAAGTTTTCTGATGGAATTTTTTTGGGTCTTCTATTGTCAGCAAATAGTGCTAATTTGAGGTCTTCTTTTCCTATTCATATCCCTTTATTTCTTTTGTCTAATTGCTCTGGCCAGTGTTTCAAGAACTATGTTTAATAGAAGTGGTGAAAGAGGGTATCCCTGTCTTGTTCAGTGTTTAAAGGGAATGTTTTCAATTTTTCTCCATTTAGAATGATGTTGGCCTGGGGCTTAGCATATATAGCTTTTACAATGTTGAGATATGTTCCTGTTATCCCTAGTTTTTCTAGTGTTTTGAACATGAAGTGGTGCTATGTTTTGTTGAATTCTTTTTCTGCATCTATTGAGATGATCACATGATTCTTATCTTTAAGTCTACCAATGTGAATGAATTACATTTATTGATTTCCATATGTTGAACCAACCTTGCATCCCTGGGATGAATCCCACTTGATTATGGTGCACTATCTTTTTGATATGTTTTTGTATTCGATTTGCTAGAATTTTATTGAGAATTTTTGCATCTATGTTCATTAGAGATATTGGTCTGAAGTTTTCTTTCTTCAATATGTCTTTGCTGGTTTTGGAACCAGGGTCATATTGTTCTGTTTAGTCATACATGACATATTATACTTGTATAATTACACATGTATTTTAACATATTATACATATATGGAGTATAACTTCCCCTTCTTGTGGTCGTACATGATGTGGAGTTACAACTGGTTGTGTGTTCATATATGAAAATAGGAAAGTTATGTCTAATTCATTCTACTCTCTTTCCTATTACCATCCTTCCTTCCTTCCCTTCATTCCTTTTCGTCTAATCCAATAAACTTCTGTTCTCCTCCCCGCCCCCATTATTGTGTATTAGCATCTGCATATCAGAGAGAACATTTGGCCTTTGGTGTTTTGGGACTGGCTTATTTTACTTAGCATGATAGCCTCCAGTTCCATCCACTTACCAGCAAATGCCATAATTTCATTTTTATGGCTCAGTAATATTCCATTGTGTATATGTGCCACATTTTCTTTATCCATTCATCTGTTGAAGGGCATCTAGGTTGGTTCCATAGCTTAGCTATTGTAAATTGACCTGCTATAAACATTGATGTGACTGAGTCACTACAGTAAGCTGATTTTAAGTCCTTTGGGTATAGACCAAGCAGTGGGATAACTGGGTCTAATGGTGGTGGTTCCATTCATTTTCTGAGGAATCTCCATACTGCTTTTCAGAGAGGTTGTACCAATTTTCAATCTTGAGAGCCACAGCCAAAGGGGCCCTAGCAAACTTCCAGCTGCCAGCTAATGATTGGCTCACAGTGGCCCCAGCAAACTTCCAGCTGCCAGCTGATTGGCTCCTCTGTGGTGATGCTCATTGGGCTATTTCCCCGCCCTTTCAGACCACGGAGCTGCTCATTGGGGGACTCTTTTGGCTCCACCCATGTGACCCAGCCAATCGGCCTCAAGAGCAGGAGAAGTGGGGGGGTTGAGAGGCTTGTGGGAAGCCGGTGGTGGCAGTTGGGCTCTGAGGGAGTTCCTGAAGAGCTTGTGTGCTGACTGGTGTGTGTTCTAAAAATAAAGTTAGTTTCTGCTTGATAAGTGGCTCGTGAATTGTGCTCAGCCAGACTGCGGCATTTTGCTTTTCAGAGTGGTTGTACCAATTTTCAATCCTACCAACAATGTATGAATATACCTCTTTCACACATCCTTGCCAACATTTATTATTAGTTGTATTCTTGATAACTGCCATTCTGACTGGAGTAAGATGAAATCTCAGTGTATTTTTAATTTGCATTTCTCTAATTACTAGAGATGTTGAACATTTTTCCATATATTTGTTGACTTCTGTGAAGTGTCTGTTCAGTTACTTTGCCCATTTATTGAATAGCTTTTCTTTGTGTGTGTGTGTGTTTAAGTTCTTTGTATATCCTGGAGATTAATGCTCTACCTGAGATACAGGCAGCAAAGATTTTCTTCCATTCTATAGGATCTCTCTTCACATTCTGTTTCCTTTTCTGTGAAGAAGTTTTTTTTAGCTTGATACCATACCATTTATTGATTCTTGATTTTATTTCTTGTGCTTTAGGGGTTTTGTTGAGGAATTTGGCTTCTAAGCTGACATGATGGAGATTTGGACTCACTTTTTCTCCCAGTAGTCACAGGGTCTCAGGTCTAATGCCTAGGTCCTTGAGGATATTTGTTTTTGCTACTAAAAGGCAAATGATTCTGCTAGGTCCCAAGTTTAGCTAATTCTTTTTTTTTTTTTTTTTAATTTCTAGTTGTAGTTGGACACAATACCTTTATTTTATTTATTTTTTATGTGGTGCTGAGGATAGAACCCAGGGCTTCACACGTGCTAGGTGAGTGCTCTACCACTGAGCCAAAAACCAGCCATAGATAATTCTTTAACTTGAAGAAAAAAACTTTTTTTTTTTTTAATTACCTCTGACAACTTGTTTGGTATTGGCATGAAGCCATGTATTGTTTCGGGGGCAGTACAAGCTCTCTAGGCATATATAAATATAGAGCCATTTTATTTATTTATATTTTGGTACCTGGGATTGAAACACTGAGCCACACCCCCAGCCCTTTTTTTTTGTATTTTATTTAGAGAAAGAGTCTCACTGAGTTGCTTAGAGCCTCACTAAGTTGCTGAGGCTTGCTTTGAACTAGAGATCCTCCTGCCTCGGCCTCTCTAGCCACTGGTATTACAGCCATGGGTCCCCATACCCAGCAATACAGGGCTATTTTTATGCAGTGCTGGAGATCAAATCCAGCACCAAAGATATCTCTGCAAACAGTTTCCCAAACACCTTCAGATTCATGCATGCTAATATCACTGAGTTATGTACCCAGAACCTTTGAGTCAGAATCTCAGATCTAATCCTCCTGCCTGAGCTTCCAAGTAGCTGATCTCACAGGCATAGCCCACCCATGCCTGTTTGTATGTATTGTTTTTAGCTAGTGAATTAAACTGTGCTCTCTTCAACTCTATATAATATAGAGATATACAAGACTCTAGCAGGCCCATGCTTGTAATACCAGTGGCTGGGAAAGCTGAGGCAGTAGGATCAGAAGTTCAAAGCCAGACTCAGTAATTTAGCAAGGCCTTAACAACTTGAAGACCATGTCTCAAAATAAAAAATTTGGCTCAGGGGTTAGCACCCCTGGGTTCAATTCCTGGCACCCAAAACAAAACAAACAAACAAACAACAACAACAACAACAACAAAAACCCAAGAAAGAGCCTTCAAAGATAATTTTGAGTCAATCATGCCAAAGCTATTAACAATAAAAATAAAAAATTTTAAGTAAAAGTTGGCTATATAGGGAAAGACACTGAGAGGAAACTTGGGTTTAGATTACTGGTCCAATTATTAACTCATTAAAAATAAAAAAACTCCTGGGACCTCAAGAATAATGTCTGTCACCTGAGTTCCCCCCCACCCCCTTAAATTTACAGGGTTTTATGCATAAAACTTAAAAACATAGGATTTCTCAACCATTTCTTACAGGTTGTGTATTAGGCACAGATGATTCAAACTGCTGTTCTAGTACCTCATCTGCCAACTTTATCTTCCTTGCTTTACTTGCCAGAAGGAAAAAACATGAAATTATCTTATTCTCTGCTCAGCAACTGAGAAATGCTTTGGGAAAAAGTATATTTTTAACCTGGATCTTCGGAGAAATATACGAAGATTTTAGCTTTCACCTCTCATTTATTTGGCACCTCAGATCTAATAAGGGCTTTTATGCTGGCTTTTTAAATTTGAGCCTCAAAACCCTGATTTTAAAAGGGTATTCATTCATTCAACAAATTTTACTGCTTACTTACTACGTGCTATTGTAGGCTCTGGCAAAACACTATGTACGAAAACAGAAAAGTTGAAAAAAAAATAGGAAGCCCCACTCGCCTGAAACTTTTCTTTTAGTGGGGGGAGAAACCAATGTTAAAAAAGGACAGGGCAGACTGGAGGAATTTCGTCTTCTGCGTGACAGGGGAGCAGAGCGTTTGGAACCGAGGGCAGTTTAATTGACCATTTTACAGATAAAATAAGAGCCGACTTCCCAGTAGTTGCGCGGATGGCGCTTTAACGACTCAATGGCGGGCTTGCCATTTAGGTCCACGGGTGAGGGGGGGCGAGGAATAATTAACAGGAGGTGGGCGTTGATTTGGGGACATTAGTCCAGGGATTCGAGAAGGCAGAAACGAAGAGTGATAAGACAAATTCAAATGAATTCAAAAGGAAGCAAACTATTCACACCAAAACAGAAACGTCAGACCCCCACACGCAGAGCTACGCCAGAGTCCCCTGGAGCCCTACGGAGGCATTTGTCCCTAAACACACGTCGGCGCCGCAGACTCTGCCCTCAGACTACTAGGACGCCGGGGGTGCGGCTGGGGCGGGCGCTGCCACCCGGAACCGGACCTGCCGGAGTGCGGCCGCGCTCCCCGCCCCGCCAGCCGCTGACCGCCCGGGTTGGCCGCGGCGGGGGCGGTGGCCGCGGTACCCGGAAGTGCAGCTGACGTGTCCCGGCCGCGCGCGGAATTGTGGGCGCCTCGGCTAATGGCGTCGGCGAGTCTGGGGAGTCTGGGGAGCCAGCGCTGAAGCTTCTTGCCAGGTTGGCTGGTGACGCCCGGTGTGGCGGGGCCCCGCAGCCGTGGGACGGACGTGCCCACCTTGTGGGCTCCTGGGCCAGCGCTGGCGGAGCCTAGCGAAACTGGGCGACTGCGGGGGCGCCTCCGAGAGGAGCCGGGGGTGTTAGAAAGAGGCTGCGGGGGGCGCTCGGGCACGCTCCGGGTTCGCAGCCCAGGCCCGGCAGAGCCCCTGCGGAGCCCAAGAGGCGGGCTGTGGAAGGGCTGGAGGCGACCCAAGGAGTTGACAGTGCCACAGCTTATTTGTGCGGCTCTGAAATTAGCTCGGACCTTGAGTGATCATGTCTGGCACCAACAGCCCCGAGGCGGTGAAGAAGCTGCTGGAGAATATGCAGAGCGACTTGCGGGCCTTGTCACTGGAGTGCAAGAAGAAATTCCCACCTGTCAAGGAGGTAAGCTTCGGGCGACGCCGGGAGAAGGCGCCGCGAGCTTGCTTGGTCCTCTTAGACCCAGTCCTTCTCCCTCAGCCTCCAGTCGGGTCTTGATTTTCATTTGTCGCTCACCTTTGCAGGTGATTTGTACCGACTTTTTATAGTGTCCGAGAGCTCTGGGGCGATTTGATTTTTTTTCCACTCTTGTCCTCCTGATTTAGGAATGAAGTTGATGGAGTGAGCCAATTCAGTAATTCAGTTTTTCGGGTCTTTTTCAAACTCGGGACAGGCCAAGCCAGAATTGAAAAACTTACATGTCTGTTTCTCGTTCCTAAGAATGAATATCACTGTTGTCAAATCTGTGCTTCTCACTTGTATAGTATAACACTCGATTGGAAACTGCTTTCCTTGTTGGTATGTGTTATTCAGCTTATCTCTTATCAATCCCATGAACTATTAACGAATTATCCAGACCCACCTAATTTATAGACAGTGTTGATACCTACAGGAACCATGTTAATTAAACCTTCTTGTTATGAGCAGTACCGTGGCGGGCAGTTGGGTTTGGAGTCAAAGCAAATGGATCTGAATTTAAGTTCTAGCCTTACATCTTACTTAACCTCTTGGAGCTTCAAAAAAAAAAATTTTTTTTTTCAGCTGTAAAACGGGTAATATGTGGTTATATAAGATCATATGTGGCAAATGGTCAGATTAAAAGGGTGTTATTAGGTAGCTCGTTAAAAATTTACACAAATAAAAGCCAAATAGTTCCTGAATTGAATTTAAAATTTAATCACTATTGGCTTTTTTTTTAAAAAAAATTAAGATGCCACTTAATTATTTTAAAAAGATCTAAAATTTCCTTTCTTTTGAATAAGACATTTCAGTGATGTTGTAAAGGTAATTATTTAATTTTTATTTCTATTAAATATAGTTTTGAATACCTGCAGTTTCACTTATTGTTTGTCCTAAGAGTTCACCAAGGGGTTTTTATATTTATTTGTTTTATCCTTATAAATATTCTGTAATTAGAACTTGATTAATAAAGCTTGGATTTTAGGCTTCTAAGGAATCTTAATTTTACTATAAGTGCTCTAGCTCCATCATTCTTTAACAGACTCCTTCTTGTATTTAATAAAGTAAGAAAACACACACACACACACACACACACAATAAATAAGTAAATAAAGTAAGAAAACACTATCTAATACTACCTAATCACTTTTGTACCACTTTTGGCATGATAGCTATTACATATATTTTACTTCATATAGTTTGCCTTGGTATTGATTTTCGTTATTTTCACTGTATGATTTGTTGAAAGTTATAACGTAATTTTGAGGAATTAGGCTGTTTTAAAGAATTTTAAAGAATTATTATTATTATTTAATATTTTTAGCTATAAATGGACATAATACTTTTATTTGTTTATTTTTATTTTTTATGTAGTGCTGAGGATTGAGCCCAGGGCCTCACATGTGTTAGGCAAGCACTCTATCACTGAGCCACAACCCCAGCCTCAAGAATTATTATTTTTAATTGTGAGAAATATGCTTTCATTTAGAAAATTTCAAATCTTGTTTTGTAATTTGAACAATAAGTTATAAAACTTATTGTTTCTAGTTCTAAGAATTCATATAAAAACTCTGGTCCCTTTATATTATAGGTCTTTGTAGGCTAATTTGGGAATTTAATTAACTATTTGTTAAATTATTTCTATTGGAAAATGCATTCAGAGTTCCAAACAGGTCATTAGTAAAGTTCTAGAACTCAACCCATTCCTAATCCTAGGACTTTTCATTAAAGCTAATTAGCTTTTGCTTCAATGCTAGTTAAAGACATATTTAGTAATTACACCCAGTCTTTGTGATAATGATAAAAGTAATTCTTACCATAATTTTGTATGTAGTATACATACTCTGTTAGGATTTGTTGACTGAAAAAATCTTGACTCCTTTACCAGTGACATATGCTTACGTTCCTGCTTTAGGAACTGAAAAGTGACTGTCATAGCCTTAAAACAAGGATGAAGTAATTAGCTAAATAGTGATGATTTTTTTAAAAGGAGGAATACTTCACTTTCATGAATATTTTGATCTAATTTAAACTTCTTGGTAAATTAGTGGTAATGCCAAAATTTGGCTTTTGTTTTTTAAGGAACTGGTAAGTTTGGAGCTTTATTTTTCCCTTTGGGTGCTAGGTAGACCTTAAGGCAAAATCTTTCTAAATGTGAGAAGCTTTTCCTTTTTTTCTTTGCTAGTTACCATTCTCCTAGTATGCTTACAGGTGTTACCTGAAAAATGCTCATTCTGAACTACTCAAGAACTTATAACAAATCTAATTGCATTGTACTTGGAAGGGATACTTTTTAAATAAGTTAAAATGAAGTGAGACATTTTATATTTAGTCTTTATTGCAAGTTTTAAATAATTTCTACTTTTTTTTGGCCATGGTACTTGACTATAAATCTTTATTTTTAATTAATAAGCTGAGGTTTAATATTTCAAATTTGTTACAAAAACAAAGATTTATAGAAAAAAGATATTGATAAAGGATAGTGTCTTATTTTTACCTTTGGAGTTTTTCTACCCTTACCTTATTATGTTCATTTATGTATCTATCCTTTGAATATTAAGTTATTTTGTAGTGGCTATAATTTCAGCCTGCTACTTTATAATAAAGATAGTTATTAAATAATATTAGTAGCAGTTATTATTTCTCCTATTTTTCTGCTTATTTTCCTTCAAGTCCCCCCTCCCATTTTTAGGGCAGAACAACTGAAGCAGCCACTTTGGAAACATTTGTATAATATTTTTTCTTTGCATTAAAACCTTTCAGAAAGACACTTTTACATAATTAATATTCAGTGGCCTTAAGAGATAGTGACCTCTAAAGCTTTATATTTTTGTATTTCTTGAATGAGAACTTTTGTTCATTTCCTATTTGTGGGCACTATGCAGTAGTAACAGGTAAGGGGGAGCCAACTGAGCCTGGAAGTGTAATCTGAGAGTTTGTAAATTAAAAAAAAAAATTTTTTTTGTGTGTGGTACTGGGATCAAACACAGGGGTGCTTTACCATGAGCTGTTACATCCACAGTCATTTTTATTTTTTATTTTGAGACAGGGTCTCACTAAGTTGAGGCTGGCCTCCAACTTGTAGTCTTCCTGCCTCAGCCTCCCAGGTTGCTCAGATTCCAGGTGTGCATCATCATGCCCACTGAAAGTTTGTAATTCTTGAGCTAAGTTTAGTAGTAGTATGATTAGAAAATGTTGGGGTTGGTCATTCTTGGCAGAGGAATTAGCCCATAATATTTATATTCCATGTAAAATACATTTCATACCGAAGATGACTGGGAACCATTAAAGCTCTTTAAAAAAAAGAGTAATGTCATCAGATTCATATTTAGTAACATTATCTTGGCAGTATTGTTGGGAAGAATTAGAAGGTATTGCAAGATTGATGCAAAGATGGCAGATTTTCAAAAGTGGTGATTGCCTGTATTGAAGTAGTTGTAGTGAAAGACAGGAGGTTGCTTGTGTTGAGAGGAGTGGAAGGGAGAGTATAGATTAAAAAGTTTTTTCAAAACTTTAGGTATGTAATCAATTACCCGAAGACAGTCATTGGTTTCAATGTAGTAGTTGCTTTATGAGCATATTGTTTTCTAGGAAAAGAATTAAGGTCTTTTGTTTTAAAATTTTTTAGTTGTAGTGGACACAATACCTTTATTTTACTTATTTATTTTTATGTGGTGCTGAGGGTTGAACTGAGTGCCTCACACATGTTAGGCAAGTGCTCTACCACTGAGCCACAACCACAGTCCTGATTTATGGTCTTTTTATTTACCTGCCATCTAAGTCTTCAGGCAGCACTACACGTAACTCCCTATGTCTAATAAGTATATTATGTTAACCAAATTGCCATTAACTTGAATTTCACATTTCTCCTTTTGCTCTTCCTTCATGCTGTGTCATATGGATAATTAATTTGGACCCTTGGTAAATTTGTTTTAATATGAACATTTACTCTCATAGAAGTTGTGAAAAATGTGTGTTGAAAATGGAATAGGAGCTAGGTATGATGGCATAAGCCTGAGTGACTTGGGAGGCTGAGATAGGAGAATCTTGACTTCAGAGCCAGCCTCAGCAAAAGTGAGGTGCTAAGTAACTCAGTATTGTCTAAAATACAAAATAGGGCTGGGGATGTGGCTCATTGGTAGAGCACCCCTGAGTTTGATCCCCGGTATCCCCCCACCACAAACAAACAAACAAACCCAGAATAGGAGCTTTTGTGAAGGGAAGTAATATTTAAAAAAAAAATTTTTTTTTTAAAGTAAATCTGCATATAGTTCTAATAGTGGGCATTTGTTAGTTCCTTCCATAGCATTTATTCCTTTTTGCTACCTTTGATGGTATTCTGCACTCTCCCGTCATTTTTAGCCCTTTGAACTTGGATGAATTAATCTCATTCCTATTTCCATGGTACCTTTAGTAGCTTAGTCTAGTTGAAATTCTTCCCATCTCTGCCACCCCACCTTTATTGCTGCCCAAGTCACATAATGTCAGTAAGTGCTCCTAGGGAGGAAAACCTTCTTCTTTCTTTTTCAATCTACTGAAAGAGACTCTCTTCTAGATAGTGTCATGAAATTTGAGGTATAGAATAGCTGTAGCCATTTTGTGTAAAGATTGGAAGCAGCCTGGGGATGTACCTATCCATACAGATTCTTCCAATTTGTTACCCTTCTAGTATCATAAGCAAAGAAGAACCGAGAGGGTGAGAGAAGTGAAACAGCAGCCCTGATGGTGTGATTCTCTGGCTGTTGTTTTCCTCTGGAGTTTTCTGTTAATGAGCCAGTAAAATCACTTCTCCTCCCCTGATTATAAATGAATTTGGATTTTGACACTACTTAGAACTTTTTTTTATTCAGGTAGAAACTATTGTTTGAAAGGCATGGTTGTAGACATTAATAATGTAGAGAGAGATGAATGAAGTAGGCGCTTTTTTTTCCTCATGGCTTACAGTCAAAATAGAGAAACAGCTGGGCACAGTGGCACATGCTTATAATCCCAGCAGCTCAGGGGGCTGAGGCAGGAGGATCACACATTCAAGACCAGCCTCAATAATTTAGTGAGGTGAGACCTTATCTCAAAATTAAAAAAAAAAAAAAAAAAAGGCTAAGAGTAGAGAAACACTCATAATGAGATGAAAGGGCTAAAGCACAGGTATAAATCATAAAGTGGAAAGGTTTTTTTGTTGTTGTTTTGTTTTGTTTTTAGTTGTTGTAGAAAACAGTGTTGGAAGAAATGATTTTTGCTTATGATACTAGAAGGGTACCAAATTGGAAGAATCTGCTGCTATAAGGTTACATCTATCTTCATGTCATTAGCAGTGGTTTAATTTCAGAATAGTGTTGTTACATTAGTGCTAATTTCAGTTTGGATTTAGTTTGTGAGTTTGTTGGCTTTGTAATTTAAGAACTATAAAAAGTTTTTGTTTTTTTCCTTCTGACTGTGGGGGTGCATGCCTGTAATCCCAGCAATGAGAGGCTAAGAGGATCACCACCAGTTCAAGGCCAGCCTCAGCAATTTAACCCTGTCTCAAAATAAAATAAAAGAAAAAAAGAAATAAGGACTGGGGATGTGGCTCAGTGGCAGAGTACCTCTGGTTTCCATCTCTAGTACCAAAATCAAAAAGGTTTCTTTTTTTTTCTGTTTTTATTGTTGTTGTTATGATTATTTTTTGTGCTGGGGATTGAGCCCGGGGCCTCATGCACTCTCTATCATGGAGCTATACCTGCAGACCAAAAAATTTTTCTTAGTTGTATTTACATATATTAAAGTTATTCAGTGACTGGGCAAGGCTAAGATATCCACCCCACCCCTTTTAAAAGATGTCCTTACACTATTTGGTTTTCAGAAACACTAGGTCAGGGGAACAACTGAAAAGCTGAGAAACTGAATATATGAAGGACAAGATTGTAGGCAAGACAGATCCCTTTAGATTGAAAATGAGTTTGAACTGAACTGTGGAAGTGGGATTTGAGAGAAAAAGACTACAAGATATGTTAACCAAATAGACTTTGTGGCTGGTTTAGTACGTAGGATGAAAAAGAAAGCCCAGATGTCAGTGATGGGATGGGTAATGCAGCTGTTCAGAAAACAGATTATAGGAAGAAACACTTTTTTCTGGCAGAAGTTGGAGTTTGGGGTTAAAGGAAGATGATGACATCTTTTTTAACATCTTAAATTTAAGGTACCTTTTAAGCATTTTGGTTAGTTAAGTCCTGTAGTTTGGGAGACAGTTCAAGAAAGGAATATAATTAACTGGGTGTGGTGGTGCTTATCTGTAATCCTAATGATTTGGGAAGCTGAAGCAGGAGGATCACAAGTTCGAGACCAACCTCAGCAACTTAAAGAGGCTGTGTGCAACTGAGACAGATCCTCTCTCAACATAAAAGCGTAATAATCATGGCTGGGGATGTAGGTCAATGGTAAAACTGGGTTCAATCCCCAGTACCCCCCACCCCTGAAAAAAAAAGGAATATGGTTTAGGAGTCTTCAATTGAAACTATGCAACTAGGAATTACCCAGAAAGAATATATTGAATGAGAAATGAGGCCAGGGATATTCTAGGTGTTTTTGGAAGAGTCAGCAAAGGATATTGAGAAAAAAGATGCAAATATTTCTTGATATTAATTGTGGGAGTAACATCTTTTTCCCAACTCATAAATGTTCTCAGAAATATATTAGACTGCTTATCTTTTTTTAAAATCTTAACCTCTATAATCTATTTAAGTTTTAGAACTAGCCACTTTTCTTTCTCTTTTCCTCCTCCTCAATTTAGGAAAAAATAATTATGTAATTATGTTAGTTTTCTACATTGTATATGATCAAAATAGCAGATACTTTAATGCAAGAATTAAAGACTCGTTTTTACACCTATAATCCTTGGTAAATAGATGGAAATCTGACTCTGAAGATCTCTGTCATACAGAATACTCTAAAAATGGTAGACTAGGCTAGGCTTTGGTATGAAATAATACTACAGTAGTTAGGGGACCTTGATATATATACCTGTGGTCAATAAACATTGCTAGTGGAACTTTCCAGAAACAGTTGATGCTAGTGAGAATAAGATATTACAGTTTCACTTCTGACATTAGAGACTTGCATTTACAAAATGAGGAGCTATGATGTAGGTCTAATTATAGCTAACAAATAATCTTTTGTCAATTCCTTGAATTTAGGAATGAAAATTCTCATTATATCTTTTATTTTTATTTATTTATTTATTTGGGTAGCAGGGATTGAACTCAGGGTGCTTAACCACTGAGCCATATCCCCAGCCTTTTTATATTTTATTTAGAGATAGGATCTCACTGAGTTGCTTAGGACCGCTCCAAGTGCTAGGTCTGGCTTTGAACTTGCTCTCTTCCTGCCTCAGCTTCCTAAGTTGCTGGGAACTTCCCAAGTTACAGGCATGTGTTACCTTGCCCAGCTCTAGTTATGTTTTTTTTAAAATATTACTTGTCAGCCTGGGCAATGTAGTGAAACCTGTGAGACCTTGTCTCAAAATAAAAAGGGCTGGGGATGTGGCTCAGTTGTAAAGTGCCCCTGGGTTCAATCCCCAATATTGCAAACAAAACAACACCACCACCAAAACCCCCCAAATCAAAAACAAACAAACGAACAAACAAACAAACAAAAAAACACTACTTCAGACTACTTAAAAATACTACTATTCCTTCTCCTTATTATTTGATTTAAAAAAAAATTTGTTAAAAATGTCATGTGTTAATACTTATTCTTCTCAAGAAATCAAAACAGGGTTTGTCAAATTTGAAATCTTTGTTGACATCTAACATCTAGCATGTCACAGGACAGATTTTGGAAACAAGATTTCAGGCTAGGCATGTGGCACACATTTGTAATCCCAGCAGTTTGGGAAGTTGAGGCAGGAGGATCACAAATTTGAAACCAGCTGTCTTGGAAACGGGCAAAAGCATTAGGGGTTTATTTCTGTGGTAAAGCATCCCTGGGTTCAATACCCAATGTTGCAAAAGAAAAGGTGTGACAGACTCTGGACAGATAGCATTGATATTCTTGAAGGCTTAGTTGATCAAATCTTGGTTGACACAGAAGCAAATTGAAATACTGAATTTGGACATATTCAAGGTATATAGTGCTATACTGGGAAGGAAGTTAAACTTTTGAAAGTGATGGTGGGAGAAATCTCAGTGGCCACAGATTAACTTTTCCTGGCCCAATAAGACATTTACCCCAGAGAGTTTGAGATAAGATATGTGACTGTTACTTAGCATGCGTAATAATGTCTGTATTTCAGTATTCTTTTATTTTTACAATAGTTAATGTGCTGTGATTTGCAAATCTTCAAACATATTCAGAATCTGGCCACTTTTTACCACCTCAGTTGTATCATTACCATTATCTCTTTCTTACAATATTGCAGAGGATTCCTAAATTTTACTGTATATTAGAATCAACTGAAGATTTTTAAAAGTAGTGATATATGACTTCTGTTAGCAGTCATTCTGATTTAATTGGAATGAGTTGCAGACTGAGCATTAGAATTTTTTGTAAGCTCCCTGTCTCTAACATGTATTGCCTCAAATAATTAGAAAATCAATTTTTCCCTGAAGAATTTGATTTTGATTGTGTTTTTCTGCTAGTAGCCTTGTTAATTTGGGACATTTCCATTTCTTAAAGTTTTAGAAGTTGTAGTGTATCTATTTTGTTTCTTAGTTGAGCATGAAAGCTGAGGATGGCTGATTTAAGCTGAAATAAAATTTACTGATAGGACAATGAGTGTTCACAGAATTGATAGAAGAATGGATGGAGCCAGTTATATAAAAAGTAAATTAACAAGGGGAGGGTAAACAGCTGGAACCACAGCAAAACTCATGTCGGTTAGACCATTATTGCTGTCTGATGAATAGTGATTTGATGATATTGATTGCACTACTGATAGTGTTGGTCACTCTAGACCACCACTGGTTCTGCTGCCCTCTGAAACTAGATGTTGCTTTCACTGTTGCTGTTATTGGAAAGAATTATTTTGTCTCTAACTTTTCTGTGCCACTATCCTCCATATTCAAAATCCCTGATAGATGCATCTATTTGGGTAAGCATAGTCTGCTAGGACATGTGGGAAATCAAGTATCTGGAATTTTCAGTTTTAGTAGTGTAACAAAGATTTTGTATTCTTCCCAAATTCTTGAAATAGAGAATTCTTCAAACACAAGCAAGGACTGCACCTGTTAGAAGTCAACAAAGTGAAAAAGGTCTATTACACATGATATAGCCTACCTATTATGTGTTCTTTATTTTATGCATTAATCTGCTGACTATTAAGGTATTATTTTTTGAGGTATACAGACCAGTATAAAATACAAATAGCCATGTTTCTAGATACTGAAAATATTCTGACTTTCTATGATGGAAAATAACATATCAATATTTTATGTTAGTGCTGTTCAATAGAAAGATAACGTGGGTCACAAATGCAGTCAATCCATAGGTGTAATTTTCAATTGCATTTAAAAAGTTGAAAAAGATTTGTACATTGGTGTAGGCCTATAATTCCAGCAACCCAGGAGAATGGAGCAAGAAGATTGTAAGTTCAAGGCCAGCCTTGGCAAATTAGCAAGACCTGATCTCCAAATAAAAAGGGCTGAGGATGTAGCTCAGTGATAAAAGAGAGTTTACTACACAGGAAATAAAGATCAAAACCTCAGACATTTAATTTTAATAATTTATTTGTTTCAACCCAGTGTATACAAAATATTATTTCTAATGTAATCAATTTACTTAGAGAATACATTTTTGGATACTAAACCTTCAGAATCTAGTGTGTATTTTACATATAGAACACAACTCAATTTAAACTGGCCACATATCAAGTGTGACATGTAGTCAGTGGCTCACATATTAGTGCAGTTCTTGTGATGTTCTATAAAATGCTATATGAATTGCAGTTACTGCCAGCTAAGCATGTTGGGATGAAATATTTTATACACATTATGAAAACAGGAATGAATATTTAAAAACTATAACCAAAGAGTAATAAGTGCTTGGTTGTTCAGACTCAAAAAAGAAAACTGTGTCCTCAAATACAAAACAGTAATTTCACGTGCAGCATTTTATAATTTATTTGTGGTAGAGAAAGGGGATTATGAGATGGGGAGGAGAAATTCAAATTTTTTTCATTAGGTTTTTAAATTATTTTTATTTTCCAAACATTTAAGCTTGTGAAGTGTTGAGATATTTCAGATATTCCTTAAGGCAGAGGAAAGCAACATACAGTTTGTATATGAATAATCAAATTAATCATATTTTATTATATCTATGTGTATGTCACTACTAGGGTTGGTATCTGATGCTTTGAAAAAATAAGATGATAGCAACTGACTATACTTGTAATTTTAACTATTGTATATGACTTATTTAATGCCTAGATAATTAATGTTGATAATAAGTTTTATTTTCTAATTGTTTTTATTTTTGTAGGCTGCTGAATCAGGAATAATAAAAGTTAAAACAATAGCTGCAAGAAACACGGAAATTTTGACAGGTAATTTTTTCCATTAAAAATTCAACAATTATGAAAAATTGACTAATACTAAAAGTAGAATCTTGAAAGAAAGCCATAAGTTTTCTATAGAATGCCTTTCTCATGCCCTAACCTGTTATTTATGATACAGACTACAGGAATGTCCCAAACTGATTATATTTCCCAGAAGTTAATACTATAAAATTCTCTGATATCAGAAAGATTAAAAGTTCTAATTCCTTGGAATTAAGTATGGTGATGAAGAAAAGAATGAGAGTTTCTTTTTATGTCTTTTCTTGATTAAACTTGGTTTTCAAAGAGGAATTTTTAAGAGTTTCTATTTGGTATGCTTTTTCTACTCAGTCTACTCCTTTTTGGTTTTTTGTGCTTTCTGTTCTTACCTCAGTAAGGAACATGGACTGGCTTTTTTTTTTTTTTTTAAGAATCTAATATATGTAAGTACTTGTGCCACTCTATCTTACATAAGACTGTCTTGTGGGGAGATATTATCTTATTTTATAGTAGAGCAACTTCACATGCAAATAAATTTCTTGCTTGCTTAAGGTGACATGATAAGTAATGGAACCAGATTCAAATTCAGAAGTGTTCAGAGCCCAGCTTCTTCTTTCAGATGCCATTGTATCTCAAGCTTTTCACCCCAGCTACTTTCTCCCAAGTGCTTCATATTTAATCATTGCTTGCTCCATTGATCCTTCAGCCTGTATTTCCTGTTCCAACAGTGCCTTTCCTCTCATCCAATTTAAGAGAAAAATAGTCTTATTAAGTTAGTTAACACAAAGACTATAAAGAATCTCTTGAATTTTCATAAACTTTACATTTAAAACAAAGGATATCAATAAATCTCTAATTTGTGAGATTTCAGAGTATTACAAAATGAGATAAAGATTTTAGGGGGTGGTTTAAGAGTTGGGGGGCAAGCATGGATTTTACTTAGGTTGCTCAGCTTTGCTGGAAATTGGTCCTTAGTGTTAGTTTTCTTGAGTTGCATCTGTTTCTTTTAGATTCTTCCCTGATTTTCATTAGTCTATTGGAAATATCATATATTTTTATAACATATTCACAACAGTGAATAGTATTCTGTGTGCATATTGAGGAGTGTGGTGAATTCAGTAGGAAAAGGCAAAGGTGTTTATGGTTGGTTGGGAGGGACAGCAAGTAGATTTTGGGAGATGCATGTTGGTTAGATTAGCTACTGTAGGGGAAATAGTGTTTAAAGATAAATTATGACCTACAATATTTTTAAGATAGACCAACCATATTACAATATCATTGTGAATATTTATCTTTGGTATTATTATTGTTGATACCATAGTAAGTCCTTAATTATTCTCCAATAATAGAATTTTTCGTTAGTTTGTAGTTGATGGAAGATAAAAGCCTGATTTCTTCAGAGAACCACTGTTTCAGTGTTTTATGCTAAGTAAAATGTCCAATTATAAGAAAGAATAAGAAATTGTTAGTGCACATGAATTTAATATACAGGTAGACTGTTAATTTCATTTTAATTGTATTAGCTTTATTCAAATCATGTTAGGACAGATCTTTATGCACATACAGTGTGCTTTAATCTTCATAGTTTTCCAGAGCCATTTACTCAAGGTACATTAGCATTTAACTTGATCCTGTTATTTTTTTTTTATGAAGTATTGATAATAATTGATGCCTAAAGAATATAGATTCATAGATCACTGTCATCTTGAAAATCAAAGACTCTCAAAAACAAAGATTTTGTATTGGTCAATATAAAGTTCCTAAATTCAGAGAACAGTTAATACTGAAAAATTTTTTATTAATTTAAAAAATTTCCTGAGAAGTATATATTTTTTTAATACTTGAAACCAAAGGATACTGCTTTTGTGTTGTAATGGTTGTAAAGATCCCACATAATTGAAGAGTCTCAGATGAGACAGAATATTGAATTCTCATATGTCTCTGTATATTCAGAATATATAAAGTTGCTGTAAAAATCAGAGCCCTTAATTAGGCTTAACTAATCTAATTAATGATATTCAGCATAGATTTCTACTCAGCTTTAGTTTCTTAGGTTTATTTTCCAAGGGAACATCATTTATATTGCAACATAAATCTTTGCTTTACATCTCCCCTTTTAAGCATCCTCCTTTAATGTTTATTTTTCTTTGTTTTCACTGCTGTCATGAATGCTGACATAAGTGGAAATGCTATGCCAGGTAATGTCAGCATCGATTCAGATGTACAGATTATCTCAGAATTTTTTTTTCTTTAAAAATGAAACTCTGAAAATGAGAAATAACAAAGTTTTTCATTTATAAGGCCAAATGCCTTAATTCCACCTTTGCTATATATTACAAATTATTATTCTAGCTGACACTGTACTAGAAATTGAAAAGGCATGTGTTAAACAGAAATCACATAATTCTGCTTTTTAAATGTATGTTTGAAAAAGGAAATCAATGAAGTGTGATGTCTATTAAAATTGTATATTTAAACCCTACCCTAAAACGTAATAGTTAAGTCTACCCATGGCTGCTTTTAGCTATTGTCAGTACACATACGTAATTTTTACATGAATAATCATTACGTATGATTTGTGTTCTTTTCTCACATGGTTTTGCATCATCTTTTCCATGTCTCCTTAGTCTTATAACTACGAGGCCTTTTAAGTAGCAATGAGTAAATATACTTCAGATATTTTTTCTGACATAAAAGGTAATTTACCTGCTTATTTTAATATGTTCTGTCTTTTCAATACATTGCTTGTGATACTTTACAAACAAATATGGAATATATTGTGTAATATATTTTTAATAAGTACTTATGTAAAAATTAGTAGGGGAGATAGAAAGTTGGATGATGAAATTCACATATAATCTATATGGAAATACAAGAAATATATTTGAAAAGTGTGTTTGTGCCATTTATTCTGTTTGGCTTACCTGCTCCTTCATTTGGAATACTTTGCCAGAAACTTAACTTTCCAGATGACTTTCTTCCTGAAATTAGTATCAACATCTTATTCTTTCTTATGTTGCTGTTATTTATCATATTACAAGGGAAATAATAAATCTCTTATTAAATGTAGGTTAATAAATGAATGACATTGTATAGAAATAGGTCTCTTAATATTGTCTTTACTATTTTTTTCTACCTCTCTTTAATTTTTACATGTTGTAATTATTTGAATACATGTATTGTCATCCTTAGTTTATGACAACTAGATAACAGCACTCTGAAGAAGACAGACCCTAATTATAGAATTCTTATACTGAGTAGTAAAGGCCAATATGGAAATGTATAGATAGGATTGTTATTGGAAGATTGATAGGAAATGCACCTAACCCAGCTTGGGAATCTGAAGCTGAGCGAGCCTAAAAGCTCAAAGGAGAGTTACCCAGGCAAATAAAGTGTAGAAGTGGACTGCTTTAATAAACATATGAGATATATAGCAGCTTGATGTTATATGGATCCACTAAAAGTGAAGTGTGGAAGATATGGTTGAGTATACCATCACTGAGGCAGAGGTAACTGTTAGGTAATTTAAGCTAGAAAATACAGGGCCTGTATCATGTTCACATGTTCACCTGTTGGGCCAGAGATTACATAGTGTGTCTACAACATAATGTGCTTTTATTTATTTTTTCTTGGATTTAAAAAATAATAATTTTATCCCATATTTTCTTATATCATAAGTTTTTTGGGTGGTAGGGGTGGGGGTTGTGTCTGGGGATCAAACCTAGGACCTCACACATGCTGTACCACTGAGTCATACCCCCAGCCCTATCACAAGTATTTGATTTCATCTTTTTAAATGTTTTTAATTGCCATACAGTGTTTCATCAAGTGGATTGTACTTCCTTTATGTTAGGTGTATTCAATGTTTAGAATTACTTTATGATAAATTTCTAGAAATTTATAAAGTTGTAATGTTAAAGGGTATGAATATGTTTGAAGTGCTTGGAATGTATCACCACACTTTTTTTTTCTTTTCTGGAAGGTAAACATTTATGCCTTTACCAACAATATGAAAGTGTATTCTTATAACATCCTTGTCAGGATTATTGTTTTTTAGAAAAAAAAAGTGGTACTACAACAAAGAAATGACTGTTCATTTT
Source organism: Callospermophilus lateralis (assembly GCF_048772815.1). Lineage (NCBI taxonomy): Eukaryota > Metazoa > Chordata > Mammalia > Rodentia > Sciuridae > Callospermophilus > Callospermophilus lateralis. The sequence goes on from NC_135308.1 coordinate 114,761,027, forward strand.
ACCTGACATTTTTAAATTTTATTTTTTAGTTGCAGATGGACACAATTCCTTTATTTTGTTTATTTTATTTTTTTATATGGTGCTGAGTATCAAACCCAGTGCCTCACACATGCTAGGCAAGTGCTGTGTTGCTGAGTTACAACCCAGCTCCTGACATTTATTTTTGACATTGAACATATTTCTCTGTATGCATTAAATTATTTTCTTTTTCATTTTACATTCACTTCTTCTGAGATTTTGTGTTTGCTTTATCAAGTTATTTGAGCTACTTGTATAGCAAAATATTAACTGTCGATTGTGTTTTAATCATATTTTTGCCAATCATGGACCTTTTAATATTTTTAAACTCTAGATGCTTTTTATTTTTACCTTAAATAATTTTTCTGAATTCTTTTGTTGCTTTACATTTATGATGCCCTTCTCCTTCAACATAGTTTATAGTCATTTTCATTTTCTTCTAGTTTTTCTGTGGTCTTGATTTTTTTCCTTATTTTTTAATATATGGAATGACATAAAGATTTAGATTTTTTTCTTTTGCAAAATTGCTAATTATTCTAACACTGTTTGTTGAATAATTTTCCCTTTAGCTTGTAATGTGCTTCTAAAATGAAACTACTATACTTTATTTGTCCTTTTATTCTTGAATCATTTAAATATATTTTCAGACCTTTGAATCCACTAAAAAAATGTTTAGTGGTGTTAGAAACATCAAGTCTTCCCCAGAACCAGATTTTAAGCTTTTTGAAAATAGAAATAATGTCTAAGTCACATTTTATTTCTTTCATAAGCATTACAATTTGTTATTTAAAGGCTGTTAAAATTTATCACAATAAAACTTTTATTAACCCCTGTTTATGTGATTTATAGTGGGGTATCCTAGTTTAATTCTTTTTTTCCAGGATAAAAACTGCAATTATGCAGTGAAACTGCTCAGAGCAAGGAAACCCCTAGGATATGGGGACCTGCTGGACCTCTTTCAGGTGTGTGAAAGTGCATCATTTGATCTCACAGTTATATAATTTGGAAATAACAGCATCTATCAAACACACAGTTGCTCTGTTAAAGTTGCTTATTAAAGGACTTAGGTGGAAAATAAACTTTTTCTCTTCTTCCCACAAAACCTCTTTTTATATCTTAATGGAAGCTGAAATTGTTTTAAAGGATCAAGTGATCCTTCTTTTTTGCTTTTTGAATGATATATAAAATAGTTAGAACAAGATGTTTTTATATTGTTCTACAATTTTTTTCTTCATTGTGATTTCTAAAATCTCTACTCCTATAAAGCTATCCTTAAATAGTATATCATCATAACCATTGTACGTAAAGAGGGGCATTCTCTCAGTTAAAAGAGCCAGGTTAATTTCAACTTCTGCACTACTGTCACATTTGAAGGAAGAAAAATAAACCAGTAACTTAAAAAAAAAAAAAAAGATTTTTCTGTTACTGAATTGTGATCTAGATATGGTAGATGTGTTTTGGTTAAATAGATAAATCAATTTTATTATTTAGTTGATTATCTATTCTGGATAACTTAGAAACTGCCATTTTTATATAAATTGGGAGCGGAAAAGTAGGAAAAGATGAGAGATAGGTATTTAATTACTTTGAATAACATTAAAATAAAGTTTAAAAAATTTATTTTTATTACTACCTTAAGTTTATTTCACCTTGGTAGACCTGAGTGTAATGGATATGTATACACACTTCACTATGATTCATCTTATTTTATTGATTCTAGGGTACATAGTTTTTTCACTTTTTAACATCACTTAAATTGGTATTCGTCTTACAAATGATAGTATCTTTTAGAATCACTGTGGGTCAGGTGTGGTATAGTTTCCTTTGTAGGTGTGTGTGTTAATTTGTTCATATTATTATCACATCAATTGAGTTGTATGCGTTGTTGATATCATATATGTTGAGGTGTTAATTGCTATTTGAAATGTTCCCCTAATTGTTGTCAAAAACTTTTTAACATTTTATGGTAAGATAAAAAAAGATCAGCATCTAAATATTGCAGAATAGTGTCATGAAGAAAATTACAGAAACAATAGTGAGGTCCTCTTTGAAGAAATGAAGTATTCCCAATATTCTCCGTATTCCATAGGATGAAGTTGTGCAGAAAACTTTTAAGTGATTAGAAAGCATTTCCATTATTTAATTGGCTTTGATTTTCTTTGTGATGTTATGGGTATGTCTTGAATCATTGGCATCTTAGACTCTTAAGAAAATGCATTGTTTTTTTCTTTTATGACCCTTCCTTTATTTATCTGAAGACTTTAGGTAGACAGTTTTAGTTATTTGTTTGTGATACTGGGTGATCCAATCCAGTGCCTCCTGCATGCTAGACAAATACTCCACCACTGATCTACACCATCAGCCCTTAGGAAGACAATTTTAACATACAAATGATTAAGTCCTCTTTTAACCTCATTTATCATCAGGATGATAACTTGCTGGGAAGAATAGTGAACCAGGAATTAAAAGACCTATTTCAAATTCTTCTTGTACCATCTACTTACTTGTCACTTAGACCTAATTGTGCCCTATAAACTATAAGGTTATTGTAATATTCCAATGAAAAACACGGGCTAATGTCAAAAAAATTATGAATGCAACTTGTTTTTACTGAAAACTTTTAATTTTCCTGAACAACATTTAATAATAAAATAAACATTTAATGATAAAGTTTAACATAAATGGGGTAGCTTCAGACTTCAGTATTCTGGCAAGGATTGAATTTGGAAGGATGATTTAATCACTTCATTAAAGCTTTATGATTAGCTTTAAGGTCATATTTTAATCATTCATGTTTTGAAACTTCACTATGGAAAATTTTTGTCTTTAGGTTTGAATGAAAACCTTTGTGCATAAGGAAGCAAGGAAAAAAGGAGAGGAGCCCTTTTGCCAGTCTTATTTGCTGTTTTTTTTTAGCTGTGTTAAATTGGTGATTTATACTGATATACTGAGGGACCTTTGTAGAGCATGCTCTAGGAAATCGTTGTCTTAATTTCTTATAAAGAGAGCTTTTTTAAAAAAGATTTTTTTAAATTTTAGGTGGACACAATATCTTTATTTTTATGTGGTGCTGAGGATCGAACTCAGTGCCTCATGTGTGCTAGGCGAGCGCTCTACCACTTGAGCCACAACCCAAACCCCCCATAAAGAGAGCTTTGGGAGAAGTAAAGTAGGACTTAAAGAGTAAAATTAATGTTAATATTGGTTTTGTACTTTAATAATGATCTGGATGACTCTCAATTTCTTTTGAAAAACATTCTAAAACTCAGATTTAATTGTGTTTACGACATGTCTTTCCTCCAAAAATAATTGATGGAATTAGGACCCTTGAAAACAAGTATCAAACTCATAAGTTTAATGTTATCTTCACATGTTATTTATTCAAATACCTTGAAAGTGACAAACCTGTCTTGTTCATCTTTTTGTAGCCTATCAGTAAATAGTTATTGACTTAATTCCATTTTATAAATTTAAATGTGTAAATCAGTTTGTGCATTTCCTAACCTCCTTCATTTTTGTCACCCCTTTAAATTTCTGAGAAGACTTGGCTTTGTTAGATATAAATTAAGATTTGAAGTTATAGCATATATATCCAATTAACTTACAGTACTGTTTCAGTAATATAGGGAGAAATGCTATAATATAGGGAGAAATGCTATTGTTTTTGATGATGTATGTTTATTTCTTGAAAAAGAGATTAGAGCTCTATGAATTTAAAGCATATAATGAAATTCTAAGGAGTTTTTGAATATTCATTAACGAGTGTGGTGGGAATGGTGTGCATACTAACTTCTTACTTATTTTCCCTTCTGCACTATAAGAAGAAATAGCTTCTGAGAATCCATGTCCTTAAAGAATTTATAGCAGAAGATAGAGAAGAATGAACGGGCAGAGTGTTGGGAGAAAGGCATAGGAAAGCTGTAGTGATACTGTACTATGCATCTGAAGTATATTAACTCTTATTACTTGATTTTTATTTTGGTGTTTATATTATACAACATGGTTCTTATTAAAAGATTGACATTCGTTGTAATTATATAAAAATGTATTCCTAATTATGAATTAGATTTAATAATTTTTCCTATGTGTGTTCTAAATAAAGCATTGAAAGAGAACAGCTCAGAGGTTGTACAGCCTTTCCTAATGGGTTGTGGAACCAAGGAACCGAAGATCACTCAGCTATGTTTGGCTGCCATTCAGAGACTCATGTCACATGAAGTTGTGTCTGAGGTAATACAGAAATTTTATTTGAACTGCACATAGAGTCAGATCTGTATATTTCATATAAAAGAATGAAACTTACCTTTTATTTAATGTAAAAGTTTTGTGAATAGCAATGTACTTGAAGAAAATGGCTTAATTTTAAAATATTGTTAAATTGTCTCCTTAAATACTAAAAAGTTACAAATAAGGATGAAATACATTTTTGTCAAGTTATTTGTAATCTAAGTCACAATTCAGTAGTATAAATGGTAATGTTAGAATCAAGTAAGTTTTCAATATTATTGAAAATTTATTTAATAAAATTCTTGTGTTTTTTAAAAGGTAGGAGAGAAAATGATGACTATTTTCTGGATTATCTGAAGTTCTAATATATTGTTCATTAACTATATATATATTGTTAGTATCTAAATATATTGTTATTATATATTGTTAGTATCTAAACTGAAGATGGTAAAACAAGAAAAAATATTTCATTACTATGAACCTGCATCTTGCTTTCAAATTTTACCTTAATTTTGTACTCCATAAGTACTACAATAAAGGTGATAATTCTTTTGGTCTTGGTATGGTTTCCTAAACAATGTCAGATTTAATTGAGTATACAATGTATTGTCAATTTGCATTGTATTTTATTTTTATAATGTATTATAAATGAAGTAATATATAAGAAAAGCAGACTCATAGTTAGTTTGTATATGACCATAACTGGATGAAAAATGCCTGTATTATTGTAGAAATTAGTTTTGATTTTGACTAGGTATTTCAGAACTACATGCTGTTTGTTGCTATGTTACATTTTTAGGAAATTTACCTTTTTAAGAATATTATTAATTGGTTATAAGTATCAAACTTGTTAAGAGATGTGTTTGGATCTATAGGTCTAAAAGTATGATTAGTTTGTTACTTTGATAAAGAATATTCTCAAATGAGGTAATATTTGACCCCCTTTTTTTCTTTGGCACCTAAACACCTAAATTACCTGTTGACAATTCTTAAAATAATGTTTTACAGACTGCTGCTGGGAATATAATTAACATGCTTTGGCAGCTAATGGAAAATAGTCTTGAAGAACTTAAGCTACTTCAAACAGTTCTTGTTCTCTTAACAACCAATACAGTAGTCCATGATGAGGCACTTTCTAAGGTAGGAAACCTATTTGTCAGTTGATAAATGCTTTGAGACAGTTTTTGAATGAGCTGGCTGAAAAGAACAAGTCTGGTGCTTTTGGAATCAAAAGCAACTTTCCTGTAGTTATCATGATAATCAGTATTGTACTTTAATAATCATTGGTGCCTTTTGTTTTTCTCCAGATTAGACTTAAAATCATGTCAAGATCCTTAAGCAAAGCTCCTTAGGTATTGCTGATTGGTTTAGTTAAGACAAGAAAAGAGGAAGAGAGAAGTAAGAGGGAAAAATGTGTCATATGGTATTGCCTTGGCTATTTTAGATCCCTATGATAGCTCTCCCTTTTCTCCTTTTAAAAATAATTTCACATGTATATGTTATATAAACCAAACAGTTCAAATCTAGTCTCCTTTCAGCATTATACTGGATAAACCTGCATATGTAATGGTATTTCTCACTTTACCTCTCCCACCCTTGGAACATGTAACAGTTGTTTTATTCTTTATCTAACTCTTTATTTAATTTTTTAATAAGGAAATAAACGGGCTGGGGATGTGGCTCAAGCGGTAGCGCGCTCGCCTGGCATGCGTGCGGCCCGGGTTCCATCCTCAGCACCACATACAAACAAAGATGTTGTGTCCGCCAAAAACTAAAAAATAAATATTAAAAAATTCTCTCTCTCTCTCTCTCTCTTTAAAAAAAAAAGGAAATAAACAGAAGGGAGACTAGTAGAGGAAGAGAATAGGGGGAGGGAGGAAGGGAGGGAAAGAGGAGGCACTGGGGACTGAAATGGAGCAAATTAAATTCCATGCATGTATGATTATGCCATAATGAACCCAACTATTATGTAAAACTATAATGTACCAATAAAAGTATTTTAATTAAAAATTTTTTAAATTATGAAATATTTCTAAAGAATAAAAAGTACAGAGTAATATGAAGAATAGTCTTCAATTAATGATTTATTGTCTAAGGATTGTTTTGGATTTTCAATAATAGTTTTATTATAATTTGCTTGCTTTTAAGGATAGACAGACAGCCTATAAAGAAGCATACCGTTTTTTTTTTTTGATGGTGGGGTACCAGGGATTTAACCTGGGGGCCCTTAACCACTCACTTGAGCCACATCCCCAGCCCTTTTTAATTTTTTTATTTTGAGACAGGGTCCCACTAAGTTGCTGAGGCTGGCTGCCCTTGAACTTGTGATCCTCCTGCTTTAATCTCCTGAGCCACAAGGCTCATAGGCATGCCCGACCATGTCCGGCTACTGTCATGTTAAACTATGTATATTATTTCAAGTGGTTATATCTCCCTCTTTTCAGTTGTTAATTTGATGTTATTAGGCCATTGTGAGATTTTATTTAATAGCAAATAGTTTATTCTTTTAACTTCACATCTGCTACGGAAAATGTTTTATGTATTTTTGCATACTCTTTTAATCACTGTTCCTCTTAGTTTCTTGCTACCAAATTATTGTTCTTTTGTATGTCATTTGTCCTAATAAAAAAATAAGAACTGATCACAGGGTGTATTTTAGTGTGCTAGCAAATTGGAAATAAAATAATTGGAGATCAAAAATCAAGAATAAAGAAATAAGACAAAATTGAGAAATTTGAAAGCTTCCATGTATCTATAAAATATGCCTTCCTTTATACTGAAATATAAAAAATAATAGTGGTATCAAAGACTTATTTCTTTAAAAATTTTTAACAATAATTAAAGTAATAAGGTATAGAATCTGACTTACCATTATATTTTTTCACAAACAACCTCTTTTTAAACTATGAGACTCTCAGAAGAACATATAGGGCAAAATTATTGTGATATTGGGGTAGGCAAAAATGTTTTAGAGTACAAAATCCATGAACTATAAAAGGAGCCATAAAATGGAGGAAAATATTAGCAAATATCTGACAATAGACATATATCTAGACTATATAAAGAACTCTTATAAAGTTTAACAACTGAGTAAAAATGGATCAATGATTTTGACACTTGACAAAATAGGATATTCAAATGGCAAGCAAACATATGAAAAGAGAATCACCATTATAATTTATCAATGAAATGTAAATTATAACCCCAAGGAATCATCATTGTATATCCATTAGGATACAGTTTAAAAAGATTTACCATTTCAAGTCCTCTTGAAGATATTGAGTAGTTCTGAACTCATACATACTACTGGTAGGAATGTAAAATTGTAAATCTATTTTTGGAAACTGTCAGTTTCTTAAAAAGTTAAACTTCATTACCAGATGACCCAGCCATTTCACTCCTACATGTTTTCCCAAGGTGAATGAAAATGAACTCATAGAGACTTGTATGTGAGTTTTTAAAGCAGTTTTATATAAAGTAGCCCCAAACTGAAAACTACCTAAATGTCCATCAACAGGTGAAAGGATAAACAAAAATTTTATACTTGTATCGTGGAATCTATTCAACTACTCATATACAGAATAGCATAGATGAATAACACAATTATTAATTAAGTGAAAGAAGCCAGACACAATACATAGTGAATGAATCTGTTTATAAAGTTGTACAAAATGCTGGCTAATCTCTAAAAAAAAGCAGATGGGTGGTTAACTGTGGCCATTGGTAGAGGAAGAGAAGGACTGCAGAGGTGCCCAAAGAAACTTCTGAGATGATGCAAATGCTCTGTATTCTGATTATGGCTCTATTTCTGAGGACCTGCGTGTCAAACATAACTCATTAAACTATATACTTTGAAGGGATGCAGTTTATTGTTGGAAATTACACCTTAATAATGTTGATTTTAAAGAGAAAGAAAGAATGATTCTATAAAAACACACTATATGTATATTTATTTATATACCCAGCACTTTGTATAGTTTTCCTCCAAATGATTTAATGCGTATCAAGTGTTTAATTCTAACTATTTGCAGAGCAAGTCATTCTGGTGAAATAAAAGCATGATGCATTATTACACACATGTTAAAAGAATCAAATTTTGCTGGGCGTGGTGGTACATGCCTGTAATCCCAAGGACTCAGGAGGCTGAGAAAGGAGGATTGGGATTCAGAGCCAGCCTCAGCAAAGTGTTAAGAAACTCAGTGAGACCCTGTCTCTAAATTAAACAAATAAATAAATAAAATTATAAATACATAAAATTGTTTGTTTATTATTTTATTTAGAGACCCCATCTCTAAAATATTGCATACAATATTTGTCTCTTAAAATTATGCATATAACATTTGTTGTATCATCAAATCATTTGGAAAACAGAGAGACCCTATCTCCAAATAAAATAGGGCCGGGGCTTTGGCTTAGTGGTTGAGTGTCCCTGAGTTCAATTCGTGGTAACAAAAACAACAAAAAAATCAAATTTTTTAAAAAAGTGTATTTCATATTACATTAGTCAATCTTACATGGCTATATTGGTTACCAAGAGTTTGAATTATTTTAAAATCTGAGGGTTTTTTTAGTTTTATTGTATAAAAAGGTGAGACACTAATCTCTGAGAAACAGTCATACATAAATTATTTAATTTGAGGTTACATCTGATAAAGCCAATGGCCATGCCTTCAATCTTATTTCACACTAAATGAAAATTGTTTTTGTAGGCAATTGTTCTTTGTTTTCGACTACACTTCACAAAAGATAATATTACAAATAATACAGCTGCTGCTACCGTGCGACAAGTTGTTACTGTGGTTTTTGAGAGAATGGTTGCTGAAGATGAACGATACAGAGGTAAAGTGATAAAAGTTGTTTCCTTTTGATTTGGAAATGTTCTTACATGCATGATTCATTTTCATTAATTTTTAGCATTTTCCCTGTGAGCACAGAATATCTAAAAACTAGAAAACTTTAAAAATATTTATTTTAAGATATTTATTTTAAAATATTATTGTCAATAACAGCAGTTTTGAAAATAAATCCCTCACAATTTAGGAGGCTTTTGCTTTTCCATTTTTATTTATAATGCATGCATAATTTTGTATTGAAGATAATAGTTTCACATTTTCTGCAGTTTGTATTTTTTCACATATTGCATTGTTTGTATTTTTACCCAAACATAATATCCTATAGATTTTTCATGTTATTCTTTTATCTACATAATTTAAAATTTGATAGCTACATTGTATTTTTTGTCTATTCTGTAATTTAGTGAACTAGTCCTCTATTGGATATTTGCATGATATTTGATTTAGAACTGTTTTAAGTGCTAAGTTGGGAAACACCATTCTAGTTGACTCTTAGCCAGTGAATATTTATAGCTGACAGATTAATAATGGCAGACCAGGCAGTTAATTCTTTTGAAGATGGTGAGATAATAGAAGAACTAACCATAAGGTAAACTTTTTACATTTATTTGATACTTAAAGGCATATTGAAAGATCATGTGAATTTTATTTCTGTGAGACAAAGAGGCCAAAATGGGATTTTAGGAAAATCAAATGCATGGACAAAGATATGAGGCTTATTAAAATGATTATAAGATAACGAAGAGTGATTTTTAATGGCATTTTATATAAAAATAGATCCTCAATTATGTTTTCATTCTGGGGACATAGTTCTGAAGTTATAATTAAAGTTTATAATTATATAATTAAATAGCTTATTTAAAATATATCCTTTAAACAGAATATAAGATTTATTAAAGGCCACTATGAACTCCTAAAACCTATCCTATTTTGATTGCAGATATTATAGAACAGCCAGTACTGGTGCAAGGAAATAGTAACAGAAGATCTGTCAGTACTCTCAAACCTTGTGCTAAAGATGCATATATGCTTTTCCAGGTATTTCAGTTGATAAAAATAATTTTTATTATACAGTTTTTTATGACTTTTATTTTAGAACTTTATATCTAATTTAGTTTTTAGTGTGAAAATGTAAAAAACTATTTCAAAGTAGGTATTAAAATAGTTCTAAAAGATTAAAAAACAACTTTTACATTTACAGTATAGCTAATTAACATAATAAAATATTGCAGTTCACTTTAAGGAAATAAAAATGTATTACCAGAACTAGAGATTAGATATATTAGAGATGACTAGTTATACAAAAAATATTTTTTTCAACAAAGAAGATTTAAGAATAAACCTCTGATCTATATTATATAATTTCATAGAAGCCTACTTTTCATATCATTTCTCATGAATGAATTGTTTTAAATAAAATAAAATTCATCTGTATTGAAAATTTTAATTTTCATTTAAAATGTTAGATCAATTATTTGTCTATCTACTCTATCTGCTACTTATATGTCAATAGTTATATGATTCTATACATATTTACATATACAATTTAAATTAGCTATTGCTTAGTTTCTAAAGAAGGGAGGTTTTATTTTCTTTCTTTTTTTTTAATTTCATAAACTGAGTTTTTAGAAAGCACATTTCCTCCTAACACATGAAATTGTTTGATTTATTTTTCCAGGATCTTTGTCAATTGGTTAATGCTGATGCCCCTTACTGGCTAGTAGGCATGACAGAAATGACTCGGACATTTGGCCTTGAATTGCTTGAGTCAGTCCTCAATGATTTTCCACAAGTCTTTTTACAGGTAAGCCATTAATAGTATTTTTTTAAAAAATAAATCTTTAATTTTTTTTCACAGATATTTTTCAAAAAAAAAACATTTTTTATATATTAATAAATGCAAAGATTTAAAAGCCCCAGAGTTTAGACATATAATAATTTAGTATTAGCTTACTTTTTTTTTTTTTTTTAATACTGGGGATTGAATCCAGGGGCTCTCTACCACTGAGCTATATCCCCAGTCTTTTTTTTTTTTTTTTGAGACAGCATATTTAAGTTGCTGAGGATCTTGCTAAATTGCTGAGGCTGGCCTTAAACTTGCATTTTTTAACCACAATCTAGCTCTTTCTCTTACTGTGCTATTTCCCTCCCTAAGTAATGTATTTGTCCATTGTTTTTATCTACAAAATGTGTGAATCAAGTTTAAATAGTGTAAGGTCTTTTTTGGCTTGAGAATTTGCGCTAAAATTACTTTTATGTGGTTCATAATTTTTGGTATACATTAAGCAACTATTAACTGCTTTTGGTGATAATGAATTGCATTTACTGATGATTCCTTTCCTCATGGTACAGTAGGAAAAGCAGTAGATATAACTTGTCCAATAGTCTTGTGTAAAATGGTTGTTATTGTCATAATAATCACTATTGTTTGACTGTCATCTAAATGCTATGTGCCAGATTCTTTACACATCATATTTTCTTTAATTTTCCCAAATGCCTTAAAAGTACTAGTTATTCCTATTGTCCCCATGAGGAAACTGTAACTTGCAGAAAGTTAAATACTTTGTCCAAGATTTCATGGTTTGTAAGTGATAGAATTGGGAATTGAACTCATGTCAACCAAATTCCAAATTAGCTTCTCTTCTTTTCCTTTCTTCTTTATTTACATCTTATATCTCAGTCATTATCTTCAAAATATATTCAGGGCCCAATTAATTCTAAACCATTTCTACCACAATAATCATTGTCAAATCCATTCTCACCTAAATCATTGTGTTAGTTTCCTAACTGATCTCCTATGGTGTACACTTGTCCTACTTGTGTGTGTGTGTGTGTGTGTGTGTGTGTATATGTGTGTGTGTGTGTGTGTGTGTGTTGGTAGTGCTGGTAGATTGAACCCAGGGTCTTGCATGTGTACGTAACACTGTATTCGAATGGGTTTTTCAAAGAAGTCATATCTTTTTAGTCTCTCTCTCTCTTTTTTTTTTTTGTCCTGGTGATTGAACCCAGGGGTGCTTAACCACTGAGCCATGTTCCCCAGCCATTTTTTATATTTTATTTAGAGACAGGGTCTTGCTGAGTTGCTAAGTGCCTTGCTAATCTGCTGAGGCTGGCTTTGAACTGGCGATCCTCCTGCCTCAGCTTCTGGAGTTGCTGGGATTACAGGCTTGCACCACCGCACTCAGCCTTTACAGTCCTTTTTAAAAATATGTCAGTTAATGTCTTCTTTACCCAGAATAAAAGATGAAGCCCTGTTTTGATATGTGGAACTTGCCATAATTTAGTCTTCAATTTCTTTGGTCTTTTATCTCATTTCATTTCTTGCTTTGGCCTCATCCTTTGGCCGTACTTCACCCAAGCACACTTGCTTCAAGGCCTTTGTTATTTACTGTTTTCTGGATCTGGAATGCTTTTTTCCATGTGGTTTACTCTTATTTCTTTGAGGTTTTTGCTCAATGGTCTACTTAACAGGCATTTCTTCCTTAACCACTTTGTGTAAAATGGCACACTTTTTAATGTCAGCGCACTTATTTTTCCAATTCTTCTTTGTTTTTTATAGTATTTATTATCTCCTGATATATAATAACATATTCAGATTTATTATACCATGAAATTTCTATGTTATTCTTCCTACTGTAATACAGAGAGATAAAGTAATTCTTCTATGAAAGATCTTAGAATTTAGTCCTGAAAAAATTTTTCAGAGACAGATATTAGTTTTCTTTTACTCATCATTCACACATATATTCAAAATTTACCAGTCACTCACAGTGTATTGGTCTGTGTTCCATGCCAAGAATATGACAGGTAAAATCCTTGCTGTATGACCCATTCATGGCTAATGAGGAGAAAGGTATTAACTTAATGATAACACATGATGACTGCTCTTCAGGAAAAACAATTAAAAAAATACTGTGCAAATGAATAACTTGGATACCAAACTTGGTAGACTAGTGGAGATGAATAGAAAAGATGATGCTTAAGCTTGTACTTGAAGGATGAAGTAAGTTAGATTTAGGCAAAATGGAAAAAAGAATACTTCATGCAGAGTGTATTTCAAGAGCAGTTACATTAGCATAGGAGCTGTTTTCCTTTCTAAAAAATAAGCTCTAGGATAGGGGCATTGAAAATTGTACTTAATTCTGTATCCCTTTCTCTAGCACAGTGCCTGGCAAGTAATTGCTGAATCAATAAGTGAAGTAGTTTAGTAGGTGATGAAAAATGCAGTCTTAGAGACGACTTCTATCTTTTTGGCCCAAGCAGTTAATGATTTGCTAAGATGAAGTACTCGGTGGACAAAACTTTTATTATAAGAAATATATTATTTAGTTTCATACATATTCATTTGGAGTATCTGTGAGACATGCAAAATGTTATTTGGACTTACATGTATCTTGAAGTTTGGGGCTAAGAATTATATTCCTTTTCCATAAGATTAAAAAGATTAGTTTGGATGATTTTTATGATTCTTTCTTTGTTTATAATAGCTTCAATGAAATTTTATGTGATTAAAACACCAAAATAAAATATACTTGAAGTTAATCACTAAGTGCAAATCGTGCCTTGTTTGTCACTAAAATGAGACTACTCTTAAGTAACACAGAGAATGAAAATCAAGGGAGGTTTTCTATATAATATATGATGACTACAAATAAAATTTAAGAATTCTTTAAAAAATTCTCCATCTTATAAAATTGTGCTAGGTTGTCATTGCATATTTCACCAGCTTGTGTTCTGTTCAAGTAATCCAACTAGCACAAAACCAAGTTATTTATTAAATCTTCTATATGAATGGGATTATTCTTTGCAAAATATAATCAGTGAATTTTATAACTTATTCTACTTTATTAATCAGGTTTTCACTCCTCAGTTGTCTATTCAACGCTGTTTGCTTGTATTTGTGAAATCTGTTTTCTTTTATTCTTTGGTTTTAATCACCAATATCCAATTAAAAGTTTCTAGTAATGAGCACCAGTTCCTCAACTCTAAAATCATTCATGTTTCTTTTTAATGATTATTGAAGAAACTCTTGAAATATTAATATTTTGTTCTAAGACCTCTTAACAGCAATGTGAGTCTCAAATTTGTGTGCAAATTGTAAAATAATAAAATATATACTTACAATTAAGCTAAATTATTTATACTGATTTTTACTTGCTAGCAAGACTATTTTAGAGGTATTGAGTACAAACTAATTTCATTCTTTTTTCTTCTTTGCAAATAGCACCAGGAATTTAGTTTCCTCCTCAAAGAAAGAGTATGTCCTCTTGTGATAAAGCTCTTTTCTCCAAATATAAAGTTCAGACAAGGTTCAAGTACTTCATCTTCCCCAGCACCTGTTGAAAAACCATATTTTCCTATCTGTATGCGATTGTTGAGAGTGGTTTCTGTCCTGATTAAGCAGTTTTATAGTCTTTTGGTAAGTGCTATTTTCCATACATATTTGTATATATTCATATGCAGTGCTTTTTAAAGAAAGTGGTCTATTTATGGTATTAATTTTTTTTTCAATTCAGTTCTACAGAATTTTTTTTGATTACATACAAGTGTTCTCTCAGGTACTCTAAAATTTCATTCTGTCCTTTTTTTGAATCTTATTTGCATTTGTATAGTATTTATAATGTATGTCAAGGAGAGTAATAACCTGTTATGTCAAAGCAGCATAGGATTTATGTTTTAAGAATTCAGCTTTTTATGCAACTTATAATAGCCAAGTTATGGAGCCAGCCTAAAAGCTTATTCACAGATGAATGTATAAAGAAAATGTGGTATATATGCACAAAGGAGTATTACTCAGCCATAAAGGAGAATGAAATTATGGCATTTACCACTAAATAATGGAACTGGAGACTACCATGTTAAGTAAAATAAGCCAGAAGCAGAATTCAGAGTTAAAATGTTTTATCAGATATGCAGAAACTAGCCCAAAATAAGGAAAAAAAAGAAAAGGTAGGGAGAATTCTGTCAAAAAGAAGAAAAATCAGTGGAGTTGAAGAAGGGTTAAGAGGGAAGGAGGAAAGATTGGTAAGGAAAGAACAGTGGAATGAATCTTCCCTAACTTTCCTATGTACATAGAGCAGTGAATCTTTTATTATGTGTAACCACAAGGCACTACTTAAAAAAACAAACAAAAAAACTGTAATAGCAGAAAGATCAGTAGAGTGGAGGGAAGAGAGTAGGGGGAGGGAAGAGCGGGGAAAGGGGAAATACTTGGGACAGAATTAGAGCAAATTATATTCCATGCTTTTTAATTATGTTAAGTGAATCCTAATGTTATATGTAACTATAAACAACTAATAAAATAAAAACAAAAGGAGAAGGACTCAGTAAGATGCGATATCCATGTTCACATTTCTGACTAATTAAAATTGTAGTTGTCTTTATTAATATAGTTAGGAATATTTTCAGGTTTCTAAGATAAAAGTTGTAGATTCTGATTTTTCTATTTCTTGCAGTTGTTACAAAAATAATTTCTAAATAATTTGTAACAAAAAGAATTCAACTTTGTAGCTCATCTGAATAATAATTAAAATTATAGTATCTAGTATATTCTGCTTTTATTTATACTCTTTCATATGTCTTCACAGATTAAAGCAAATTTATTAAAGATTTGATGGAATCAAGGATAAGAAATATAATATTTTTCTTTACTTCTAATCCATTTTATCTCTTTTTGCATGACTTTATGATGTGGAATATGTTGTAATATTCTTGATCATAATGCTATTTCTTTTATGGTTTCCTCCTAAACATTCAAGTGGTATTTCTCAGAAAATGGTTCATTATAAAAAAAAAAAAAAAGAAAATGATTCATTATGTTTCTTTTTAGTTTTATTAATTAAATTCAGTATCATAATATTTTCACATTTGTAACCTATTTTTAATGAACAAAAGTATACAACACAATAATAGTAAGAGACTTTAGTATCCCATTTTCTATAGTGTGTAGAACAAGTGGACATAAGACCAGTAAGATTTGTAGGGAAACACAGAGGGCCTGATCAACACTGTAAGCCAACTGGACTTAAGAGCATGTGTAGAATACTGAACCCAACATTAGCAGAACACATAATCTTAAGTGCACATGGGACATTCTCCAGTATAGATCACGGTAGACCATATAAGACAAATTTAGGTCTTAATAGATTTAGGAAGATTAAAATCATACTAAACATCTTCCTTGACAACAGTGGAATAAAACCAGAAATTGGTAGAAGAAAGAAAATAGGGGCAATTAAACAACACACTCTTAATGGTTCAAAAAATAAATCAGAAGGGAAATTAAACATTAAACAAATGAAAATGAAAATATAACTTATGAGTTGTCATAAAAGTACTGTCAAGAGAGAACTTTATGGTAAGGAATACCTTCATAAAAAGGAAGAAAAATCTAAAATTTGCAATTTAACTTTACACCTCAAGGGTGTAGAAAAATGAACAATCTAAATCCAAAGTTAGTAAAAGGAACAAAATAATAAAAAATCACAGCATAAATGAAATAGAAGAATAGATACCATGGGAGTTGGTTTTTGTAAATATCCATAAAATCAGCAAACCCTTAGTTAGACTAAACAAAATGCTTAACTAATTTCAGAAATGAGAGAGGAGAAAGCTGATGCCACGAAAGTATAAAGGATTATAAAGGACAACTATGAATAGCTATACAACAAAAAATTGTATAACCTTGAAGAAATAAATTCCTTGAAACTGACAATCTACCAAGATGGAATCACAATAAAAAATTTGAATAGAATCATAACTAGTAAAGAGATTGAATCAATAATCAAACATCTCATAACAAAGAAAAGCCCAGAACCAAATGGCTTCACAGGTGAACTCAAACACTGAAAGGAGAATTAACACCAGTCTTTCTCAAAAATCTTCCAAAAAATTGAAGAGAAGAAAATACTTCCAAACTCACTGTATGACGCTAATATTACCTTGATTCCAAAGTCAAAAGGTTTTACAAGAAACTATAAATCAGCATTCCTGATGAATATTGTGGCAGAAATTCTCAACAAACTATAAGGAAACCAAATTCAGTTGCACATTAAAAGATCATCAAGGGTTGGGGATATAGCTCAATAGAGTGCTTGCCTCGCATGCACAAGGCCCTGGGTTCAGTCCTCAACAACAACACACACACACACACACACACACACACACACACACACACACACGTCATTAAAACCATGACCAAGTGGGATATATTCCTGGAACACAGGATATTTTAACATAGGGAAAGGAGTTCATGTTGTCTACCATGTTGTTTTGTTTGTCATGTAAAAAACAAACACATGATCATCTCAACTGATTTAGGAAAAGCATTTGATAAAATTCATTACCCTTTCATAATACTCAGAAAACTAGGAATTGAAGTAAACTATCTCAATATATTAAAGACCTTCTATGAAAAATTAGTAACTAATATCATAATCAAAACTTCAAAGTCTTTCTTGTAAGGAAACAAGGCATGGTTGCCTGTATCTACACTTATATTCAACATAGTACTAGAAGTTCTAGCCAGAGCAACTGGGAAAGAAAAAGAAATGAGTCATCCAGACTTGAAAGGAAGAAGCAAACATATCTGTTTATAGGTGACATGATCTTATATTTATATTTAAGTAGTCCTAAAGAATCTGTACAATGCAACTTATTAGAGCCAATAAACAAATTCAGCATGCAAAAATCAGTTGTATTTCTATACACTAACAGTGAACAATTCAAGAAAGAAATTAAGAAAGCATTTCTATTGACCATTGAATTAAAAAAATACAATATTTAGGTATAAACTTAGCCAAGCTGGCCAAAGACCAGTACACTAAAAGCCAAAAATATTGCTGAAAGAAAGACACAAATGGGAAAACATCCAGCATTCATGATTAGAAGATTTAATTTTGTTAAAATGACCATACTACCCAGAGTGATCTGCAGATTCAGTGCACTCTCTATAAAAATTCCAACAGCATTTTTTACAGAAATAGAAGAATCCATTCTAAAATTTATAGAATCTTGAACGACCTGACTTGTCAAAATGAATCTTGAGAAAAAAAGAACAGATTTGGAGACCTCACACTTCCTGATCTTAAAGCATATTGCAAAACTAGGGTAATTAAAAGCAATTGGCTACTGGCACAAAGAAAGACATAAAGACGAGTGGAAGAGAATAGAGAGCCCAGAAATAAGCCCTTGCATATATGGCTAAATGATCTTTAATAAGAATGCCAAGATCACTCAATGGGGAAGGGACAGCCTCTTCAACAGTAGAGCTAGAAAAGTTATAATGAGGAAATTGTTAAGGAAGCCAGCACCTACCAGAAGAATGAAGTTGTATCTTTACCGTATATCACAAAAACTCAAAATGGATATTCTACCTAAATAGAAGACTTAAAATCATGAAGTTTCTTAAAAATATAAAAATTAAAATAAAAACACCTTGGGGAAAATATTTATAACATTGGATTTAGCAATGATTTCTTTTTGGTGTCACCAAAAGCAAAAGTAAACGAATGGTATTACATTAAACTTAAAACCCCCCACACCTCAAAAGAAACTGTCAACAATTTGAAAAGGCATTTTTTTTTGTGTGTGTATGTGTGTGTGTGTGTGTTTGGGTGTGTGTGTGTGAGAGAGAGAGAGAGAGAGAGAGAGATACTGGAGATTGGTTCCAGGAGCACCCTACCACCAAACTATATCCCCATCCCTTTTATTGTTTTGTTTTAAATATTTTTGTTGATAGACCTTTATTTTACTTATTTATATGTGGTGCTGAAAATCAAACCCAGTGCCTCACACATGCCAGGCAAGTGCGCTACCGCTGAACCCCAGCCCCAACCTTCCCCATAACCTTTTTTATTTTTTATTTTGAGACAGAGTCTCACCCAGTTACTGAGGCTGGCCTCGAACTTGCAATTTACCTGCCTCAGCCTCTTGAGTCCTGGAGATAAAGACGTGTATCACCATGCCTGACTCAGAAAGGCAATCTTTAGAATGAGAGAAAATACTATATGTCTGATAAGGGGTTAATATCCAGAATATATAAAAAACTACAGGTCAACAACAATAGCAACAAAACCCCTAGTAACTTAATTAAAAATAGGCAAAGGCCATGAATAGACATTCCTCCAAAGATACACAGATATCCAACAAGCATGTGAAAAGATGCTCAACCTGTCAAATCATTTGAGAAATGCAAAGCAAAATGACAGTGAGATATCACCTCATATCTATTAGGATGGTCACTATGAAAAAAAGAAAAAAGAAACAGGCAAAAAAAATATAGAAAATAACAAGTGTTGGCAAAGATGTGGAGAAATTGGAACCTTTGTGTACTATTGATGGGAATGTAAAATGGTGGAGCTACTGTGGAAAACAGTATGGTAGTTTCTCAAATTAAAAATAGAATTACTAGCTTTTTCATAACTTGTTTGCTACCAGAACACAGGTGTTGTGAAAACCACAGCTAAATCAAAGCCAAAATGGAAAGGTCATTAGACATGTAGATTTGGGCAAGTCCACCACTACTGGCCATCTGATCTACAAACATGGTGGGATCAACAAAAGAACCATTGAAAATTTTGAGACAGAAGCTGCTGAGATGGGAAAGGGCTCCTTCACATATATGTGAGTCTTGGATAAACTGAAAGCTGAGCATGAGTGTGGTATCACCATTGACATCTCCCTGTGGAAATATCAGACCAGCAAGTATTATGTGACTATCATTGATGCCCCAGGACACAGAGACTTTATCAAAAATAGGCATATTTCAGGCTGACTGTACTGCCCTAATTGTTGCTGCTGATATTGGTGAATTCGAAGCTGGTATATCCAAGGATAAACAGACCTGTGAGCATGCCCTTTGGCTTACACACTGGGTCTGAAGCAAACAACAAGTCACCAAATAATTGTTGGTGTTAACAAAATGGATTCCACTGTGGCATTCTACAGTCAGAAGAGATATGAGGAAATCCTTAAGGAAGTCAGCACCTACATTGAAGAAAATTGGCTACAACACTGACACAGTAGTATTTGTGCCAATTTCTTGTTGGAATGGTGACATGTTGGAGCCAAGTTCTAATATGCTTTGGTTCAAGGGATAGAAAGTCACCCATAATGATGGCAGTGCCAGTGGAACCACACTGCTTGAAGCTTTAGATTGCATCCTGCTATCAACTCGTCCAACTGACAAGCCTTTGCATCTACCCCTCTAGGATCTACAAAATTGGAGATATTGGTACTGTCCCTATGGGCCAAGTGGAGACTAGTGTTATCAAGCCTGGCCTGGTGGTCACCTTCGCTCCAGTCAATGTCACAACTAAAGTAAAGTCTGTTGAAATGTAGCATGAATCTCAGAGTGAAGCTCTTCCTGGACAGTGTGGGCTTCAATGTCAAGAACATGTCTGTCAAAGATGTTCGTCATGGCAGTGTTGTGGTGACAGCAGAAATGATCCACCAATGGAAGCATCTGGTTCCACCGCTCAGGTTGATTATCCTGAACCATCCAGGGTAAATCATTGCTGACTATGCCCTTATACTGAATTGTCACACAGCTCACATTGCTTGTAAGTTTGTTGAGCTGAAAGAAAAGACTGATAACTGTTCTGGTAAGAAGCTGGAAGATGGTCCTAAATTCTTGAAATCTGGTGATGTTGCCATCATTGACATGGTTCCAGGAAAGCCCATGTGTGTTGACAGGTTCTTGGACTGTCCTCCTCTGGGTTGTTTTGCTGTTTGTAATATGAGGCAGACAGTTGGTGTGGGTGTCATCAAAGCAGTGGACAAGAGGGCTGCTGGAGCTGGCAAGGTCACCAAGTCTGCCCAGAAAGCTCAGAAGGCTATATGAATGTTACCCTTAACACCTGCCACCCCAGTCTTATTCAGTGGTGGAAGAACGGTCTCAGACTTTTTGTCTCAATTGGCCGTTTAATAGTAAAAGACTAGTAAATGATAACAATGTATTGTAAAACCTTCAGAAGGAAAGGAGAATGTTTTGTGGACCATTTTTTTTGTGTGTGTGTGGCAGTTTTAAGTTGTTAGTTTTTAAAATCAGTACTTTCTTCTTTCTTTCTTTCTTTCTTTTTTTTTTTTTTAATGAGTATAAGGGATTGAACTCGAGCACTCAACCACAGAGCCACATCCCCAGCCCTATTTTGTATTTTACTTAGAGACAGGGTCTCACTGAGTTGCTTAGCACCTCGCCATTGCTGAGGCTGGCTTTGAACTCTGGATCCTCCTGTCTCAGCTTCCCAAGCCACTGGAATTACAGGCGTGCACCACCGCATCTGGCTAAGATCAGTACTTTTTAATGGGAACAACTTGGCCAAAAATCTGTCACAGAATTTTGAGACCCATTGAAACAAAAGTTTAATGAGAAAAAAAAAAAATAGAATTACCATGTGATCCTACAGTTCAATTTCTGGCTATATACTCAAAAGAAAATATGATATAAAGAAATATTTGCACACTTGTGTTTATTGAAATGTTTTCTACAAAAGCCAAGAAGTGGAAACAGTTCAAATGTTTATTGACAGATGAACAGATAAAGATGACAGTATGTACATTTATTGTTATGTTATTTAGCCATAGAAAGAGAGAAGTCCTGTCAGTGGAGCCTTGAGGGCATTATGTTGAGTAAAATAGGCCATTCACAGAAAAACAAATAGTGTGTGATTCCTCCTGTATCTAGAGTAAGTTCATGGAGACAAAATATGGTGATTTCCATGGACTGAGAATTAGGGAGTTAGTCTTAAATGGGTGTAGAGTTTCAATTTTACAAGTTGAAAAAGTTCTAGGGATCTATTACACAACAATGTGAATATAGTTAACACACTACTGTTCCGTATACTTAAATATCATTAAAAGAATGAGTTTAATGTTATGTATTTTTACCATGATTTAAAACTTTTTAAAATGTCAGCAAAATAGTAAAAGTAAAAATAATTAGGATATAGAAATATCAGTCAGTATGGAGTATCAAGAGATTTTTAAAAAGAGAAAGAAATATAAGGATCAGTGTAGTTGTACTGTTATGTTAAATCATTGCCAGGTATTATGGTAGTGAAGTCAAAGTGTTTAGAAATTTTTTATTGTCATGAGGCCAAATAAATACCACTTCCCTACTTGTCCCTAAATATTATTGGCAGGGTTGAAAAGGACTTACTGGTGTGCTATACTTTCTAAAGAATAAGGATAAAGGATTAACTATGTTAGCAGAATACTAGTGTTTTCAGGGATGTACTAAGGAGATACTATGAGTATTTTTATTGCTAACTTTTCCTTATAATTACTTTTGTCTTTTTCTCTAATCACCATTAAGAATTTTTATTTCAAATCTAAAAGATTTTATTGTCTATGGCACTAAATTAAGAGTAAGAATGCAGCTTTTTATTATTTTCTTTGATTCAAACAAATATAAAAAACCCTATACTTTTTAGGTAACTGAATGTGAAATATTTCTGTCACTTTTGGTGAAATTTCTGGATGCAGATAAACCACAGTGGCTACGAGCTGTTGCGGTTGAATCAATACACAGATTATGTGTGCAGCCTCAGCTGTTAAGGTAAAACCTCAGCAATATTTTGTAATGGATAGGTTAATAAACTAGTAGTAGGTTAGTAAATTAGTGGGAGGATTTTAAATATTCCCAAATATTAGTGATTTTTAAACAGAAAATTTGTATAATTTATATATATGTATAAATATATGAAGGGACAGGGTGGAGTCCAGCATGGCAATGAATGAAGTCAAAACATGTAGTTAATGATTGCCATCTGTCTGAATTTGCTGAGTAAATATAGCCAAGATCATTTTTTTAGAACATTGACTTCAATATGAACCTTTGTCCTAAATTGGTAAAATTACTCAGGTGTGATGAAGAATCTTTTGAGTATGGCATTGAAAGTACAATAACAACATTACTTGCTTTAAAAAAATACTGATTTTTTTAATGCATTCAAATTTTTTTCTCAGAAAGATTTAAAATGATTTTACAGGTCATTTTGTCAGTCCTATGATATGAAACAACATTCTACCAAGGTTTTTCGTGATATTGTGAATGCACTGGGATCATTTATCCAGTCCTTGTTTCTTGTTCCTCCTACTGGAAATCCTGCTACAACCAACCAAGCTGGTAAAGCATATTTATATTTTGTTTTTTATGTTCTGCTATAATTTACAATATTCACTGTTCTGAGAGGGTTTATTTTAGAAATTCTATCTAGGGAAAGTTGGATTAAGTAAATATTTTCATAGTAACAATTTATACTTAACAAATAATTTGGTCTTACTGTGACACTTATTTTTATTTTCTTTTCTGGTATATTTTTGTTTCTCTAATCATACGAGGACAAAAGTTTAGATACCATTTGTTTTAGAAGAATCTTCATTTGATTCCTCTTTTAAAAGAGACTAGATAGTTACTACTTTAGGAGGTTTGTCAGTCTCTTTTTTAACAAAAGAGGTTAACGTGTTTTAAGTTTGTTTTAAGCTTGTTTCCTTTTACCTTCTTTATCACTTTGTACTATCTGTTTGATAGACTTTGTATTTTTTATACCTACCTTTGGTAAAAAGAGGTCTAATCAAAAGTATAATAAAAATTTTGTTCAGGGCAACCTCTATCAGGTCCCTCTTACCCTGAGGGAGTTCTATCTCTTTTCTTCTTACCTGAACAAATCCTATTTTTTAAAATATTTTTTCCATATTTTTACTTACGCTAATAGCTTTTGTATAAAAAAGGAAGTAGTGTTTTAGGGAAATAGATTTCTTTGGTAGACAGAATAGGTTAATAAATTTCATTTATATGTGTAATACCTATAGTACAGAAAAGAATTTGAAGATTGACCAGGTGTTTGAATAGTATTAATTTGTAATCAAGTGGTAAATTGGTATCTTTGCTTTCCCTCCTTATCTAATAGGCAACAATAATTCAGGTGGCCCAGTCTCAGCTCCAGCTAACTCAGGAATGGTGGGAATTGGTGGAGGTGTTACTTTGCTACCAGCATTTGAATATAGAGGAACTTGGATACCTATTCTGACGGTAACAGTTCAAGGCAGTGCTAAAGCCACCTAGTAAGTAGTGGTGACATTATTTTATAAGGAACAAAATAGTGTTGGGAATAATATTTAATCCTAAAATGCTTTTGTGTGTATTATATTTTAAATTTAGACCCCATATTTCTAATATATTTTAGAGCTCATTTGCTATTGTCAATGTTGAGGATTTTATTTAGAACTGGATTTTGTTTGTTTTCTTTTGTGCTATTTATATAGACTGTTAACAGCATTATAAAACAAATATTTCTTTACCTCCTCAACTTTCCTACAAAACTACGTTTAGCAAATTAATCATTGTTTTAATTTAATGTCTCTCATCTATAAAATGGAAGCACTGGTATTGTTCTACATGGGAGGAACGTTATTTTAAATAATTATTCTTGTTGTTAAGGTTAAACACGTGTTAACTCTGGTTCTTAGTTTATTGAAACTGCAGTTAACCATCAGTTTAACAAATAAATATTCAGCAATGTATTATTGATTTTTCTTAATAACTAGTGAAATGTAATACTAACAGAAATAAAGCAATCAATATTACATGGGTTTAATGTTGCTTTAGTTACTGTGAGTCAGTTGCTGATATACTTTGAATAATTGTTGTATATAAGTAAAATACTATTTTGATGACAGTAAATCAAGACTTAAAATGTAAAATAAAAATCTAACTACTATAAATCTAAATTTTTATGGTATGTTAGTCTGCATTGTGTCAATCTGCGTTTTGATACTTAACTATACTTCTTTTTTTTTGCCTAAAATTGTAAAAGTGTAGAATTACAGAGAACTAAAATATCTGTATATTCATTGTATATTTTATAAGACATTACTTAGTCTAATATTGGCTCAGCTTTGGTTAAAAAAAATAATGATAATGACTCTAGTGCATTAGAGGATCATATTGTAAAATAATTAGATTTCTAGTGCCAAAGGAGGCATTAATAATTATCTAGATAGTTCACCTTATTTTACAAACTGACATAAAACAAAACCAACACAGAATAAAATTCTTGCCCTCATAAAGCTTACATTTTAGTGAGTGATGTAGTCAGTAAATAAAAACACAAACATACATTAATATGGCTTGGTTTCATACTCTTCAATTTAGATCATCTTATATTAATTGAGTTACCTTTGGTAAATTAAATTTTTAACCTCATTCTCTCATTTATAAAATGGGAGTAGTGATATATCTAACTTTCAACATCCTATATGTGAGGAATGTTATTTTAAATATTTTGCTAATCTTCTTAAAGTTAAGCACATGGAAATCATAGAATCTTCTTCAAAATAGACCATATTTTAGGCTGCAAAGCAACTCTTATCAGAGCATAATGGAAATAAGTTAGAAATGAACTCCAAAAATCTATAGGAACTATATAAAATGTGAATGTTGAACAATACACTTAAATTTTTTTTTTAGTAGTTGTGCATGGATAGCATGCTTTTATTTTATTTGTTTATTCTTATGTGGTGCTAATGATGGAACCCAGTGCCTTACACATACTGGGCAATCACTCTGCCACTGAGCTCCAGCTCCAGCCCTGAATAATATACTTTTGAATGATGAATGAATGATAGAAGAAATTAAGAGAAAAATTTAAAAATTCTTGGACTTAAACAAGAATAGAGATATAATATACCAGAATCTCTGGGACACTGTGAAGGCAATTCTGAGATAAAAGTTTATAGCTATAAGTACCTACATAAGAAAAATCAATGGTGGGTGTGGTGGTGGGGCCTGGGGTTGTGGCTCAGTGGTAGAGCGCTCACCTTGCATGTGCGAGACCCTGGGTTCGATCCTCAACACCACATATAAATAAATAAATAGATAGATAGACAAATAAAAATAAATAATAAATAAAAAAATAAAAAAAGTTGTGTCTAACTACAACTAAAAAAAAAATATTTAGAAAAAAGAAAGAAAATCAAAAAGATCCTAAATAAATAACAAGTCCCTTTAAAAAGAAGAGCTGGGCATGGTGGTAATCCCAGCTGCTCAGAAGGCTGAAGCAGGAAATTCAAAGCCAGCCTCAACAGTTACAAGGTGCTAAACAACTCAGTGAGACCCTGTCTCTAAATAAAATACAAAATAGGGCTGGGATGTGGCTCAGTGGTATAGTACCACTGAGTTCCATTTGTGGTACCCCCCCCCCCGCCCGAAAAAAGAACACACCAATTTTAAAACCAATAGAAGGAAGAAAAATAATTAAGACCAGAGCCAAAAGCAGTGAAACTAAGAAAAAAATACAAAGGATCCTGAATTAAAAGGAAGAATTGGTTCTTTGAAAAGATAAGATTAATAAGCCCTTGGCCAAACTAGCCAAAAAACAAAGAGAGAAGACCCAAATTAATAAAATTAGAGATGAAAAAGGATAATTCAGTTCAGACTTCACACAAATTCAGCAGATCATTAGGGACTATTTTGAACACTTATACTGTAATCAATTGGAAAATCTAGAAGAAATGGATACATTTCTAGGCACAGCCGACCTGCAAAAAATTGAATAAAAAGGACATAGAAAACCTAAAGTGAGCAATAACTAGCAATGAGATAGAAACAGTAATAAAAATCTTTCCAACAAAGAAAAGCCAGAAATGGGTAGATTCTCACCTGAATTCTACTGGATTTTTACAGAGGAACTGATGACAATGCTCCTGAAATTATTCCATGAAATTGAAAGGTATGAAACTTTTCCAAATTAATTCTACAAAGCCAGTATCACACTCATACCAAAACCAGATAAGGAAGGACACATAAGGAAGGAAAACTACAGAACAGTGTCCCTGATGAAGTTAGATACAAAAATTCTTATGAAATATTAGTAAATTGTATTCAAGAACATATTAAGAAGATTGTACATCATCACCAAGTTGATTTTATCTCAGGTATGCAAGGTTGGTTTTAACATATGCAAATCAATAAATGTAATTCATCTTGTAAACAGAAGTAAGGACAGAAATCATTTAGTCATCTGAATAGATGGAGAAAAAGAGTGCAACACAATTCATCAACAATTCATGATAAACACATTGAAGAAACTAAAGAATCTACCTCAACATCATAAAAGTTTATATTTGAAAAACCCAAAGCCAACCTCATAGTGGAAATGGAAAAACTGAAACTATTTCTTTTAAAATCTGGAAAAAGCAAGGATGTTCATGTGTAGAAGAATGAAACTAAACTCTTAATGAAACTAGACTGTTACCTTGCACTAAAGTCAACTCAAAATGGTTCAAAGGCCTACAAATAAGACCAGAAACTATGCGACTCCTAGAAAAAAATTGTAGGGTCAACATTGCCACATATAGACATAGGCAATCTCTTTCTCAGTAGGAACCCTGAAGTTCTGGAAATAATGCCAAGATTTAATAAATAGGATGGCATCTAATTACAAAGCTTCTGCATAACAAAGGAAATAAGAAAGTGAAGAGAGAGCCTACAGAATGGGAGAAAAATTTTGCTAGCTACTCTCTTTACAGAGGATTAATATCGATAACATATAAAGAAGTAAAAAACCTTAACAGCAACAAAACCAAGTAACCCAATTAATTAGTGGGCAAATGATTAAAACAGACGTTTCTCAAAAAAAGAAATACAAATGGCCAACAAATATATAAAAAAAAGCTTTCTTCATCATTAGCTTTAGGAAAATATAAATCAAAACTATACTGAGATTTTTGTCTCAGTCTGGTCCGAATGGATTCCATGAAGAATACAAACAATAATAACTGCTAGGGAAGATGTGGAGAAAATGGAACCCTTGTACACTGTTGGTGGGATTGTAAATTAGTATAATAACTATTGAAATCAGTATTGAGGTTCTTCAGAAGGCTAAGAATGGAACCATCTTATGACCTGGCTATAGCACTTCTTAGTATTAATACTAAGGAATTAAAGCAACCAAACCATAGTGATACATGCATACCTATGTTTATAGCAGCACAATTCATAATAGCCAAATTAACATATGCAACAAATTAACATCAGCCAAAAAGAAAAAATGAGATTATGTCAATTGCAGGAAAATGGATAGAACTCAAAAACATTATATTAAGCAAAATAATTGAAATTCTGAATGTCAAGGGTTGTACATTTTCTCTTGTATATGGAAGCTGTAGAGGAAAAAGGAAAAGAAAGGTTGGGGGGATATCATGGAAATTCAAAGGGAGGTAAGTAGAATAGAGAAAAGGGACTGGAGGTAAGAGGAGGAAAGGGAAAGGGAAAATACTTAGGAATGATAGTGGCCAAATTATATTGTTATGAATGTGCACATATGAATATGTAACAACAAATCCCACCATTATATACAATCCCCCCATTAAGCACCAATGAAAAATTTGAAGGAAAACAAGTGTGTTTTGTTTTTGACATGAATACAAAATGTAAATCACCCTTTTTCTTAACTATTATAGTACTTAAAGCCTACATCATAGAATTTAAAAATTAGAGTTTTTGGTCTTTAGAATTATTTTCATTTTGATGTATTTTCCTAATAACATATTCTTTGAAAACAGCAATCTGTTGAACAAGATGCTTCTCATTGATTTGTTTACTATGTGATTTTTGATAACTGGCCTGATAAAGTCCTGATAATCCATGGACTTTATCTCCCCATTTGAGTTAAATTTCTTGATCAATAATATCAATATTTTTCTATTAGTTACCTAAATTTTACAAAGCTGATTTGATACATATTAGTGGTTCAATTGCTTAAGCTTAATCAGATTTGAGTTGAAAACTACTTATTAATAACTACTTCACTTTAATACTCAGTTTCAGTGTCTGTGTTTTTTTCATGAGTTACTTTTGAGGAATGTCAAACTGTTTGCCAAGCAACTGCATCATTTTACATTCCTATCAACAATGTATAAAGGATTTTAGATTTTTCCACATCCTGAGCAATATTTGAAATTGTTCATCTTTTTGATGCTAGAGATTCTAGTGGTTACAAAGTGGTATTGTGTATTTCCCTAATGATTAACAATATTGAGCATCTATTTTTGTGCTTGTAGACTATTTATCTGTCCTCTTGGGGAAAATGTCTATTCAGATCTTTTGCTTTTTATACTTTGGTTATCTTTTTATTATATAGTTGTAAGAGCTTTCTTATATCCTAGATTCAAGTCTCTTTTTGGATATCTAATTTGCAAAATTTTTCTCACATTCTGAGTTGTTTTTATTTTTCTTGATACTGCACTTAGAAGCACAATAGTTTTAACAATAGTTTTGTTGAATCCAGTAAAAATTGCTTTTCCTTTTTTAAAAAATTTATTTTAGTTGTAGATGGACACGATACTTTTATTTTTACATGGTGCTGAGGATCAAACCCAGTCCTCACATGTGCAAGGCAAGTGCTCTACCACTGAGCTGCAATCCCAACCCCCATGTTTCTTTTGTTGTTTGCACTCTTGGCTTCATGTTACAAACCATTATCTAATGTGGGATAATGAAGATTTTTACCTTTGCATTTAGGTCATTGGTTCATTTTTATTTAATTTTGTGTGTGGCATAAAGTAGAGATCCAATGTCTCTCTTGTATGTCCAGTTGTCTCAGTACCATTAATTCATTCCCAATTGGATTATTCTTTCTTCGTGGTGTTATCTTGACAGAAAACTATACAATGCTTAAAACCACAATTCCTTATTTGGCATGGTGTAAGACACAAGATTTTTTGTCCTTCCCCCTGAAAGTTTTCTCTTAAATATGCAGTAGAAACACTTCTGCAACTTGAACTTGACACTTGTGTTTAGTATTGTTTATACTCTTGGTATATTGTATCTGGAATGATAGGTAAACTAGGTATCTCACAGTTATGCTTTTCCCCAATGTGAAAGTATTTTCCTCTTTGTAGTATTTATTTTAGCACCTCATTTTAAAAGCACCTAAAATCAGAGTTTGAAAAGTTTTTAATTTGCTTATTTATTTTGTTTCTAAATCTTTATTTTTCAAATATCAACAATTAATGAAAGTATTGTCACTATTGTAGGGAAAAATGAAGTAAAAAATTAAAATAATTAGTTATGGCAGGGGCCAGGTCTTAATTTTTCTAATCAGTTTCTTAGAATATGATAAATGGATCTTCTCCAAATTAAACAAACTCAGAAATATCTTTTTATTTTGGCTATTCTATTAATGTCAGTTTTCATAGTCTACAAATAATGGAAAGAGTTTTCCATATTTATTGATTTTGGTTTCTCATTAGTATTTAATTTTTTCATAATTTCAGCCTAGAGATGCTGGACAAAGTTGAGCCTCCAACTATACCAGAAGGTTATGCCATGTCTGTGGCATTCCATTGTTTGCTAGACCTTGTTCGGGGAATCACTAGTATGATTGAAGGAGAGTTAGGAGAGGTTGAAACAGAATATCAGTCTACCACAGAAGGGGCTTCTTCACCAATGCATTCATCAGAACAGCAAGATTTACAGTCAACATCAGACCAGATGGATAAGGAAATAGGTGTGTATTACCATTCTGTATTTTTAATTATTATTTTGAAATTTACAGAGAACTGGCAAAAGTAGTTGAGTTTCCTTGTCATTTACCCTTATTCCCCATTGTTAACACTTTACCATATTTACCTTACCATTCTATTTATGTACACGTCATTGTTTTTTTCTGAACTATTTGAGAATAAGTTGTAGATATGATGCCTCATTGCCCCTTAATTACTTTGTGTGGATTTTCTAAAACTAAGTCTCCAACATACTATAGTACAACCACTATTAGAAATTAGGATCAATCCAATAATATCTAAACCCACAACTCATTCAGATTTTGTCAGTTACCCCTATACTGTTCTTATGGTCCAGGTTTATCTGTTGAATTTAATCGCCATGTGTCTATGCTTTCCTTCAGTGTGGATCAAATTCCTTAGTTTTTCCTTGTTTTATGTGACCTTGATACTTCTGAGGAACCAGGACAATTTGCTTTTGTCTTATGTTTCTTCACAATTATGTTTAATTTATTCATTTGATGCAGAATTAGCATAGAAATGTTGCTGTGTTATATTTAGTGTGTCAGTGCATTAGGAAGCATACAGTGTCAATTTGTCTCATAATTGGAGATATTTACTTTTATCTATGACTAATATGTCAGCCAGATTTCCTTTGTGTAAAGTCACATATTTTTCTAATAAAATATATTATAAAAGTTCTTTCTCTTCTCCACCATTTGCTATTCTTAGAAATTTATACACTTATATTAATGTAGATTCATGGATTTTAATTTTATTTAGTGTAGATTCATGGATTTTGATTTATTCAAAAGACTAAATCTATGACTATCATTATTTAGTTTGATGCTCAGACTGACCTGTTTGAAGCTAGCCCTTGTATCTTTTTTTTTTTTTTGCCAGGAGATTTGGGGGCCGGATACCAGGGACTGAACCCAAGGACACTTATTCTCTGAGCCACATCCCTAGCCCTTTTTATTTTGAGACAGGGTTTCACTAGATTGTTTACAGCTTCTTTAAATTGTTGAGACTGGCTTTGAACCTGCAATGCCCCTGCCTCAGTCTCGTGAGCCACTGGGATTACAGACATGTGCCACCATGCCCAGCCCTGTGTCCCCTTCAATATGTGTCTCAAGTCTTTTGACCTTATCTGGGTACTTCCTCACTGTTTAATAAAAGAAGATGTTAAGTATTTCTTATCCAGCCCCAATGTCAGTCAGTTTTCCAAGAAGTCTTGGAGAATAGTATTGAAACTAACACATGGGCACTAGGGATGCTTCTTGCCACTTGGATAGGAAATACACACAAAACAACAACACATATCTCAATATTTCAAAAATGTCTGTCTTGCTCTATTAAATACTGTGACATCATATTAATTTTTCTATTCCAGTTCAATACCACTGGGTTTATTTTTACCTTTCCATATTTGTAACTTCAGTCTCCCACTCTCGTTTGCTCAATGTATTTGCTTATTTGCATGATTTCCAATGTACGTAATCAGAATCCTGCCCAAGCCAGCTTATTATTATATAGCTCATCCTCATTCCCAGCTGGTTCTAGAGATTGAAAGTTTGGCTAATCGAGAAGAAAATAGGAACTGATGTTAATATATTTTTTAATAAGGTATGAATCAGTTAACTCATGTATAGAAAGATCTTACAGTAGATGTTTTCAAACAACTTAGTTTTAAGGCTTTTTAAAGTTTTAAGCCACGGTAGTATAGCTTTTAATTTTTTTTTTTTATTGTTGTTGTTTGTTTGTTTATTTGTTTCTGGCACTGGGAATTGAACCTAGTGGCACTCTATCGCTGAGCTATATCCCCAGCCCTTTTTATTTTTTTATTTTTATTTTGAGATAGTGTCTTACAAGGTTGCTTAGGCTGGCCTGGACCTTGTAATATTCTTGCTCAGCCTTTGGAGTAGCTAGAAGTCTTTATGTGTACAACCATGCCTGACCTAAAGTTTTATTTATTTGGGTATATTTTAAATACAAAAGATTCAGTATTCTAACAGTTGAGTTGATAAAATATTTGACTTATTGTCAATTAACATGGGAGATTTTAGAATTTGAATTGTCATTAAATATTATGACATCTATTATTGTCATTAAGTATTATTATTATTTTTTTCCTTGAAGTTAGTAGAGCTGTTTGGGAAGAAATGGTGAATGCTTGCTGGTGTGGTCTTCTTGCTGCACTCTCACTCCTTCTTGATGCCAGGTATTAAGTCTTTGTAAGTTTTATATTAGATCATGGGAGTTAAACAAATATTAAAATGGTTTACTTGAATTTGAAGAATTTATTTTCTAATATTAGTGTTTTATATAGAAAGAACATTATAACTTATTTTATTTTTTGACTTTAGAAACATCTTTATCCACATTTCCACCCCGAGAACATTACTTCCAACATTGGTTCATTTCAAACTCAAAGAAATGTACATGTATGATGATGTGAGGGAAAAAAAAAAAGAAAGGCATCACACTAGACTGGGCAGAGATGGGAGGGGAGGGGCGGGGAAGGGGGGATAGGAAGGGCAGCAGAATAAAATAGACACTAGTATTGCTGTATGTATATACGTGTCTATATAACCAATGTGATTCTGCAACCTGTACACTTGGAAAAATGGGAAACCATACCCCACTTGACTCAAATGTATGATATGTCAAGATCATTGTATTGTCATGAGCAACTAATAAAAAAAAAAGAATCTGTACTTCTACTAATGTTGACCAATTTTGAAAAATAATCCATCTGGAAAAACTGTATTAGCTGTGAAAATGACATTTCAATATTTAGAGTGCAGTTGGCTTAAGAGGAAGATTCCCTCTGTGGCCACATGTAGGCTGTGCATTTTTCTAACAGTTCAGCCTTTCAGAACTTCTGAAATCCATTTAGTCTGGAAATTTCTAGGGTCTAGTTCAATCAAAAAATAAGCCTGGGTTGCTAAAGGGTATATAGAAAGAACATGATAACTTATTTTTAATTGTTCATATCTTTGGAATACAGTGCGATAAAATATATGTATACAATGTGCAAGTGATCCTTATCATTTCTTCAAGAACATTATTCTTTTACAGCCATTGCTCTTCCTCATCCTGTCCCTGCCCTGCCCTCTACCACAATTGTCACAGTGTCAGTGTTTTAATAGAAAATACAACCCCAAATTATAGAAAATCTATTCATTTTAAGACAAAGTACTATTTTTACAATGATCATTGTCATATTTAATTTATTTATTTTTCTTTAGGATTGCAGAATTTTTGCTGATTTTAAAATGCTCCATGTTTTAAGTTAAATCTTTTCAGTTCTTGATAATTTTCTTCCATAATAAATGTGTGCATTGTACATTGTATTTATCCAGTTTAAATTTTCAGATATTATGTTAATTGGTTAAAATTCTTTCTTAAGTATATTGATTTTTGATATTTTGGGTAGATTTTCTTAAGATTTTACTGAATACCTAATTTCAAGTCATATTTTATAATTCATTTTAAAATAAGTTAATCAGTTAAATAAAATACCTTTTCTTTTCAGCACAGATGAAGCTGCCACTGAGAATATCTTAAAAGCTGAACTGACTATGGCTGCTCTTTGTGGAAGACTGGGCCTTGTAACTTCAAGAGATGCCTTTATAACTGCAATATGCAAAGGTTCCTTGCCTCCACATTATGCCCTTACTGTATTGAACACCAGCACAGCAGCTACACTTTCCAATAAATGTAAGACTTAAGCTTGTATACGTTCCCTCCATCTTGTTGGGTGATATAGGGAAATGATTATAGAAATTCTGAGTTCACATCTCTGCTGTTCCACTTACTAACTGTGTAATCTTGGGGAAGTGATTGTCCCTGAGCTTCAGTTTTTTTCCATCTCTTTAATACAGTGGGAGTGGGAGAGGATAATAATATCTTTTTAAAACACAATCATGCAAACAAAATAAAACTATAAGTCTGTTAAAAATTTAAAATAATATTGAAATAGTGGTTGATATTTTGTATTAAATGGAACTAGTAGAATGGTTAATGTTTATAACTACTTAGGTTAAGCTCACCTTCAAAAATTCATTTACGTTGAATACTTTGAGAGCATATATAGTATACATTAATGTGATAGTAAAGTTTTCAAACTAAAAATATATTGCTCTCTGACTTTAACTATACAAGTATACTACAAAAAGATGTTTAAACTTAATTTGTTCTAATTCCATTTTGTTTATGAAGATAATAACCAGAGTTTTATAATTTTTTTACAATCGATACTGAAAACCACTTAATATTTGCTTAACTTGTCTTGGTTTTTATATCCCATGAGTTTTCATAATGTTAGCATACTCATAATAGATATTATTGGTGTTTAAATAAGTGTCACGGTGGAACTTTATTTAATCAAATTAATATTTTAAAATATTCTGTTACTCTTATTGCAATATAAAAAGCTTTTTTTTTTTTTTTTTTTTTTTTTTTTTTACTTATTTAGACTTTCCTTTGTATTCTAGCGTATTCTATTCAAGGCCAAAGTGTTATGATGATAAGTCCATCAAGTGAGTCTCACCAACAGGTTGTGGCAGTGGGTCAACCTCTAGCAGTCCAGCCTCAAGGGACAGTAATGGTAATATACTTGTTTTTGTTGGTTGCCAATTAATTATCAAGGAAACATGTTTTACCCCTTTTTGCATTTGCCAAAATTTATTACTGTAGTTATTACTTTCTTTTACCTGGAGAGTATTTTTAGGAGAAACTGGTTAACTATTCAGTCACATTGTAATGAACATGACAACTTTTAGTCAGATTAATTTGTGTTTTGTAAAACTATTCAAACCTGTTTTCTTAATATTTCTGTGTTTTACTTTTAAAAAGTCTTTGAATGCATTAATGCTGCTTTATAAACTTATACTTTTTAAGAATGTTTAACAGATCTTGCAGATATATCCTTTTTCAATATAGCTAACTTCCAAAAATATCCAGTGTATGAGAACTCTGCTTAACTTGGCACACTGTCATGGAGCTGTTCTTGGAACATCATGGCAACTTGTCTTGGCAACTCTTCAGGTATGTTCAAGTACTTGGGTCAGAGGTTAGCATATTATTACTTATAATTGCTAACAGTTAAACTAAGCATTATCTATTGGTGCTTCACGCAGACCTATGACAGAGTAAGCATGTAAAATGAGAAGTTACAAAGGAATAAATGACATAGCTCATATCATAGAATGTGGTAGAGTGCTTCTCATAATGACCTAAGTTCTACTGCTTATACTTGGTGTAATTATTTTATAAGAATATTAATTACTGATTTTAATTTTATTTACTAGTAGTTACTACTGCCTTTAATTCTAATTATTAGAATTTTTATAGTTTTATAAGTATATTTGCTTTGTTTTAATTTTTCAGCATCTTGTATGGATTCTGGGATTAAAGCCTAGTAGTGGTGGTGCCTTGAAACCTGGAAGAGCTGTAGAAGGACCTAGTACAGTAAGCTCTAGTCCTTCTTATCTAATTAGTGCTTCCAAAAATGTCATGTTATATTTAATTTAATATGCTTCTCTTAGGTTCTAACAACTGCAGTGATGACAGATTTACCAGTGATTTCCAATATACTTTCAAGATTGTTTGAAAGCTCGCAGTAAGAGTCAATTTTACATTTGATAGAAAAATATTTTACTAGCTATATATTTTAGATAAAAATATCTTATGTCTTCATTTTTATTTTAGGTATCTTGATGATGTATCATTACATCATTTAATAAATGCACTCTGTTCCTTATCTCTAGAAGCAATGGATATGGCCTATGGAAATAATAAGGTCTGATAATCTATCTTTCTATTCTAAATATAGTATTGCATTTACTCATATAAGATGTTATGATCTCAGTGTTTTGCTAGTAGGACCAATACTTAGTTTGTTAACAATAGACTGATTGATAGGTTTTTACCATTTTTGGTTATTATTTGTAGAAGGGGGAGTAAAGAGGACATGATTTGTGTTACTGTTTATATATCTAAATATAAACTTAAATTGTGCCCATTTTTCTTGTGCAGTGATTTTCTTTTTTCTCTCTTTTCTTCCTGTATCAGGGATTAAGCCCAGGGGTGCTTAACCACTGAGGCACATCTCTATACCTTTTTTTATTTAGAGATAGGGTCTTTTATTTAGAAATAGAGTTCCTTAGTGCCTCATTAAGTTGCTCAGGCTGGCTTTGAACTCACAGCCCTCCTGCCTTAGCTTCCTGAGCGGCTGGGATTACAGGAGTGTGTTAACTGCACCTGGCTCGAGTAGTGAATATTTCTAAAACCTATTTTTATAAAGAATAATGCATCATAATTTTTATGAATAGATTTCCTAAAATGTCACAGTAATGCTTGTGATTAAAATTTTTGATCAGAATATTACAGTATTTAAATTAAGGAATACATGTCTTCGTTTCTCATGCCTTCATTGGATCTAAAGGTAGTGACTCTCCTAACTTTGAAATTAAACTTTGTGTTTACTGATTAAATTAATAGAACAGTACTTTTGAATATTGACATTCAGAAACATTTCTTTATAATCAAATTTTCATTTTGTTATACTTGGAAAGCACAGGAAATTTTTTGCTTATTTATATCTTAGTAATATTTCAAACAAACTGTTTTTAGGCTGGGGATATATCTCAGTGGTAGAATGCTTGCCTGGTATGTGTGAGATTCTGGGTTTGACCCTCAGAACCACACAAAAATAAAGTCCTTTCTATATTTTGAAATTAATGAATATAGTTTCACCATTTACAAATAACATGAAGAAAACCCAGTAATTTATTTAACATATCTATATGTATGGTCCAAAAATATGTTGTCTCCTTAATCCTTAATTCTGTGTACTATGGCTTGTTATCTTGGCTCATGTGACTCACTCTCTAAGAAGAAATTCTCATTAAAGCCTAGGTTTATTTATTATAGCATATAGCTAGATAATTACATAAACATTTAGGTGTTTGGAAACATATTTTAAAATTTGCTCCAAATTCAGGCAAGGATACAAGTATAGTAAACTAATGAATTTATTGATATGTGAGTAATCCTCCACCTTTGAGATTCTTAACGCAAAACTATAATATTTTGAAGAGTGCCGTAAAGAAAAACATGCAAACTTATAATTTCTTGGGAATTTATGTGTTCATGTAACAAACACTCTGCTGGAAGATATAAAAGAAATGACACTCTGCTGGAAGATATAAAAGAAATAGGTTTCTACTTTAAAATATAAACTGCTTCACTCTAGTTAAATCACAGTTAATTTGGTGTAAGAGTCTAAGCAAATAGTATAGATATTACTGGGCTTTGTGGCACATGCCTGCAATCCCAGTAGTTTGATAGGCTCAGGCAGGAAGATTACAGGTTCAAGACCAGCCTCAGCAATTTCACAAGGCTCTGAGCAACTTAGCGAGACCCTGTCTCAAAAATAAAAAAGGGCTGGGGATATGGTTCATTGCTCCTGGGTTTACTCTCTGGTAATCCCTGCCCCCACCACCCTCCTGTCCCCCCCCAAAATATATAGTATAGGTATTATTTGATGAAACTTATTTTAGGAATTCTTAATTCTTTATTACATGAGATACTTATATATCTATTAAAATGAGTTAAGTTAGCCAAAATAAACTAGTGTGATTGGAACTAGATAGTAAAGGAATGATAGGATTTAGATTTAAAAAGGCAAGCCAGGTGTGGTATCGCACACCTGTAATCCCAGTGTCTTGGGAGGCTAAAGCAGGAGGATTTCAAGTTCAAAGCCAGCCTGAGCAATTTAGCAAGGACCTAGCAACTCAGTGAGACCCTGTCTCTAAATAAAATACAACAAAAGGGCTCAGTGGTTAAGTGCCCCTGAGTTCAATCCCCAGGACCCCACCCCACCAAAAAAAAAAAAAAAAAAACAGATTATAAAAAGCAAATTCATGGAAATCAAAAGATAAAAACTTTACAAGAAATCATAATCAATGAGAGAAAAACAGGAGCTTTGGTGTTTAATAATTGTTGTTAACCTTGAAGAATACAATTTCAAGAGGGGCAGATGTGACTTTTAAGGAAGACTTAGAGGGAACAAATGTTGAAAACATGAATATACTGAGTAGTACTGAGATAATTTCTTATAAGAGTGGATTCACGTCTCTCCATTTTAGGATTCAGTTTTATAAAGTGAAATGACAAATATGAAATGAAAATGAAATCTTTATAAAAATATTCAAGTAATCTGCAAGGCCCTGGGTTCAATTCCCTAGCACAAAAAAGGGGGGGGGGAATTGAAGTATATATTATATTATAAATGTATTAAATATAGACTTTATAAAAACATTTCTAGATGGAGGTTATTAAAAATTCATTAGTCAGTTGTGACTTCTATAAAAAGTATTATAAGTGTGATAAATATGCAGATATTAATATAAGTTAATTTTCTACATTGTTAAGAAAATAGATTTAACAATGTCATCTGTTCTGAGTGAGTTAAATGTAGGGATTTCTATTGTAGAGATTACTTTAAAGTGACCAACATCTTGGTTTTGGTCTTCATTTCAGGAATTTGCACTAATGTGTTATGGATGTAATTTATTGTAAGGTTTGTAAATTCTTTCTTAGAAGGTGAAGCTGATAAGTATGATGCAAAGCATATTACCCAGCTCAGTGTAACAATAGAAGTATTAAAGCAGCTATTTTTCATTGAGTGTTTTCTGTATGCTCACCACTGACTTAATTCATTTAATCACTTAAAACAACTTTATGAGCTTCAGTGTTAGCCTTCTCTTCTTACAAATGAAAACATGAAAATGGAGAGCTTAAGTAACTTGCCTGAGATCATTTATTTAGTAAACAGTAGAGTTTGGATTTGAACCTATCTATTTCTCAACCCAAAGCTTTACTCTTGCTAGTGACTCTTAACTTTGGGTGTTTTCAAAGTCACCTATGGCATTTTTAAAAAGTAAAAATGCCAACAACATTCTAGGGTTCTTGAGTAAACTTCTTTAGGTGTGAATCCTAGGCATTTAAAAGAACATAAAGATGCCTAGGCTAAAATAAGGAGAAAGGGGAAGAAGTAATACTAGACATCATTTGAGAGGGATTTCTTATGTGTCATGTACTTTGTGATATGAGGTAGTTTCTATACTATTATTATCTCCATGTTTCTGATTAAAAAGTTCAGTAGAGATAGCAATTTACCTAAGGTTACATAGCTGTTAAGTGGCAGAATCAAGATGAAATCCCAGACCGTTAAAACTTCATAGATGTCAGTCACAACCACAATACCATATTTTCTCTAGAGTCATTAATTTTTCTGCCATCAAAATTTGTAGACACCTCCACATTAGCACAGGCAGGAAGGGTCTTAAAACCTTAATGTACTTAATTCACTGATTTCTACTAAGAAAGAAACTATTAAGCATTTCCGTATTGGATATTGTCAGTACTATAAAAATGTTAGAAATATATAATAAAAAAATCTTTAAATTTGTAGATGTTTAAATGAAGTACTCTTATTGTTAGCCATTCTCTAGGTTAAGTGTAACTTTTGGACTTTCACCCTTTCCCTGTAAAAGCGTTTTCAATCAAAGGATCTAATTAGGATCTATTCTGAATAGTTAAGAATATCTTGACAGAAAGGCTTGTTTTGTGACAATAGGTTTTGTTATATTTATTAAGTAACTTTATATATGCTAATTAATGATACTCATGCTCTTTAGAGTATTCTGTTTTTATTTACAGTTCATGTACCCAGAATTCTCCTTATAATATTAAAATGCAATATGTTTTCTCCCTAGGAACCATCTCTGTTTGCTGTTGCCAAATTGTTAGAAACTGGTCTAGTTAACATGCACCGAATAGAAATTTTATGGAGACCTCTCACTGGTCATCTACTTGAGGTAAACTCTTTCTTAAATATTATATTTTATTTTTTTATTAACAAAGACATCCACATTGAGCCAGTAGTTCCAGATAACCAACTTTCCTTACCCCTTTCCTGTGCATTTACATCCGTATATTTTATCAAGGACTATTGTTGTGTAGTGATTGGTTTGGTGAGGGAGTAGATTGCTTTTATTGGCTGAAAGTGGGTGAAATTTTTAAATTGATAAATATCAGAGAAATCAGCTGACAGCTTATTATACAGTCTCATGATCCATCAGGCCAGTTGGGGCTGAGAGTTAGTAGTAAACACTGTTCATTTACAGATTTTTGCTACAATTATGAGATAACCTATTAGGGGAAAATCTATTTGGTATTTCTAACCATAGATAGTGCCAGGGGATTTTATCTTTCATTCAGTTTGAGGATACTCTTAATAATTAGTTGCTGCTTAATAGCCAACTTCTTGTGTTAGTGCATGTGTCTATATACAATTCAGGTTTGTGTTATCGAGGTCATTTGATATTATTTTAGAAACCTGAGAAAGTTATTATTAGAAAAACTGACATACAGAAGATTTTCTCTTTATTTTATCAGAATTATTTTTAAGAATAAGTAAAGGATATGAGCTGATTTCTTCATGATTGGATCATCTCATCAAATGGGAACAGATAAAATTTTTAAAATGTATCACAGTCTTTGATTGTGAACTTAATTAAGAACTTAGCATTGGTATTAGAGATGTAGTTCAGTATTAGAGAACATGCAGGGACCTGGGTATAATCTCCAGCACTGAAAAAGAAAAAAAGAAAGAAAACCTTAGTATTTCAGCTTGCCGCTTTTGTTTTCTCTGATGATGTGTCCTTTACTGTTATGAAATCCTTTCTTTTGTGACTTGTTTTAGTTTCAGCTTTTTTCTTTTGTCTTCTCTTTGTTGCTTCCTCTTGCCCTCATTCAGAAGGTAAGCTTACTGACATTTTGATGTAAGTTTTCTTCCAATCCTTACTTGATGTAATTTTTAAAAGGTGAAAAGAAAATGTAATATTTTATTTTTTCTTTGTTCAACTGATTCATAGTTATGTACACAAATTAAATATTTGATTTTTCAACATATGTACCTTCAGGTCTGCCAGCATCCAAACTCTCGAATGAGAGAATGGGGAGCAGAAGCTTTAACTTCACTTATTAAAGCAGGATTAACATTTAACCATGAGCCTCCACTTTCACAGAACCAGGTAAAAAAGAATACTTAATATGAAATTATCCTTTTCTATATGTAGTTTTTCTTAGTTTTTCAAGTAGATAATATTCTAATAGAGGGTTTTTAGAAATGTTTTATTTTATATTCAGGCTATTGATGTCTTATTAAAGGTAAGAGATTCTTGGTCTTCATGAAAAATTTTAAACACTTCATGAATGACACTGAATCAAGTTAATAAATTACATAGATTGGTCTTCTAGTTTACAAGTTTTACTCTTCATGAAGTGCTAAGGCTTCATCTTAGAGCTTTGACCTTTTTGGTCCTTACATCTCTGACTTTTTCCTTTTGCTATACTACATGGAGAGAAAACAAATGGCAGAAGAAATATGCACAGTAAAATAGATTTTCATTTTTAAAATTTTAAGTTATTTTTTACTTTTAGAGTATATTTAAAATATTCATCATTTTGATACTCTTTATCATTCACATATATCTTACACAGTTGTTTCAGTCAGCTTTTTTTGCTGCTGTGACTAAAGGCCTGGCCAGCACAATTGTAGAGGAGGAAAGGTTTATTCAGGAGCTCACAGTTTCAGAGGTCTCCATACATAGACAGCAGGCTACATTTCTTGGGACTTGAGGTGAAGCTGAACATCATGGCAGAGTGTGTGGTAAAGGGGAGCAGTTCACATGGTGATCAGGAAACAGAGAAAGAGGTCTCCTATGGTCATATACAAATATATACCCCAAAGCCACATCCCCAGTGAACCACTTCCTCCAGCAACATCCCACCTGCCTCCAGTTTCCACCTGGTTAATCCCATCAGGGATTAATTAACTGATTAACTTGACGTACAACCCAAACACTTCTCCTTCAAACCTTCTTGCATTGTCTCACATAAGAGCTTTTGGGGGATACCACGTCTGAACCATAGTAACAGTTTTTAAAAGTCCACCAAAGTTTTACTGCTTCAGGACTGAGTAGGAATGAGGCATTTAATAAATATTCTCATTGCCCCCACATCTTATTGTATTCCAGTTCTACAAATTTACTCAACATGTAATTATTCAGCGTAGCTCTTGGAACAGAGTAGTCAACAAGAAAGAAAAGATACATATTCTTTTACATCTTACATGTTAGTGATTTTATATATTTTTCTACAGTTTGAATTTAAAAAAAAAAATAGTTGTGTAACTACTCCAGTATTTTCAATGTTCACCTTAATACTTGATGTATAGTTAGAGCTTAATAAATTATTTGTTCAGTCAGTAACCAAATAAAGAACTCTTAAAGAAAAGAAAAATGAAAAAAAAAAATGAAGCAAGTGATTTCAAATACTGAACAGGATAGAGTCAAGTGTTCTTGTTTACTCTGCAACAAATTTCATGGTTTTATGTCATCTTTGTTAGAATTTGCCATACTTATTCATTTTCTAAACATTTTATTCCTTTTATTCCATCACACTTAGGAATTTTACATTTGAATACATGTAGTAGTATAATAATAAAGA
The DNA here is from genome assembly GCF_048772815.1 of Callospermophilus lateralis. Taxonomy (NCBI): domain Eukaryota; kingdom Metazoa; phylum Chordata; class Mammalia; order Rodentia; family Sciuridae; genus Callospermophilus; species Callospermophilus lateralis. The sequence goes on from NC_135308.1 coordinate 114,804,217, forward strand.
ATATTAAAGGTGATTTTAGTAATTGGTAATTGTTTTCTACTCTTCAAATACTGCTTGAGATATATGTTCTTTAATGAAATTGATTTCTATATGGTTCTATATTTATTATCTTTCAAAGTATGATAACTACCCTTTTATCTTGAAATATAACATCTTAAAGACTTGGTTTTTTTTCCCTCATTAAAAATATAAATGACAAATCTCTAATGAATACTGTTAGAGAAGTCATGTTCAATGTTTATTTTAGTAGAAAAAAATTCTGCTTACCTTGGTAGTCTTGAGTGATGGTGAATTTAATAAGCAGTGAAAGCAACAAGCTGGGTGCTGTGGTGCATGCCTATATAGATCCAACACTCAGGAGGCTAAGGTGGAAGTATCAGATGATCCCAGAAGTTCAAGACCAGCCTGGGCAACAAGTCAGATGTTGTCTTAAAAGAAAAGAAAAAATAAATAAAGATAAGAAAAAGGGAACAACAAAGAATTCCTCTCTTTTTAAATTTCTCTTCCTAATTAGTTTCTTTTCTGCTTTTCAGAGACTGCAATTGCTTTTATTGAATCCATTAAAGGAGATGTCCAATATTAACCATCCAGATATACGACTGAAGCAATTAGAATGTGTGTTGCAGATTCTGCAGAGTCAGGGAGACAGTCTAGGACCTGGTTGGCCATTGGTTCTTGGAGTCATGGGAGCAATCAGAAATGATCAAGGGTAAGTTTTTGAAATTAATATCCCCAAAATAATACAAGTAGAAGGGGAATCCATCTTAAAAATCATGCAGTATAGTAATTTTTTATGCATGTCCTTTCTGTATAAATCCAAGACCCATAATAGTTTTTCTTAAACTACCCCCAAGTGGCTATAGGGAATTTTTAGGTATTATTACCATTGTTTTAAAAGGATGGGAATATTGCTGTTTGACCTTTATATTAGAATACAAGGTTCTTATTTACAATAAGATAAACAAACCAATTTAAAAATTTTTATAATACACCCAAAGATTAGACTTTTTATAAGATTTGGATTTGTTAAAACAAATATTTGATAAGATACAAAATAACCTTTAGGAGTGTGACTTCACTGTGTGTATGAGGAAATCTAAGAAATTGCTTTAAAATAACTTGCATTTATTTATTAAACACTTATTCTGTGTATTTCAGATATTGTGCTTACTAGTTATTCTGAGTATACAGATAAATAGTTCCTGCTTTAAAATAGAATCCAAGGAAGTAAGTAATTTGTTATGCCATGAAATTATTAAGGCTCTAGGTGGAAGGGGACAGAGCAAAAATTATAAAAAGATGCAGATGTCATAGATACCACCATGACAACAGCAAGAGGTTAAGGTGGGAAACAAGAAAGTCTACAAATGCTCTCTAAGAATAAGAGGAGATGGATTTGAGTTATTTAACCAATTAACTCTAGGTATATGGAGGCATGAAAATCAGGCATGATTCTCAAATTTCTGACTTAGGCAATTAGTTTAGTGGATGATGGTATCATTAACTACATAGGGAATACAGAAAGAAGAGCAAATTTGAAGTTGATGTATGATCTTATTTAATTTAGAATTTAATTTAGGGTAGAACTCCAGTGGAGAGATTTAGCAGACACTGGATAGATACATAATTTGTACATAATTCTGCAATAGGACTCATAGTATCTTATTTTATAATAAGTATAGAAGTTTTAGCTGATTGAGATACTTGAAAATATTAAGAAAAACTAAATGTTCTTAAATGTTCATAGTAGTAAATTTTCTTTTTTTTAAATATTTATTTTTTTGGTTAGACACGATACCTTAATTTTGTTGATTTATTTTTATGTGATGTTGAGGATCGAACACAGGGCCTTGCACATGCTAGGCGAGTGCTCTACCACTGAACCATAACCCCAGCCCAGTAAATTTTCTTAAATGCTATAAAATATTGAGGTAATTAGTCATAATGGTGCACACCTGTAACCCCAGCAACTAGGAAGACTAAGGCAGAGGATAATAGGTTCCAGACCAGCCTGTACAACTAAGTGAGACCCTATCAAAATAAAAAATAAAAAGGGCTGGGGATGCAGTTCAGTGTTAGTGTGCTTCTGGGCTTAAACCCAAGTACTACACCCTCCTCCCCACAAATAAAAGAGGCGAAGGGAGATCAGCTTAGATCAAGTTGAAGTTATTTTTCTCAGTGTATATAATAGGACATTATAAAAGTGAAATGAATTAATATGTGTAAAATTTTTAAAAAGTACATGACATACTAATAAAAGGTAGTTATTATAACCATCCTTTTCATTATTTACCATCAGAATTTTTCTTCAAAACCAAATTCTTTTTATTTCTTTTCATTTGAAATTCAAAATTCACTCTTCTTACAGTTTACATTCATAGAATGTTATATTCCTTTGAAGATTTAAAAAAGATAATTGTATATTTATAAAAGAATGAAGAACACATTTTCATTTATTGAGTAAACTTTTATTGAGCAAATTATGGTTATTAACATGTGCACGGCATTGTGTAAGATATTGGGGATACAATGGAGAGAAAAGTAGCTATGCCAATTTACCATTCTTATTCATTGTCCAAATTTTCTTTTGGTTACTTGATGTAAAGTACAAATAGAAATGATACATTGCTAATACTCATTTTCATATCCTTTTTCTTAATCTGCTAATTTTATTTCTTACTACCTCTGAGGTTCTTTATTATTAGTTGTATATTTTAAAGTAAGTATATCATTTTTACACTTATAAATATTGAAGTTACTATATGATCTATGTTAGGGAGGGTTTTCTTGTTAAAATTGTAAAATAAAATTTTGCTTGTTCAAATTATTGTAAGGTACATGCTTTTACACATTTCTTTTAAATGCATCAATATACATTTCTTTTGTGTTTTCAGAGAATCCTTGATACGAACCGCATTCCAGTGTCTTCAATTAGTTGTGACAGATTTTCTACCAACAATGCCTTGTACTTGCTTACAAATAGTTGTAGATGTTGCAGGTAGCTTTGGACTTCATAACCAAGAACTAAATATTAGTTTAACTTCAATAGGTTTATTGGTAAGTATCATCACCTTTCTTAACGATAGTATAACTTAGAAATTACTGTTATACAGTTGGAAGTGAATGCCAAACGAATATGGTTTTGGCTTTAAGAAAATTATTTGAATGACTTGAATATCAAATATATCTTCCATGAAGAATTAAATAACATAAGAAATAATTCACAATAGCAGAATATTTGGAGAACTTTTGATATGTTGAAGGTTGACTTTTATAAGGTTTGTTGTGAGATGATGTAGTAAACAAATTATATATACATAAGGAAAACCATTAGTTAATTTTAATGTGAAAGTTTACTGATTTTAAATATACTTTAATAACATTTTCTTGGACTATTCATTTGTAAATAAAGCTTCAGTAGAATTCTGTACCATTTACATAGTCCTGTAGTCTATCAGAAATACTCTAGGAGACAAGAAATCATAGGAGAAGACCCTAGGCTCTGGGGGATATATATAAAATATGAATCATATTTGACTCTTATTCTTGAGTTATAGACCTCTGAGCCTCATTTTACACATTTTGAAAAAAGAAATAATAAAATCTAAGTTAGGATATTGTCAACATTATATGAAGTCAACATGAAAGGAGCTATATATTTAAGACAATTGTTTAGAGTTTTAAAAATACATATTATAAAAAAAAATAAAAATACATATTATAATGCAGACGGTTTATAAAGTTGAACTTAAATTTCTCTCACAAGCCAGGCAAGGTGGCACATGCCTGTAATCCCAGTGGCTCAAGAGGCTAAGACAGGAGGATAGTGAGTTCAAAGCCCTCAGCAACTTAGTGAAGCCCTGTCTCAAAATTAAAAATAAAAAACAGGTTGGGGATGTGGCTCAGTGGCTGGGCATTCCTGAGTTCAGTCCCTGGTACCTCAAATAAATAGATAAATAAATAATTCCCTCGCAAGCTAGATAAATTAGTATTTTACTCTTAAAAATATAATTATGTGGGGCTGGGATTATGGCTCAGCGGTAGAATGTTTGCCTAGCATGTGTGAAGTGCTGGGTTCCGTCCTCAGCACCACATAAAAATAAATAAAATAAAAGTATTGCGTCCAACTACAACTAAAAAAATATTTAAAATATAATTATGTAAAAAAAATAAGCATGTTATATATAAAATTGCTTCCCACAAGTGGTTGGTTAGTTCATTGTTATTTACTGCAGGTGTCACGTCTTTTATTTTACATTTATGTTTACAATATTGGATCCCCTACATTTTTATCATTGGCATAAATTATCATTAATTCTCTTACTATATTTTGGTTGAGAATAAAGTTATAGGCATGCTTGAAGATAGTAGTTGTTCTTTTTTTGTATGTAAAATTATAAATAAAAACTGGGCATGGTGTCATATACTTATAATCCCAACTACTTGGGAGGCTGAAGAAGGATTGCAAGTTTGAAGCCAGCCTCTGCAATTTAGGGAGACCTCTCCCAACATAAAAAGGTTTAGGGATGTAGTTCATTGGTAGAGTACCACTGGGTACAATCCCCAGTACTGCAAGTAAAGGAAGAGAGAAAGGAAGGAAGGAAGGAAGGAAAGGAAGACTATACAGTTATTGTGTAATGATATTAAGGAATTGTTAGTAATTTAACTATGATAGTAATGGTATTATTGGTTATGTTTTAGCAACTGTTTTATCAAGGTGTATATTAATACATTGAAGTACCTTATATTCTCCTTGTTTTCTGCATATACTTGAACTTTTTCACAATAAAACGTTTAAAAAAAAAATGGTCAGGGGAACAGGATAGTGCTAGAGAAGATGGATTGTTCTCCTGGAATCTGAAACATGATAGAGGAAGTAAAGATGTTTCCATTGAATTTATTCTGTGAGAAAGGAGATTTATAAAGTAATTTTTTAAATGTTTTACTATGAAAAGTGAAACAACCACATTACTTATTAACTTATGTGTTTAAAACAAAATCTGTGAATAAAGTGATATTTTTCTGCTTTTTTCCTTAGTGGAATATTTCAGATTATTTTTTCCAAAGAGGAGAAATTATTGAAAAAGAATTAAATAAAGAAGAGGCAGCACAGCAAAAGCAGGCAGAAGAGAAAGGAGTGGTTTTAAATCGGCCGTTCCACCCTGCGCCACCATTTGATTGCTTATGGTTATGTCTTTATGCAAAATTGGGTGAATTGTGTGTGGACCCCCGTCCTGCTGTCAGAAAGAGTGCAGGGCAGACTCTGTTTTCTACAATTGGTGCACATGGAACTTTATTACAGCATTCAACTTGGCACACCGTTATTTGGAAGGTACTATAAAGTAGCTTGGGCTTTCAGCTTTTAGTTGAGACATGCTTTTATAGTTTATTTGTTTTTTTCAGTTAAACTTGTTTCTTTTTATTTTTTAAAGAGTTTCCATGCATTTGTATATTTGATGAGACAAAAAAAGTCATATTTTAAATTATACCTCCCACAGAAAAAGTTAAATATTAAAAGTTCCATTTCTGTTGTCCATCTCTTATTTTTTGTCTCATGTTCTATCTGTGGTTTTCTTTTTTTTCACTCCTTTGTTTTCCAAAAGGTAAAACAAGGATTTGTGAAACCAACAATACCTTATAATAGAGTTGAAACCTTATAATAGACCCCTATTATAATAATATATTAATTAATTAAAAATTAATTATATATTAATTAAAATATATAATTAAAAATTAATTATATATTTTAATCAATATATTATTAATTAAAAATTAATAATATATTTTCTCTAGTTAAAAAAATTAAAACCATCTTTCCATCCTTATTGTTTAAATTTTTATTTATTTATTTTTAACTGAAAAGTAAAAATTTTATGTTAATGGTAAAAGCCCTGTTTGCTTCTGTCTTCTGTTTCACCTCTGTCCCTTGGCTCCTCCTCAGATCCAAACATGCTTAAGTCCCTCTTTTCTTTTTTTAACCTTAGTTTTATTTATTTATTTATTTTTCTCTGGTACTGAGGATCAAATCCAGTGTCTCACCATGCTAGGGAAGTGTTCTGCCACTAAACTACAACCTTAGCCCAAAGTCCCTCTCTTTTTTTTAATGAACATTTTTTCTAATTCTTGTTTTGCTTTTAAATAGCTTCTGCTTCTTTTTTTCCTCCCCAGGTACATTCTACCTCTCTGAGTGCTATTCCCAGCCCTTTTTAGGTTTCGTTTTCAGGGAGTTTTACTAAATTATCCATGCTGGTCTCAAACTTGTAAACCTTCTGACTCATCCTCCCAATCAGATGGGCCCAGCTAAGTAGCTTCATTTTTAATATTTTTGTTGCCTAATTTGCAATGATCTTTTTCTTCCTCACTTCCCCATTCCCTTGTTCCTTGTAATTTGATTTCCAAATTATTCTACGTCAGGGTAAGGTCTCTTAAACATTAGAGTGCGATAGAGTCATTTAGCGGATTTGTTTAAGGTTTCTAGCTCCACCCTAGAATTGACCTCCATTATCTCAGATTTTTTGGCCTGGAGTGGAAAATTCAGGAAAATTCACATTTCAGTCAAGCTTCTGGGTGACGCTGATGCTGCTGGTTCCAAAACCATACTTTGAGAACCACAGAAATCATTCATAGATGCTCTTCTGTTTCCCAAGTTCTTTGGTCTATACCCAGTGCTAGTCCTACTTATTTTTTGTTAGCATTTAATGCTATTATCTTCTTGAAATTTTCTTTCTTTAGCTTTTGTTTCACAGCATGTATATATTTCTCTATTTAGTTTTAATTTTGTTTTTCATTGTGCTTATTCCTAAGTGCAAATATTCCCCAAATTATAATCAATTCTTGCTTGTTGATTTCTTTCTTTCTTTTTTTACTTTCTAGCACCCTTAGCTAGTCCTAGAGCTTCAGTTGTAACCTCAATTTGGATATCTTCCATAAATATATTTTTTGCCTGGAACCTTCTTCTTAACCTTTGTTGTTGTTGTTGTTTTAACATTATCTCCATGGATGTCCCATTGATAACAAGTCTTACATGATGTTCTGTTTAGTTTAATAATGTTTTATATTTCATGACCTTAAATATGACTTGAAAATACATGGTTACTTTAATTGGTCAGTTTCATCTAATATGGGGATTAATAAGACTGTCAGAGGGCTGGGGATATAGCTCAGTTGGTACAGTGCTTGCCTCGCATACAGGAGGCTCTGGGTTCACCCCCCAATACCACCAAAAAAAAAAAAAAAAAAAAGAATAAGACTGTAAGGTATAAATATTTTTTATACAGCTTCTGGTTTTCTACACTGTTACTTAAGTATCAATATTTTTTGTATGACATTTTTATAAATATTTAGGTTCTCTTTCATCTACTGGACCGAGTTCGAGAGTCTTCTACAACTGCAGACAAAGAAAAGATTGAATCTGGAGGTGGCAATATTCTCATTCATCATTCAAGAGATACAGCAGAGAAGCAGTGGGCTGAGACATGGGTATTAACATTGGCTGGAGTAGCAAGAATTTTCAATACAAGAAGATATTTACTGCAACCATTAGGTGTATATATATATTTTTTTCTTTTCTTTTCTGGTTATACTAGTAATTTATATTAAAGGCAATTTGGAATATATAGAAGATTCTTTTAGCACTCATATAGATACTATCACCCAAGCACAATTAATCTTAATTTGCAGTCTTTGTGTTTATGTGTGTACACATGCACATTTTCATTGAGAAAAAAAATTTTTTTCTTGGTTCTGGGAATTAAACCCAAGGATACTCTACCACTGGGCTACATCCCAAGCCTTTTACTTTTTATATTTGACACAGGGTTTCATTAAGTTACTATGGCTAACTTCAAATTTATGATCCTCCTACCTACCTCAGCCTCTTTAGTCTCTGGGATTATAGGCAGGTGCTACTGAGCCTGGCCAAGAAAATATTTAATGTGTATCTATCAGGGGCTAGTCTTTAGAAATATAATGATGAGCAAAATACACGCTGTCCTTGCTGTCCTGGGAATGAGGGAGGCACCATAACTATAGCAGGCAATGCAAAAATCACTATAATAATAGATGCTACCAAGGAATGTTGTGCATTATCAACTTAGAATAGGTATTTGACTTAGCCAGTGAGATTTAGATAGATTTCCCTGAAAAAGCACTATATTACCCAAGATCTGAAGGTTAAATAGGAGTTAATGAGACATGAAGTGAAGAGAGGCTTATAGGAAGAGAAAAATTGAGGAGAGAGAATGGTGATGACCCTATCATGTTTGAAGGTTTGGAATGAAGAGAGAGAAAAGAGTGATTCCCAATGGGGTTGTAAAGGTAGGGAGAGGCTAGACCGTGTAAAATGTGCTCAGAAGTTAGGACTAAATCCTAAAAACAAGGAAAAAATCCACTGCAAGGTTTTAATCGATGAGCAGATATGTAGTGACATGCACATATGCGTAGTTCAAAAAAGACTACCTTGGATAATGTGTATAGAATGAAATGGAGCAAAGAAGGATGATGGGATACTTTTTGTCTGATTAGGAAGCTTTTGGTGGTACAGATCAGTGGTTCTCAGACAAGACCAATTTTTTGCTCCATAGTACATTTGGCAATTCTGGAAATAATTTTGGTTATTAGAACTGGGAAGAAATGGGTGCTACTGCCATCTGATAGGGGCAAGGGATAATGATACATAGCCTATAATGCACAAGGTGACCCTGCACAACAAAAATTGTTTAACTAAAAATGTCAGTGATACTGAGATTGAGAAATGCAGGAGGTAGTAGAGAAAAATGAAGAGATACTTTTGTACATAGTTGTGATCATACTATTTTATTTCCTTTAGTATTTAGGTACAGTTGTATACATATATTTTATTTCATTTATTATTTTATGATTAACTTTTTAACCTCCTGTGTTAAAGGATAAACAGTATACTTACTCTTCCCAAAGTTATTTTACTTTTAAACATGGTGTCATTTTTTTAAATACCTTTATTTATTTATTTTTATATGGTGCTGTGGATCGAACCCAGTGCCTCAAACATGCTAGGCAAGCGCTCTTCCAATGGGCCACAACCCCAGCCCCAAAGCTATTTATTTATTTATTTATTTATTTATTTATTTAAGGAGAAGCACAGAGAACTCCTGTTCCAGAGGCTGTGATTCTGCCCATCAAGGGAAGCAGGAGGCTTTTTTTTTTTTTTTTTTTTTTTTTTTGAGAGAGAGAGAGAGAACTTTAATATTTACTTTTTAGTTTTCAGCGGACACAACATCTTTGTATGTGGTGCTGAGGATCGAACCCGGGCCGCACGCATGCCAGGCGAGCGCGCTACAGCTTGAGCCACATCCCCAGCCCCCCAAAGTTATTTTTTAAATCCTTTATAAGCACTTCTTTTTTCAGAAGCAAATAATTTATAGTATCTATTCCATCTTGCACTTTGGGGCTTCAAATATATATATATATATTTTTTTTCTGAGTGAAAATGTTTTTTTTTTAATTAATTTTTATTGTTGGTTGTTCAAAACATTACATATAGTTCTTGATATATCATATTTCACACTTTGATTCAAGTGGGATATGAACTTCCATTTTTACCCCGTATACAGATTGCAGAATCACATCAGTTGCACATCCATTGATTTACATATTGCCATACTAGCGTCTGTTGTATTCTGCTGCCTTTCCTATCCTCTACTACCCCCCCTCCCCTCTTCTCTCTCTACCCCCTCTACTGTAATTCATTTCTCCCCCTTATATTTTTCCCCCTTTCCCCTCACTTCCTCTTATATGTAATTTTGTATACCCCTGAGGGTCTCCTTCCATTTACATGCAATTTCCCTTCTCTCTCCCTTTCCCTCCCACCTCTCATCCCTGTTTAATGTTAATCTTCTTCTCATGCTCTTCGTCCCTACTCTGTTCTTAGTTACTTTCCTTATATCAAAGAAGACATTTGGCATTTGTTTTTAAGGGATTGGCTAGCTTCACTTAGCATAATCTGCTCTAATGCCATCCATTTCCCTGCAAATTCTATGATTTTGTCATTTTTTAATGCAGAGTAATACTCCATTGTGTATAAATGCCACATTTTTTTTTATCCATTTGTCTATTGAAGGGCATCTAGGTTGGTTCCACAGTTTTGCTATTGTGAATTGTGCTGCTATGAACATGGATGTAGCAGTGTCCCTATAGTGTGCTCTTTTTAGGTCTTTAGGGAATAGACCGAGTAGGGGAATAGCTGGGTCAAATGGTGGTTCCATTCTGAGCTTTCCAAGAAATCTCCATACTGCTTTCCAAATTGGCCGCACCAATTTACAGTCCCACCAGCAATGTACAAGTGAACCCTTTTCCCCACATCCTCGCCAGCACTTGTTGTTGTTTGACTTCCTAATGGCTGCCAATCTTACTGGAGTGAGATGGTATCTTAGGGTGGTTTTGATTTGCATTTCTCTGACTGCTAGAGATGGTGAGCATTTTTTCATGTACTTGTTGATTGATTGTATGTCCTCCTCTGAGAAATGTCTGTTCAGGTCCTTGGCCCATTTGTTGATTGGGTTATTTGTTATCTTATTGTCTAATTTTTTTAGTTCTTTGTATATTCTGGATATTAGGGCTCTGTCTGAAGTGTGAGGAGTAAAGATTTGTTCCCAGGACGTAGGCTCCTTATTTACCTCTCTTATTGTTTCTTTTGCTGAGAAAAAACTTTTCAGTTTGAGTAAGTCCCATTTGTTGATTCTAGTTATTAACTCTTGTGCTATGGGTGTCCTATTGAGGAATTTGGAGCCTGACCCCACAGTATGTAGATCATAGCTAACTTTTTCTTCTATCAGACGCCATGTCTCTGATTTGATATCAAGTTCCTTGATCCACTTTGAGTTAACTTTTGTGCATGGCGAGAGAAAGGGATTCAGTTTCATTTTGTTGCATATGAATTTCCAGTTTTTTCAGCACCATTTGTTGAAGATGCTATCCTTCCTCCATTGCATGCTTTTAGCCCCTTTATCAAATATAAGATAGTTGTAATTTTGTGGGTTGGTTTCTGTGTCCTCTATTCTGTACCATTGTTTTGGTACCAGTACCATGCTGTTTTTGTTACTATTGCTCTGTAGTATAGTTTGAAGTCTGGTATAGCTATACCGCCTGATTCACACTTCCTGCTTAGCATTGTTTTTGCTATTCTGGGTCTTTTATTTTTCCATATGAATTTCATGATTGCTTTCTCTATTTCTACAAGAAATGCCGTTGGGATTTTGATTGGCATTGCATTAAACCTATAGAGAACTTTTGGTAATATCACCATTTTGATGATGTTAGTTCTACGTATCCATGAACAGGGTATATTTTTCCATCTTCTAAGATCTTCTTCTATTTCTCTCTTTAGGGTTCTGTAGTTTTCATTGTATAAGTCTTTCACCTCTTTTATTAGGTTGATTCCCAAGTATTTTATTTTTTTTGAGGATATTGTGAATGGAGTGGTTGTCCTCATTTCCATTTCAGAGGATTTGTCGCTGATATACAGGAATGCCTTTGATTTATGCGTGTTGATTTTATATCCTGCCACTTTGCTGAATTCATTTATTAGCTCTAATAGTTTCTTTGTAGACCCTTTTGGGTCTGCTAGGAATAGAATCATGTCATCTGCAAATAGTGATAATTTGAGTTCTTCTTTTCCTATTTTTATGCCTTTAATTTCTTTCCTCTGTCTAATTGCTCTGGCCAGTGATTCGAGAATTATGTTGAACAGAAGTGGTGAGAGAGGGCATCCCTGTCTTGTTCCAGATTTTAGAGGGAATGCCTTTAGTTTTTCTCCATTCAGAATGATGCTAGCCTGAGGCTTAGCATAGATTGCTTTTACAATATTGAGGTATGTTCCTGTTATCCCTAGTTTTTCTAGAGTTTTGAACATAAAGGGATGCTGTACTTTGTTGAATGCTTTTTCCGCATCTATGGAGATGATCATATGGTTCTTATTTTTAAGCCTGTTGATGTGTGGTGAATAACATTTATTGATTTCCGTATATTGAACCAACCTTGCATCCCAGGGATAAATCCTACCTGATCATGGTGCACAATTTTTTTGATATGTTTTTGTATTCGGTTCGCCAGAATTTTATTGAGGATTTTTGTATCTATGTTCATTAGAGATATTGGTCTGTAGTTTTCTTTCTTTGAAGTGTCTTTGTCTGGTTTAGGAATCAGGGTGATGTTGGCCTCGTAGAATGAATTTGGAAGTTCTCCCTCATTTTCTATTTCCTGAAATAGCTTGAAAAGTATTGGTATTAGTTCCTCTTTAAAGGTTTTGTAAAACTCTGCTGTATACCCATCTGGTCCTGGGCTTTTCTTAGTTGGTAGTTTTTTGATGGTTTCTTCTATTTCCTCAATTGATATTGGTCTGTTTAGGTTGTCAATATCCTCCTGACTCAATCTGGGCAGATCATATGACTTAAGAAATTTATCGATGCCTTCACTATCTTCTATTTTATTGGAGTATAAGGATTCAAAATAATTTCTGATAATCTTCTGTATTTCTGAAGTGTCTGTTGTGATATTGCCTTTTTCATCCCGTATGCTAGTAATTTGGGTTCTCTCTCTTCTTCTCTTCGTTAGCGTGGCTAAGGGTCTGTCGATTTTATTTATTTTTTCAAAGAACCAACTTTTAGTTTTTTAAATTTTTTGAATTGTTTCTTTTGTTTCGTTTCATTAATTTCAGCTCTGATTTTAATTATTTCTTGCCTTCTACTTCTTTTGCTGTTGTTTTGTTCTTCTTTTTCTAGGAGTTTGAGATGAAGTATTAGATCATTTATTTGTTGTTTTTTTCTTTTTTTAAGGAATGAACTCCAAGCAATGAATTTTCCTCTTAGAACTGCTTTCAGTGTGTCCCATAGATTCCGATATGTTGTGTCTGTGTTTTCATTTATCTCTAAGAATTTTTTAATTTCCTCCTTGATGTCTTCTATAACCCATTGATCATTCAGTAACCTATTGTTCATTCTCCAAGTGATGCATGATTTTTCCTTACTTCTTTTATCGTTGATTTTCAATTTCATTTCATTATGATCAGATAAGATGCATGGTATTATCTCTACTCCTTTATATTGTCTAAGAGTTGCCCTGTCAAATATATTTTTTAAATCTTATTTTTTTTCTTTTCATTGTGAAATTTAGAAATAGTGAAATGTACAAATATTATGTACTTGCTTTGTCTTGATAAAAAATAGCCATCATTTTTAACGTCTCTATATTTTTTAGAGAGAGAGAGAGAGAGAGAGAATTTTTTAATGTTTTTTTAGTTTTCGTTGGACACAATATCTTTATTTTATTTTTATGTGGTGCTGAGGATCGAACCCAGCACCCCACGCATGCCAGGTGAGCATGTTACCGCTTGAGCCACATCCCCAGCCCAATATATTTACTGTATTGTAAAAGCAAAGAACCAGTAAGTATAGATTTAGGCTTTTTAAAAATGAAGATATGACATAGTTCATGTGGCTTTCATAATTTCTTATAATGTGAAGACTAGGAAATTTTATTATTATTTTATGGCATAGTTTATATTTTTGACATAAGCATGTACAATATATAATTGTATCTAGTCTTATAGAAAATGGACTTCTTTTATATTTCATAAAATGTTGTCTGTGATTTCACTAGCCTGGGGCTGTGGCAGCCATAGATGTCTTGGATCAAATTATAAGACCCTAAATGCAAAGGGCCAACAGATTCTTTGAGAAGAGAGAGCAAAAACTCAGTGAAAATATTAAAAACACTATGGTGATTAAAGGGGGAAATGCAAAGGCAACAGTGATGCAAATACTTAGAGAGATGCATGCACTGAAAAACCTGAGGTGTTCTATATAAAAAGAAAAATATTGGTATCATAGAATGAATTTGGAAGTGTTCCCTCTTTTTCTATTTCATGAAATAATTTGAGGAGTACTGCCATTCTTCTTTAAAGGCCTTGTAGACCTCAGTTGTGTATCCATCCAGTCCTGGGCTTTTTGTGGTCAATAGGCTTCTGGTAGCATCTTCTATTTCATTGCTTGAAATTGATCTCTTTAAATTGTGTTTATCATCTTGATTGAGTTTGGGCAAGTCATATGACTCTAGAAATTTGTCAGTGTCTTTAATATTTTCTATTTTATAAGAGTACAATTTTTCAAAATAATTATCTTCTATATTTCTGTAGTGTCCGTTATGATATTTCCTTTTTTATCACAGATATTAGTAATTTTGAGGATCAGATATCACTGAAATTCTTTTCAAAGAAGTCAGATGGTTCTTTATTCATGTTTGGATCCCATAATAAAAAGCAGCCAAAAAACGTAGTTGTATGTGACTACCATGTGCTGGCTATGGTTGAATTAGGTATTGAGTAGTTTGTGTCTCTAAAAAATATTAATAACAGCAAATGTTCCAAGGGAACAAAACTCATGTCAATATTTTCTGGTGATGCTTTTGATACATCAGAAGATTAACAAGTCTTCTTATTGATACCTCCTTGACTAAGAAGATGAGCAACCTGGGGGTTGAAAAGTTCAGCTTTTCCTTCTCACTTCTCTGTTGTTCTCTGAGCAACAGTTCTTCTTGTTCCTCTTTACTTCTTTTTTGACAGCCTCAAGGTCTCCTTTTGATGCTCAGCAGTATATTCCTAAGCTTCAGTTATTTATAATTTATTTCATTTGAAATTTTCTTGTACCATTCATATAAACTTAGACTTATTACTATAAATTAACCTTTTAAAATTTTTTTATATACTTTGCCCTAGATTATTGTTGGAAAGTTGGTGACATGTAAATTAAATCATATTCTTTGCACTTTAAATTTAAACAAAAAAGTATTGTCTGTGCCTAAATGGCGCAACATTTTAAATCTGAGTTTAGGTTCCACTGTAGTTGGCAAATGTAATGATCTGAGTTTGTAACTGGGATGATAACACAGAAGTATTTCATTCAGCTATTTAATAGTTTTAAGATACAATTTGTCAAAACACTTTAATATTTCACTTAAGTATCTGTTTTTTATTTCATATAAATTTTATCTTAATTCTTAGTACTGTCTAAAGTAAGCAGAAAAGTACCTATTATTTCATACTTTCAGCATTCCTATTTACTGAATGCTTCCTTAAACATTTCTTTAAAAAAAAAAAGTAAATATTTGGATGATTTATGTACACACACACACACACACAGTCATTTAACCCAGTCACTCCCCCTCTCTCTCTCTCTCTCTTTTTTTTTTTAGTTATACATGGCAGTAGAATGTATTTTGACATATCATACAATCACACATACATGGGGTATAACTTCCCATTCTTGTGGTTGTACATGATGTGGTGTTACACTGGTGTATTCATATTTGAACATAGGAAAGTTATATCCAATTTATTCTACTGTCTTTCCCATTCCCATCCTCCATCCTTTCCCCCCATTACCTCCTGTCCAATCTGGTGAACTGTAGTCCTTCTTCCCCCTTATTAGGAGTCAGTATCGGCAAATCAAAGAGAACATTTGGCTTTTAGTTTTGGGGGATTGGCTTATTTCACTTAGCATGGTATCCTCTAGTTCTATCCATTTACCAGCAGATGCCATAATTGGTTGAGTAATATTCCATTGTTTATATATACCACATTTTTTTTATCCATTTATCTTTTACAGGGCACCTAGGTTGGTTTCATAGTTTAGCTATTATGAATTGAGCTGCTGTAAACATTAATATGGCCGTGTCACTATAGTAAGTCCTTTGGGTATATGCCGTGGAATGGGATAAATGGGCCTAATGACCTCTATACTGCTTTCCAGAGTGGTTGCACCAATTTGCACTCCCACCAGCAATGTATGAGTGTACCTTTTCCCCCACATCCTTGTCAACATTTATTGTTACTTGTATTCTTGATTTTGACTGTAGTGAGATGAAATCTCAGTGTAGTTTTAATTTCTATTTCTCTAATTGCTAGAGATGTTGAACATTTTTCATATATTTGTTGACCATTTGTATTTCTTCTTCTGTGAAGTAACTGTTAAATTCCTTTGCCCATGTATTGATTTTTTTTTTTTTTTTGGTGTTAAGTTTTTTGAGTTTTTTTTTTTTTTTTTTTTTTGTATATCCTGGAGATAAATGCTCTATCTGAGGTGCAAGTGGCAAGGATTTTTCTCCCATTCTGTGGGCTCTTTGTTCATGTTCTTGATTGTTTCCTGTGCTGTGAAGAAGCTTTTTAGTTTGATTCCATCCCATTTATTGATCCTTGTTTTTACTTCTTGTGCTTTAGGAGTCTTGTTGAGGAATTCAGTTCCTAAGCTGACATGATACAGGTTTAGGCTTACTTTTTCTTTTAGTAGGGCAGGGTCTCTTGTCTAATGCCTAGATCCTTGATCCACTTACAGTTGAGTTTTGTACAGGATGAGAGTAGGGGTCTAACTTCATTTTATTACATATGGATTTCCAGTTTTCCCAGCACCTTTTGTTGAAGAAGACATCTTTTCTCCAATGTATGTGTATAATGCCTTAGTATGAGATACTGTATTATTTGGGTTTGTCTCTGTGTTTTCTGTGCTGTGCCATTTATCTTCATGTCTGTTTTGGTGCCAATACCATGCCATTTTTGGTACTGTATCTCTGTAATATAATTTAAGGTTTGGTATTGTGATGCGTCCTGCTTCACTTTTCTTGCAGAGAATTGCTTTGGTTATTCTGGGCCTTTTATTTTTCCAAATGAATTTCATGACTGCTTTTTCATTTCTATGAAGAACATCATTGGAACCTTAATAGGAATTGCATTAAATCTGTAATGCACTTTTGGCAGTATGGCCATTTTGACAATATTAATTCTTCCTATCCAAGAACATGGGATATCTTTCCATATTCTAAGGTCTTTTTTAATTTCTTTCTTTAGTGTTCTGTAGTTTTCATTGTAGAGGACTTCTATCTCTTTTATTAGACTGATTCCCACATATTTTATTTTCTTTGAGGATATTGTGAATGGGATAGTTTCCTAATTTCTCTTTCAGTTGATTCATTACCGATATATAGGAACTCAGTTGATTTATGGGTGTTCAGTTTATATCCTGCTTCTTTGCTGAATTCATTTATGAGTTCTAGAAGTTTTCTGGTAGAGTTTTTCAGATCTTTTAAATGCAGAATCATGTTGTCAGCAAATAGCTTTAGTTTGAGTTCTTCTTTTTCTATTTGTATCCCTTTAATTTCTTTCTTCTAATTGCTCTGGCTAGAGTTTCCAGGACTAATTGAATAGAAGTGGTAAAAGAGGGCATCCCTGTCTTGTTGCAATTTTTAGAAGGAATGCTTTCACTTTTTCTCCATTTAGAATGATGTTGGCCTTAGGTTTTGCATATATAGATTTTACAATGTTGAGTTATGTTCCTTCTATCTCTAATTTTTCTAGTGTTTTGAAAAGGAATGAATGCTGTATTTTATCAAATGCTTTTTTTTGCATCTATTGAGATAATCATGTGATTCTTGTTGTTAAGTCTATTGATGTGATGAATTATGTTTATTGATTTGCATACACTGAACCAACATTGCATCCCGGGGATGAACCACATGTGATTGTGGTATACTATCTTTTAAATATGTTTTTGTATGCAATTTGCCAGTTTTTTATTAAGAATTTTTGCACCTACGTTAATCAGGGATATTGGCCTGAAATTTTCTTTTCTTGATGTGTTTATCTGGTATTGGTATCAGGGTGATACCTAGCTTTGTGGAATGAGTTTGAAAGGGCTCCCCGCTTTTCTATTTCATGAAATAATTTGAGGAGGTTTGATGTTTGTTCTTCTTTGAAAGTCTGGTGGAACTTGGCTGAGAATCCCTCTGGTCCTGGGCTTTTCTTTCTTGGTAGGGTTTTGGTGCCATTTTCAATTTCATTGCTTGAAATTGATCTGCTTAAATTTCTATGTCTCCCTGATTCAATTTGGGTAGGTCATATATCTTTAGAACTTTGTTCATGTCTTGAAAATTATATATTTTATTAGGGTATAAATTTTCAAAACAGGTTCTGATCATCATCTGCATTTCAGTAGTGTCCATTTTGATTATTTCCTTCTTCATCACAAATTTTTGTAATTTGAGTTTTCTCTCTCTTTGTAGCTTGTCTAAGGGTTTATTAATTTTATTGATTTTTTTCAAAAAACCAACTTTTTGTTTTGTGAGTTGTTTTGGAGTGTTTCTTTTGTTTCAATTTCATTGATTTCAGCTTTGATTTTAATTATTTCCTGACTTCTACTGCTTTGGGTGTTGATTTGTTCTTTTTCTAGGGCTTTGAGATATAATGTTAGGTTATTTATTTGTTAACTTTCTATTATGAATGAGCTCAATGCATTGAACTTTCCTCTTATCACTTCCTTCATAGTGTCCCAGATATTTTGATTTGTTGTATTGGTATTGTCATTTACATCTAAGAATTTTTAATTTCATCCCTGATTTCTTCTGCTATCTATTTGTCATTCAGTAGCATAGTATTTAATCTCCAGGTGTTAGAGTAGCTTCCATTTTTTTATTTTATCGCTGATTTCTCATTTCAGTTCATTATGATGTGATAAAATGCAAGGTATTATTTCTATTTTTTTGTATTTGCTAAAAGTTGCTTTGTGCCTATGATATGGTCTGTTTTAGAGAAGGATCCATTTGCTGCTGAGAAGAAATTGTATTCAGTCTTGGATGGACAAAATATTCTCTGTCTGTTAAGTCTAAAATATTAATTGTATTTTTTAGTTCTGTAGCTTTTTAATTTAGTTTTTGTTTGGAGGGTCTATCCAATGGTGACAAAGGTGTGTTAAAGTCACCCAGTATTATTGTGTGGTAGTCTATTTGCTTCTTGAAATTAACAAGGGTTTATTTGAAAGTATGTAGATGCTCCGATGTTTGGGGCATAAGAATTTCTGATTGTTATGTATTAATGATGTATGATTCTCTTAAGTAGTATGAAATGTCCTTCTTTGTCCCTTCTGATAACTTTGGCTTGAAGTCCACTTTATCTGATATGAGGATAGAAACTCCTGCTTGTTTATAGATCCATCAGAATGATATGTTTTTTCCTATCCTTTTACCTTCAGTCTGTGGATGTCTTTGCCTATGAGGTGAGTCTGTTGGAGACAGGATATTGTGGAGTCTTGTTTTTTAATCCATTCTGCCAGTCTATATCTTTTGATTGATGAGTTTAGGCCATGTACATTCAATGTTATTATTGAGATATGATTTTTTTTTTAGTTTTCGATGGATACAATACCTTAATTTTTTTAAATTTATTTTTATATGGTGCTGAAGATCAAACCCAGTGCCCCACACATACTAGGCAAGTGTTCTAGCACTGAGTTACAACCCCAGCCCTGAGATATGATTTTTATTCCCTGTCATTTTGATTTATTTTTTGGTTTTTAATTTGAATTAGTTTCTCCATTGATTCACTGTGTTTTTTTTAGTGTATTTCCTCCCTTTGCTGGTTTTCACTTTTTTTTTTTTTTTTTCATCCTCATGGAATATTTTGTTGAGAATGTTCTGTAGTGCAGGCTTTCTGGTTATAAATTCTTTTAACTTTTGTTTATCATGGAAGGTTTTCATTTCATCAGCAATTCTGAAGCTTAATTTTGCTGGGTATAGTATTCTTGATTGGCATCCATTTTCTTTCAGAGCTTGGTATATATTATTCCAAGACCTCCAAATATATGGGTCTGGGTTGAGAGATCAGCTGAGATCTGGATTGGTTTCTCTCTAAATTTTACATATTGTTTTTCTCTGGCAGCCTTTAAAATTCTATCCTTATTGTATATATTAAGCATTTTCATAATAATGTGCCTTGGTGTGGGTCTGTTATAATTTTGTATATTTGGTGTCCTGTTTGCCTCCTAT
Source organism: Callospermophilus lateralis (assembly GCF_048772815.1). Classification (NCBI taxonomy): domain Eukaryota; kingdom Metazoa; phylum Chordata; class Mammalia; order Rodentia; family Sciuridae; genus Callospermophilus; species Callospermophilus lateralis. The sequence continues at coordinate 114,824,056 of NC_135308.1, forward strand.
ATTTAATTTTTTTATTTCATTCTTTTGGTTTGGGAAATTTTTTTATATTATTTCATTGAAAAGAGTGTGCATTTATTTCATATTTATCTCCAAGCCTTCATCTATCCTAATAAATCTTAAATTTGATCTTTTCAGACTATCCCGTACTTATTGAAAGTTCTGTTCATGGTCTCTTAACATCTTTTCTCCATGGTCAACTTTGTTTTCAAGATAATATATTTGTTATCATTGGCTGAAACTTTCTCTTCCAAGTGATCTAGTCTTTGGTAATGCTTTCAATTGGATTTTTAATTTGGTTTATTGATTTCTTCATTTTGAGGATTTCTGCTTGGTTTTTATCAGAATCTCTCTCTATTGAAGTGATTCTTCACTTCCTATATTTTCTCTGATTTCACTCCTTGTACTGTCCTTTACTTTGCAGATCAGTTTAACTATGTACATCCTAAACTCCTTCTCTGACATTTTTTCCCCTGTGGTGTCAGTGGATTTGGTTATTGGAATATATTGGCTTCTTTGGGGCATTTGTTCCCTGGCTTTTTCATATTGTTTGTGTGTCTACCCATCTAACAATATGGGTCTGAGGCAGTCAGCTCTGTGGACTTCTAGTGTCCCTGAAAATTTCCAGTACCTTACTGTAGGGGGAGACATAATAACAACAATATGCAGTATTAAACCAAATAGTTTCTGTTCTATAATTATAATAGTTATTTATGTCTATAATGAAAATTATCACTACAAACAGAAATGATATGATCAGTTATTACCTACAATAAAAATAGCAAGTTTGCAAAAGATTTATAATTTCAAGTGATAAACAGGGTGACAACAGACGTGAATGATATAGGATGTGATGATTATGAGGGAGGAGCAGAGAAGAGAGAAGTGAAAGATTAAAGGAAGAGTGAAAATGATAACAATAGAGATCGGCTTTTAGTGGAAAAGAGAGAAAGAGAATCAAGGGAAACGGATAGCTAAGGGAAAAATGTATACTTAAAGTAAAAATTAAAAAAAAATAAAAATAAAAGAATACAAAACAAAACTAAAATATGCTAAGCAAACATCCTACTCCTCAAAAAACTGATCCACAAAAAATAACTAGCTTCAAAAATGCTAGAAATGAGAAAAAAACCAGATTGGAATGTGTGTAAATGTCCATGTACCATTAATGTCACAGTTAAACAGGGAAAAGAAAAAAAGAAAAAAAAATCTCAATGAAAAGTTAAAAAATTCTTCCTGTGGGAGTTCAAAAGATTCTTAGCTGCTCTTCTCAGCAGTTTTGGGTGGGGTTGTCTGGAGTGTTATGCTGCACCCTCTGGATTCCTGGAGAGAGGTAATCCTGAGCAGAACTTTTGGAGGTAGGGTTTAGGCTTAGCTGGGCTCCAGGCTCTTTGCTGAATGCCAGTTGGTCTGGAGATTTTAAATAATCATACCTCCAGAGCCCTGTAATTGTCTGTACATGCTGGAAGACTGTACCCCAGGGATCTCCCCTGGGTTCTACTCGTGTCACCTGCAGACCCCATGTTTCCTCTTCTTGGGTCAGTCTCCAAATTCACTCTCTCCTGCCCTTGCTCTTCAAATTCCCAGCCAGGTGTGTCTCTCCCAGCCTGTCGATGCAGTCAGATTGAAGCGGGGGAGGTAGAGCCAGGTGGGTTTCTGCAACTAGTTGTCCCCTATGTAAAATTCTCTCCATGTTTGATTTTCTCTTTGTCACTTAAGTACACTCTGTCATGCATTTTGTTGCGTTTACTGGGCCTGTATTTTGGGCCAAACTAGGGTTTGCCAGGAATCAGATCCCTCAGCTCTTGGCTCCATGCCGTGACTCAAAATGGTTTCCATGACTCAAAATGGTTTCTTCTCTTATCCTCCACATGCAGCCAGGTGAGATGATAGCTGCATAAGGATATTGTGTAGCATGCCTTTCATTTTAATCAAGCATTGTCCTTGGTCTCTAAATACCCTGTACCCAGACATGCCTTAGGCCTCCTAAAAATGTGGTTTCCTTTAATTTCCTTATCCCTCCACATCTCTTGCAGAGGGACCATTCTAGCTGGTGCTTCTAGCCCAGCCTAGGCAATGGCTATGCCCCTGGGGATTTCTTCCTTATTTTATTATATCCAATCTCCTGAGTCCCTGATCTTTGAATGTCCAATATTAAATTCCATTAAAGTATACCCCCCGCCCTTTTGTGTTTACTCACCTTGCTGAGAAGCTGCCTATCTGCTTTTTTGGTTCACTCCACAGAGCAGCCAGGAAACGACCTCCTCTATTCTGCCATCTTGAAAAAAATCTGGATAATTATTTTATGAATAAAATCATTGCGCTTCATCACTACAGGAATTTTTTTTTCTTTTGAGCCTCATGGGAACAGACTGCACCAGGTCATAGAGTGCTTCAGTATTAATGTAGTTAATTTGTCACAGGAGTCAAGGAATATTGAGCTGATTAGTGGAAACTAACAACTACCGTTCAACCCATGTTCTGCTGAAAATAGGAAATAGTATAAACTATACTAATAGTACTAGGAAATAGTATAAACATGTATACATACACATTTTATTTTTAAAACCAAGAAATTATTTGATATTCCTACTACCATCTTGGTGTTTTTTGTTCCTGTATCTGAAAAACAAATTTATTGCTGGATTTCTGGGTTCTGATGATTTTAATTCACGTTGTTAGTACCTAATTATATTTTTTTTTAGTTCCGTGTGAATCTTGGAAAAAAATGAAGCAAAATTATTTTAAAGAGTCTAATAATAAGAGAAAATTTGATTACTTTTATGCTAATTGAATTTCTTTCTCTTCTTAATATAGGAGATTTTTCAAGAGCTTGGGATGTTCTTCTTGACCATATACAGTCAGCAGCACTCAGCAAAAACAATGAAGTGTCTCTGGCTGCTCTGAAAAGCTTCCAGGAAATTTTACAGATTGTATCCCCTGTCAGAGACTCAGATAAGCCTGAGACTTCACCTGTAGTTAATGTACCTGTGCCTGTCCTTATTGGGCCTATCTCAGGCCCTGGTTTAAACCGGCCATTCATAAGAACAGATTCTATTGGAGAAAGACTTGGAAGATATAGTAACTCTGAGCCACCCATAGTTACTGATGAGCTTGAAGACTTGAATCTCTGGTGGGCTGCGTGGAATACTTGGTATAGAATTGGATCTGAAAGCACTAAGCCTCCTATTACTTTTGATAAACTAACTTTTATTCCCAGCCAACCCTTTCTTACAGCTTTAATTCAGATATTTCCAGCACTTTACCAACACATAAAAACTGGTTTTAACATGGATGACTTGCAAAAGTTGGGAGTCATATTACACAGTGCTGTTTCAGTTCCAATAAGTTCAGATGCATCTCCTTTTATTCTTCCATCTTATACTGAAGCAGTTCTGACAAGTTTACAGGAAGCTGTACTTACAGCTTTAGATGTTCTCCAAAAGGTAATATGATTTTATTGGCTAAGCAGTAATTAATATGGTTTTCTGAAATTTTTTTTTTAACTTTGCTATATATTTTCGAGGATAAATTCTAGACCATCAAATTGTTGTGTAAGTGTACTTGAGGATAAATTCAGGATTGTCAAGATCTAGTTACTTAAAAGACTCACAGCTTTCTGGTATTTTCAAGAAGGTAATTAAGGCCAGCTTTGAGTCTTTTAAGAAGCTGCCTGCATGCTCTTATTCCAGTTCACCAGCATTTTTGATATGTTAATACAATTTTTAACAAAAGAATATGGTATTATTATTCAAAAATTAATAAGAATTGGGATTATATTTTGGTATTGTTTTCATTTGTACTTAAATTTAGTTCCTAATTTATTAGAAACCCACATTAATAAAGGATAAGTTTATGAAAGTCTTTTTCTCACAGAAATTTTAAGAAGTTATGTTTTTAGCTTTGGGTTTTGTTATTGCAAAAATAGCTAATCATTAAAACAAGCAGACCTAAAAATCATTGAAAAAGCTAGGCGTAATGGTGCATGCCTGTAATCCCATCGGCTTGGAATGCTGAGGCAGCAGGATTATAAGTTCAAAGCCAGCCTCACCAACTTAGAGAGGCCCTGAGTAACTCAGTGAGACCCTGTCTGTAAATAAAATACAAAAAAAAAAAAAAAGAAAAAGGCCAGGGATATGGCTAAGTGGTTAAGTGTCCCTGGATTCACTCCCCAGTAAAATTAAAAAAAAAAAAAGAAATTATTGAGCAAATCCAAATTATGAAGTAAAACTAGATAAAAATAAAAGTGTTTTTAGATTATCAAGGAAATTGATAGCACAATTCAGAATCATTATAATGTTAAACAAAATAAAGGGTCAACTGAAGGTTGGGAATATAGCTCAAATATACACAATCAACTGAAAAGCCTGCCATTCCAAGATACTCTAACAAAAGCAAAATACAATTAGATTCTAGGCAGGCATGCCTAAAACCCCAGCACCTCCAGAGACTGAGGCAGGAGAATCACAAGTTTGAGTCTAGCCTGGGCAATTTAATGAGACCCTGTCTCAAAATTAAAAAGGCTGGAGATATTCAGCTCAATATACACTTTGGGTTTAATCCACACTACAAAAACAAAAAAACAAAATTAGATTCTGATCACATAGAGATTTTCAGTTGTTAAATAATGAAAATCATGTTTCTAATTAACAAATTTTTTTGTTTCTGTGGTGTGTGTGTGTGTGTGTGTGTGTGTGTGTGTTTCTCACACATTCTGGGGATTTAACCTAGGGCAATTTGGCACTGATCTATATCCATGCTCCCTTATTTGGGGGTTGGGGAGGCAGTATGGAAATAAGGGGCATTTAGCCATTGAGCCTCATCTCCAGCCCTTTTTTATATTTTATTTAGAGACAGTGTCTTGCTAAGTTGCTAAGACTGATTTGAACTTGCAGTGCTCCTGTCTCAGCCTCTCAAACTGCTGGAATTATAGGCATGTGCCACCATGCCCACCTAATTAATTGTTTTATCCAACTAGAGTGATGAAAACTTTCGTAGTAATAATGAAAATACTTCTAATAACCATGATATCACTTAATTGCCTCTGAAGGCAATATAGCTAAGTAGTAACTTGTTCTCTATTTAACCCTTAGTTGCATTATACAGGGAAACAAATGTGGAGAAAATTAAAATTTAAGAAAATCTGGCATTTTAGAAAATGTGGGGAATACCTAATATTTCTACCCTGTCTCCCATCTCTCCAGAATGGGAATTACTTTGTGTGTGTGTGTGTGTGTGTGTGTGTGTGTGTGTGTGGTGGTGGTGCTGGGGATTGAAACCATGGCCTTATGCATGTTAGGCAAGCACTCTACCAACTGAGCTAGATCTGGATGGGGAAGCAACCTGCAGCTGAGTTTGGCGGCACCTTTTCCATTTAGATGTGAGGGAGGCCAGGAAAGGGTTAGCTTAATCATTTTCTATACACCAAGCTGTGCCAGCAGTCCATGGGCCCCTGATTGTTTCTCTGTAGATTCTTCAGACCAAGATACTATCGGGACAGTCAGTTGGTATGTGTCCAAATCACTGCTCACCACTGATGTTCTAGAGTTGGTGAACTAATAAAATGTTAGCTCTTATTATGTTTATCACAGTCCCAATTCCCCATCACCACCATAGGTGGTATTAGAAAACCTTAATTCCCACCCCCCACCCCCACTTTTGTATGGACTACAAATAAAACTTGGGGCAATTTGCAGTTTGGAGGAAAAAAAATATTAATTTTCCACAATTTGAAGTGAAAATAACTTTTTGTTTTCATTGGGAAAAAAATGTAGTCTATCAATAATCACTCCCCCCACTGGACGTATAAATAAGTTGATTATAAAGGGAACCCTCAGTTGATCCTTTTTATTCCCTAAAGGGGAATAAAAAAGGTTTTCTAACAGAAAATAAAATTATAGGCCTTTCAGAAATACTTATAATCTAGATCTCTCATTGACATGTTTGATTCAGGTTTTAAAATATATGTAGAAGATAAAAACAACACCTTATCTACCTTTCAAGGAAAAAGTATATTTCAATTTTTAAACTCTGTTTTATCAATAAGAGAACAAGTGGAATCATTCATCCAAGTATTAGGAGTTTATTCTGAGCTTTTGATACCTTGAAAACAAAATATATCTTTAAGTCTGAAATTTAGGAAGCTTTATATTTCATTTAAATCAGTTCATATCATTTTTATATGACTATTAATTTATACTCTAGCCATTGTTTTATTCTTTGCATAATTACCTGATGTTGCACAAACCTTGAATGTGAAATTTATTGTAGTATCTTCTAACAGAAAAATTAACAATTTATTTCAGTAAGTGATTTTATACTTTCTACAAGTGTTAGAAAATTTTGCACAAGCAAAATTTACTTTGGGATTTTATCTTTGAACTATCTAGCAAAACATTTCCTTGATTACAACCAATTTTCTGTCCTAAAGGAAAAACTCTCTTCAACATTGTTAGTTACCCTTATATTATTTAGTGCTTCATAATCTTAGTCTTGTTTCTCATAGGACTAGTTACTGACCAGCCTGACTTGGTTATGTGTGCTAATTGATTTTTTTCCTAAATTATTTTTGCATACATGGGGGAACTGATAATTTGATTGTCTGCTTTGTGTATGTAATGTACTATAAGTTCTGATGTCAGGAGACTACATCTGACTTATGTATTGTTAAGCTTATTTAGGTCAGGTAGCTGGGTACAACGTATGACTGCTGGACTTGTACTTCAGAGACACTATCACATTGTGTGTGAATGTGTCTTTGGAGTTATGTAATGAAGCCCTATCTTCTACAGAATATATGGCAAGTTTCTTAATCTTTTTATATTAAGCTTCCTCATGTGTAAGATAAAAATAAATCTACAACTTTTTGCCTTTTAAGTAGAATTTGTAAGGCATTTTTTTATTTATATATGACAGTGGATTGTATTACAATTCTTATTACACATATAAAGCACAATTTTTCATATCTCTGGTTGTATACAAAGTATATTCACACCAATTTGTGTCTTCATACATGTACTTTTGATAATAACGGTCATCACATTCCACCATCATTTATAACCTCATGCCACCTCCCTTCCCCTCCAACCCCTCTGCTATATCTAGAGTTCATCTATTCCTCCCATGCTGCAGTACCTGACAGAAGGTAAACACTGAGTAAATGTTAGCCCTTATTATTTTTATCATCATGTTCTCTGGCAAAGAGATTAGTACAAGGCTGCGACTAGGTGATGTGTTGGTACATGAGTTACTAAGCAAAACCTTAAACTATTTCTTTTCTTGTTTTTATGTATATGGCTTTCAAGGATTAATAAAAAATATTACCCAGATTATCAATTTTCATCTTTTTACTAAAATTTGTTTTTAGGTTCATCCTGTATATTTTTCTGATAAACTTCAGAATAGTGAAGAAAAGCTAATAAAAATTTTTCTTGGATGAAATTTGTTCCCCAAAAGGGAAGGGGGCTTTCATATTATGCATTTTTATAGTCCTAGAATTGCTTAATAAGTCAGCAATACCACTGTTAGTATGTTTTCAAAAAAAAGACCATTGGAAATCAAATGCATAATCAAAAATACTATCGTGTAAGATACTTCTAAAGAAATTGTGATACTTAGCTTTCTGGAGCATCCACATGATTAGAGCATCCAACACTTAGAGTGATAACGGTATCCACTATAATTACCACTTGTTTACTTCCAAGAGTTGAGATCCAGCAAAAGGTTAATAAAGAAGAAAGTAGAACTATTAGAAGCAACCAGAAAAGATAATTTTCTTTAGAATGTATAAATTTTATTCAAGTTCTCTATTCACTGTTTTTGAGAAAAATAACCAAATGTTGAGAGTTGTTATTAGATGTCTTTATTGTATTTTACTACACTGTAATTGTAGGATGATCTAACTTATGTGTGGACAGCCCTTGCTTATCTGCTTTTTATCTCAGTGCATTTTTATCTAAATTTTAGTCATAGATAAATGACTAGGGGGCAGGGATAAAATAATCTGATAAGTTTTAAAAGCCATAGATTGGGGGGGGGTGGGCATGGGACAGTGGAGAAACTTTGGACTGGGCAAAGGTAAGGGAGGGGAGGAGAGAGGGAATGGGAGTAGGAAAGATGGTGGGATGAGACAGACATCACTACCCTAGGTACGTGTATGATTGCACAAATGTTGTGCCCCTACTTCTTGTACAACCAGAGAAGTGAAAAATTGTGCTCTGTTTGTGTACAGTGAATCAAAGCATTCTGCTGTCATGTATAACTGATTAGAACAAATTTAAAAAAAATTTAAAAAGCCACAGATTGCATAAAAAATAATAAGTTTTTTCTTAAAATTTTTAAATGCTTTTCTAGTATGTGCAAGGCCCTGAGTTATATACCCAGTAAAATAAAAAAAATAAAGCTAAATAAATAAAACTTTAAATTTTAGTTTTAGTGTTTTGAGGGTACACTCAAAATACCCTTTTAAGTGTACAGTGATTATGTTTTTTATTTTGTACAGCACAATAGTATTTTAAATACTCCATAAATATTGCCAATAAATATTTAAATATTTTTAGCATATTTGAAGTCATAATCTACAGTCTCAGGATATACATTTTATTCTTTCTGTTTAATTATTTGAAGTAATATATCTAGAGAAACTAGTTTTGGTATTCATTAAAATGATATGTTATTAATTTGTATTAAAATATTTTCTTGTTTTAAATCAGATTTATTCAGAGACATTAGGTATTAAATATTTAGCCTGTTAAATTTAATATGTAATTTTTTAAAATAAATTTTTATAGATGACTTATTTTCCCAACTGTAATGCACATGATTATTTGTTAAGGTTGGTAGACCAGACATGATGCAGAAATGATCTATCATTTCAGTGAACTGATATCACTTAAGTAGAAACCAGTATCATCTTGGTCAGTGAAGCACTTTTATTCTGATAGCTGTATTACTGAACAAATCAGTTGTAGAACCTCAGGACTGCCTGGGACTTTAAGTACCTGCCCCTTTTCTTCTGTGCTAAGAAATAAATTGTGCTTTATTAACAAGCATTTTTAAAAGCTGATTAACACTTTGAGGCTATATTTTATTCAATAATAGTTTTAAATAGTTTAAATATCTTTCAAAGTATATAAAAGGTGGTATAATACTGACATAAAATAGTACAGTCTTTAAGATTCTTGGGTTAACCAAATATGTATATAGTAAAGAACTTCTGCATTCTGATGTTCATATTTTGCTTTTTAGGCCATCTGTGTAGGACCAGAAAACATGCAGATAATGTATCCAGCTATATTTGACCAGTTACTGGCATTTGTAGAATTTTCCTGTAAACCTCCACAGTATGGACAGCTGGAAACAAAGCACATTGCAAATGCAAAATATAATCAGGTAATTTACTATAAATTTTATTTATTCTGTGAGATTTCATGGCTTATAAAAACAGTCAATTCCACTTAAGATGGACTTTGATTATCTTGGAAAAAGAATGTTTTTAATTCACATATGGTCAGTTCCAATTAAGATGCACTTTATTTCAGAAAAAGAATTTTCATTCAAAATAAACTTACAGGTGTCTGTTAACAATTTAAGCTGAACAGAATATTATTTGAGAAACCATTTCTGTGTTCATTCCTCCTGGTTTATGACTTTCCCAAGTAGTTCTTCAGAAAGTTTTACCTTTCATGTTACTCTCTACTACATGTTTCTTGAAAAAGGGTAAATTCCTTGGAACCTTTTTCTTGGTTGCCCTATCGCACTACAAAGCAGCTTTTAAACCCCTAAGCCTAATCTTATCTAAAATAGATACTTACAATACAAGATGAAGAAATATGTGTGTACTGAATAAGAAGTTGTCTATTACTGGTGTGAAATTTAGTTGGATTTTATGTAAAACATTTTTATAGCAATAGTTGTCAAATTTTGACTTCATTTGGGCTTAGGGGAAAAGTCAATTTCTAAATGCATGCATATGCTGATTTTGTTCACCCAACATAAAAAATTATAGTTTATATAGTCCAAAAAGTAGTTTTAATATGTATTAACTTTTTTCATTCTATTTGTCTTGCAACACAATGGAATCACAATAGATCCAACTATTTGCACCGGTGAGTTAAAGTTCCTAAAATTGTCCTAACCTATTGGCAACAAATTAAGTATGTATTTCCCAGTTCTTCATAGAAATGCTCTCTGCTTTTTCCAATAGTGTTAACTTTTGCCTGGCTAAAAATTATTTTTTCATTTAGCACATATCTCTTCGAGAACTTTGCATGTAATGTGATCTGACTTAAGACCAAGGCCTGAACTTTAAGACAAAGCTTTTTTTTATTTTTAAAACAACATAATTTTCTTTAATCCCATTTTTTTTAACTCTCTGTGAAAATATTACTTTCTAGGCGGAATGGGTAGCCTTGAATTATGTACCATTTGCTGAAAGGTCTTTAGAAGTAGTTGTGGATTTATACCAAAAAACAGCCTGTCATAAAGCAGTGGTGAATGAGAAAGTTCTACAGAATATTATTAAGGTATTTTTTTTCATTTCTATACTTTTATGACTATATCACTGAAATTACTCTTTAGGTAATAGCATTATATTGGGATAAATGAAAAATACTTCTTATTGTTTATTTAGTAACATGTCCTCAACATGTCCTCAACATTCATGAATTGTATTTAGCAAGCCATTTTTCTAAACCATGAGGTCTTTTAATGAAACATTTAAGAACAAGTATTAAATGTATTAACTTTTCTCATTCTATTTGTCTTGCAACACAATGGAATCACAATAGATCCAACTATTTGGAAGTGTGCAGACTGGCGGTTATAGCTCAGTGGTAAAGTTTTTGCCTAGCTCACATGAGGCCCTGGGTTTAATCCCCAGAACTGCAAAAGAAAGAAAGAGAAAAAGAAAAAAAAATGTGCAGTAGATTTGGTAGATTTGTTACAGTTTTTAAATTTTACCATGTAAGACAATGATAATACTGTCTCTTAAGACAGTATATATACCTCAACTCTCAATGTTGACTAGTGTTCAGGGAGAAATTGACAATTAGTTAAATGATCATGTAGACTGTTTTTAAAAGTCAGTTCCTTAGTGTGTGAACAATGATTTTTAAAATTTATCTCTTGTTGACTGTGTGTCTCATTCCTTGTATTTTATCTTTCCCCTTCTATTTTTGTTTTTGTTGTTGTTGTTGTTGTTTATTTTTTTGTGATACTGGGGATTGAACCCCAGGCCTTGAATATGCTAGGCAAACAGGCTACCACTGACACTCCCAACCCTCCCCTCTATTTTGAAGAACAAACCTGACAGATTTCTTCCCTAGCCTGTGGATATACCTTCTGTTTACTAAATAAATACAGGCCAGTTTACTTTCTTCCATCAAGAAAGATGGTCTTTCTCTGTTCCTTCTCTTGCTTTTGGCTTCTTCCTACCTTTTTTTTTTTTTTTTTTTTTTTTTTGGTGATTCTTTCATGTTCCTTTCTGCATCGTATACATCCTGCGAAAAATGATTAAGCCTTTTATACTACAATAACTTTCTCTTGCTGGATGCAGTAGTATGTATGCATGCTGGTAATCCTAGTGGCTCAGGAGGCAGAGGCAGGAAGATCTTGAATTCAAAGCCAGCCTCAGCAACTTATTGAGGCCCTAAGCAACTTAATGAGACCCTGTCTCAAAATAAAACATAAAGAGGGCTGGAGATGTGGGTTAGTGGTTAAGCACCTCTGGGTTCAATCCCTAGTACCAAAAAAAAAAAAAAAAATTCTTTCTCTTAACTCTACTTCCTTGTTGTGACCAGTACAGGTACTAATTCAGAAATCTAGGGGCAATGGGGATTGAGAAAAGAAAGACACATAGAGAAAGGTGGGACCAGTGGTGGAACACTGTCCTCTGATGGAAAAACAGTAACCCAGAGATAAGCTCAGCATGTTTATTATATAAGTTTTATCATTAAAAATTATTTGTGGGCTGGGAGTGTGGCTCAGTGGTAGAGCGCTCGCCTACCACATGCGAGACCCTGGGTTCAATCCTCAGTACCACATAAAAATAAATTTATTAAATAAAGATATCTTAAAAAAAAAAAAAAAAAAAGGTTACTTGTGGGAAAATTTCTGCAAAGCACACAGACTAAAGGACCCAGCACTGATGAGATATTAGTGTTATCTTGTTGTGCTCAGAATTCTCTATCCTGCCTGGTGCAGTGATGCATACCTGTAATTCCAGCAGCTCGGGAGGCTGAGACAGGAGGATCACAAGTTCAAAGCCAACCTCAGCAACAGTGAGGTGCTAAGCAACTCAGTGAGACCCTGTCTCTAAATAAAATACAAAGAAGGGCTGGGGATGTGACTCAGTGGTCAAGTGCCCCTGAGTTCAATCCCCTGTACCCTGCACCCCCCACCCCCCAAAAAAAAATCTCTATCTCTGGGAGATGGTGCCTGAGCTCAAGGTCCAGACTGATACAACTTCATGCCTTTGCACAGAGCCACTTCAGGCGTCATCATAGCAACTGGGCAATCTTGACCTGTATCTTTGTACAGGAAGTTCCCAGCGCAAATACAGCCGTGATGTAGTCAGAGATCGGGATCCAAGTCACCACTTTCCACACGTCCTACACAAATTGCCATCCTCTTTTTGCTTTCCTTTATTTCCAAATCTCATATGACAGCTTGTGGCCTTCATCTAGCCACCACTTACTCTTACTACATGTTGGCTTATGTCCATATTACTCTATAGAAACTGATTTCTGAAGTGGTAGAAAACCAGATTTTCAAATCTGTTGTTTTCTTACTCTTTATCTTCTTTATAGAATGGGAATACTTCTGCTCTACCTTCTTAAATTTCTTTTTTCCCCTGAATTTTGTGATACTTCTTTCTATTCCTCAACACATATCTCCCTTTAAACTCTCCCTTCATTCTTCATTTTTTTGAACATATTTTTAAGCATTTATATGTACCAGGTACTAACTAAGTACTGGAGATTATAAAAATGTAGATAAGTTCTTATGTAATAAATGATAGAGTATTCTGAGTGCTAAGTGAAGACCATAGAGTAAAGGTCACTTTTATTCAGGTAGACCTTACTTCAAATAGTGTCTGCTGTTTACTTCTTGCCTTTTGAGTTTGGGCAAATGAATTTATTTGAGAGTGTTTCTTATCTGTGACAAGATAATTGCAATATTACTTACATGTCCTAACTATAGCAAAGAGAATTTGTTGAACATTTAATGATGCTTGTCTTGCCAAATAATCAATGCTAAATAAAAAAATTATTTCCTACCACAGACAAATAATTGAACCGCTGAGAGGATTTGGGATAGGATTAACAGAAATGACACTTGGAGGAGTGAGAGTTTGCTAAAACAGGCAGGGAGGCATTTTAGCTAAATTAAGATGATGGAATATTTTCAAGAAATCTAGAGAAATTCCGTTTAGAGAGGTCATGGAACCTGGAATAAGTCTGAAAAGGTACCTGCAGGTTTTAAAAATCATCATAATATCAGACTTTATTTTTCAATCATTGAAAGCTCAAACACTGAGGAATGCCATCATATCATCAGTGGTTTGGTTTTTGTTTGCAGTACTAGAGAGTCTTATGCATGCTTAGCAAGTATTTTACAAGCTACATTGCCAGCCCTTATTATTTTATTTTGTGGCAGCCTCTCTAAGTTGCCAGGATGGCCTCAAATCATCTGCCTTAGTATCCCAAGTAGCTGGAGTTACACAGTTTGTATTTTTAAAGGAATTAAATGATCCCTTTTCTGTACTCTCAAACACTTTGTTGATACCACTTCTTACTGCATTATATTGTGTTTAATTGGACAAGGCTCTTTTTTTCTTAGAAATTGGATACCTGTGATGTCTGAAACTAAGTTTCCCAGTTCAGTATGCATTTACTGAGCATACACCGTTGTACACTTACTCCTGTATTATTTCTTTAAACATTCTAAGAAATAAGATGTTCTAGTTGAATAAATTAACTGTGCTTAATATTCAATAAGATATTAATTGCAGAAGTCTATCATAATTTTCTTTTATCTAAATTTGAGTTATGAAATGTTTACTGAAAATGATCTGTGTGGCATTTAGTATTCCTTTGGTTATAAATCACATACAGTCAGGCTCTGATTAGCTTTAGCAATAAAGAGAATTTTCAGTATGCTTAATTAAAAAATTCAAAGATAGAGGACTTTAGGACTGGTTGATCCAGTGGTTTAACAGTATCATTAAAACTCAAATTTCTTTCTCTGTTTTGCTTTCTAAGGGTTGACTATATCCTAACTGTGTTTCTCCACATATCCAGTAAAAGGATTATGTGTGTGAGCACACAAATACATGTACACACAGTTTTTTTACCACATTCTTAAATTATTAAAATTAATGTTAGAAGATGGACCAGCTTTGGTCCCATACCCATTTTGTGGGTGGAAGGGGTACCAGGAATTGAACCCAGAGGCTCTTAACCACTGAGCCACATCCCTAGCCCTTTTTTACATTTTATTTAGAGATAGGGTCTCACTGAGTTGCTTAGGGCCTCATTAAGTTTCTGAGGCTGGCTTTGAACTCAAAATCCTCCCACCTCAGCCTCCCAAGCTGCTGATATTATAGGTGTGTGCCACCATGCCCAGTCTGTACCCATTCTTGAACCAGTTCACATGGACAGGGAAGCGACATGTTTTGATTATCTTATTAACTTAAGCATGTCTTTACCTGAATTCCCAACCTGGAAGTGGAGATAGCTCCTCAGAAAAGAAATAGGTTTTGTGGAATTACATGCATGGGAAAGCAGTAAATAGATTCTGAGTAGACTAATATCTGTTCTTGGAGGCCTGTTTCATGCAAATAGGAAATGGTTCATACATTAAATTGGGTGGCAGAGGATGACACTAGGTATTATATCCTTGAAATATAAAAATTTATCTCTTAGAATTTTTTTATGTAAAAGCTGAATTTTATCTCTAACGCAGATTATCTAAGATGATACCAAATTTCTAGTGATTGAAATTTCTGGGATAGTTTGCCATAATAGTTTTGTCAGTCTAGTCTTCTAATTGTTGAAAGAACTATGACCCAAAAAGTTCATTCTCAATCACCAAATTATTTTTACAAAAGCCATTTTTTTGAAAAATTGACCAATTTTTTAAAAGAGTCTTAACATCTTGGGCACTATACATAACTCAGATGCTCTACTCCTGTACTTTTGATAATCAAAGATAAGTCATATTAATTGAATTTTCAGTTTCATTAAAATATTTGGAAAAGAATTTGGAAAATATTAGAATGGAATATAAAATTCAAAGAATTTTAGAGATAAAACTTCAAAGTAATGACATTTTAATTTATGTTTACTCTCCCCTAACAATTAATGGAAAAATATAAGCAGTATTAACCTCTTTTAGACGGGGGAGCCACATCAATGAAATTACTTTTCTCTTAGAACAAAAATGGCATGATTTTCTAAATCCATAATGTCAAGTTGAGAAAAAGTGCAAAATTGTAAGTTTCTTATTCTTTAACTTTTAAAATAATATCCCCCTTTTTTATAATGAAAAACTGAAATTCGGGGTGGGGACTGTGGCTCAGCAGTAGTGTACTTGCCTGGCATGTGTGAGGCACTGGATTCTATTCTCAGCACCACATATAAATAAATAAAATAAAGGTCTATCAACAACTAAAAATATATATATTTTTTAAAACCCTGAAATTCGAAACCTTATTTTTTTAGAGTTATTGTTTAGAAGATAAAGACAGGATTTTAAAGTACATCTTTTGAATTTGAGGGTGTAGGACTCGGTGGAAGAATATGTGCTTTTAGCACCACAATCCCCAGCTTCCAAAATAAATAAATAATATGTTTTTAATAATTAAATAATATTTTTTTTCGGAATTAGGTTTGAGGACTGAGAATCTGCCTTTCTAAAAAAATAACATCTTCTCTGAGTGAAAATACCTATGCTATTATTTTTCTCTCTGCTTTAGTATTTTGTTCTTAAGTAAGTTGTATGTGTGTGTTTTAATTAATACTTAGACTATCTTTATTTTCAGGCTCTTAGAGTTCCTCTCAGTTTGAAGTATTCCTGCCCTTCTGAAAGCACATGGAAGCTAGCAGTATCTTCACTCCTCAAAGTTCTTTCTATTGGGCTACCTGTTGCCCGACAGCATGCTTCTTCTGGAAAATTTGACAGTATGTGGCCAGAACTAGCCAACACTTTTGAAGACTTTCTTTTTACTAAAAGGTCAGCTCATTTATTTAAAATATTAAGACAATTTTTCAGAAATTGGCATATGATATATGCAGTTGCTCTAAAACCATGTTGTTTTTTCAATAACAAAGTAATTGATTAGTAGATTGTTAGACTATATATAAAACATGGCTGGGTTTGGCATTTATCCACTAAGTACATTATTCATGATCAGTGGTATTTTTTTGCTTTTTGCAATGTTTTGTAAGACAGGAATCATACATATAAGACCATATGAGTGCAACATAATTAAGGAATTATGATTTTTAACTTAATGAAACTAAGAAGATTGATTTTTTTTTTAATCTGAGCCCCACTTGGTGTTACAAGAGGAAAATTATTTTAGAAAATCAGTGTCTTCCATGTTGACATATTCTTGAATTCTTTAACTGATTTATATATATTAAGCCTCCACGAATAATCATATCTTTTTCCATGATATTCCTCCATTTTTTGATCTGTAAGCTGCTTTAATCTAATAACAAAAAAAATTACAAGTAAAATCAAAATCAACTTGAAGAAAAGAAAGGCATTGGACCTCATTAAGGGATGTTATAAGTAAACAATTTAAATAAGAAAAAGGGTAACAGAATTGAAAAACATAGGGACTGTAATCTGGTGGACACTTCAGGTCTATTAGAAATTCATTCAGCCAAAACATGGTACTTATTCTAGTGTACACAGTGGGCTATCAGGAAATCATACAGTTTATGGTCTGTATATAGTACATTAAAAATCACTAAGTACTAAGTTGGGCACAGTAGCATATGCCTGTAACTCTAGGTACTTGGGTGACAGAGGCAGGGATATTGCTTGAACCTAGGAGTTAGGGCCAGCCTGTACAACACAGCAAAACCATGTGTCTTAAGAAAAATTACTAAGTACTATCCAAAACAGTTGAACACACATATTCATACAAAAATTTGTATGCTAGTATTCATTGCAGCATTATTTATAATAGCCAAAAAACGAGAACAACCCAAATATCTGTCAGCTGATGAATGGATAAATTAAGTGTGGTTTATTTATACAACAGAATGCTATTCAGCCATAAAAAGGACTGAAATAATAAAATGAAAGGACTGATGCATTCTATTAACATGGATGAACCTTCAAAGTATGCCAGGTGGGAAGAAACCAGACCCAAAACGTCATATATTGTACGTTTCATTTATGTGATGTA
The DNA here is from genome assembly GCF_048772815.1 of Callospermophilus lateralis. Lineage (NCBI taxonomy): Eukaryota > Metazoa > Chordata > Mammalia > Rodentia > Sciuridae > Callospermophilus > Callospermophilus lateralis. The sequence continues at coordinate 114,841,475 of NC_135308.1, forward strand.
TCCAGAATAGGCAAATCCATAGAAATAGAAAGTAAATTATTTGTTTCCAGGAGTCAAGAGAAGAGAGAAAATGGGGAGTGACTGTTACTGGTACAGTTGCCTATAGGGTGATAAAAATGTTCTGGATTTTAAATGGTGATAGTTGTACAATTTTATGAATATGCTGAAAATTACTAAATTCTATACTTTAAAAGGATGAATTTGATTACATGTGACTCCTATCTCAATAAAAAATTTAATATACCATACAGAGAGAATTTGATAAAAAGTACAAATAATACTATATCAGTTTGAAGGTTTTTATGTTTTTGTTTTTGTTTTTTTAATTTTTAGATAAAATCCTAGAAAAGAATTTGTTAAAAATTACTGTACTCTTGGGCTGAGGCTGTAGCTCAGTGGCAGAGCACTTGCCTAGCATGTGTGAGGCACTGGGTTCTATCCTTAGCACCACATAAAAATAAATAAAAACATTCTGTCCATCTACACCTACAAAAAATTTAAAAAAAAAAATAACGTACTCTTTAAATGCAGAGAATTTAAGTCTTATATAGGCGATTTTTATTTACAGTATTGTGATTAAGAGGAGTAAAATTTTCAGTTATTAGTTTTGTTTATACCTCTCCTCTCTTACGTTTTATGTGACAACCCAGTCTAGTATTTCTGATACATGATGCAAATAGCATTAATATTATTTGTGTGTGTTCCCAATAAGATGTATGTATATATGCTTTGTGTGTGTGTATGTGTTGGTTGAGGTACTGGGAATTGAACTCAGAACTCCACACATGCTACTCAATCACTGAGCTAAATGCCTAGCCCCTTTTCATGTTGCAACAGTGTCTCACTAAGTTGCTGAGGCTGCCCTGGAACTTGGAATCCTCCTGCTGCAACCTCCTGAGTAGTTTGATAGATTACGGGCATGCTTTTCTGTGCAAGTCTTATGTATTTTTTTATTGGTAACCCATCATTAATTATCTCCACCATTATCAAAGATCTTTTAGTATGACTATAGACATGTACATTCCTTGGTTGTAACTTAGAATTAAACAAATTTTATCTAGAGATACAGATAGGATTTGTGAAGCTGCTTTGCTGGTAGTGGTTATAAAATTCCTGCCATTGATTTAGGTTTGGGTTCATGTCTTTGTAATTTTTTTCCTTTAGTTCCTACTACTAGATTATAGTTAGTTGAGGACTTGTACACTAGAATGTAAGTTCCATAACACTTGGACTGAGTCTGTCTTGTTCACAACTAGATCTTGAACACCAAGGATATAATGCCTGATACAAAGTAGTTGATACTCAGCAGATATTTGTTGAATGAAAAATGTAGAAATCATGCAACCAAGGTCCACTCCCATATGTCCTAGGTACAGAACTGTAAATACCTTTAAACCCAAGTGTACTATCATTTTTGTTATATTACAACATAAAAGAGAACAGTGTAGGCTTAAATATCAGATAAATCAGGTTCAAATTGTAGCCTTGTGTTTGCAGTGTGTTCTTGGGCATGTTATTGACCATTTGAAGCCCCGGTTTTTTGTTGATTAAAGGATAATTATAATACTGCATGGGATTGCTGTGGGAATGTGAGATTAATACAAATAAAGCTCTTATTATAGTGTCTAATTTTAGCCATCATTATTATTGTAATAATACTATCCTATTTTCAGCAGTTTTTTAAAACAGTGTTATTGTATTTTTTATACCTTTATTTTTATTCGTTTATTTTTATGTGGTGCTGAGGATAGAACCCAGTGCCTCACACATGCCAGGCAAGCACTCTACCATGGAGCCACAACCCCAGCCCCTTTCAGCAGTTTTAAATAGTTAATATTTCACTGTTTATGTTCATGACCATTTTATTATTCATTCATGTGAGCCAGAGTCTGAAATCCCCATTGGTTCTCTCAGAATTATTTATTTCCTCTGTTATTGTTGAAATAATTATATGCTTTATAAAATCTGAATTAGTCCTCCTCTTTGCAATTGTTCTCTTTTTTGTATAGAACTTTAATACATTATATTTATTACACATTAATGATTTAATTTATCTCTGAGTAAATAATTCAGCAGCTTGACCCAGGCTCTCTTAAGTCACTGCCTTAAGTGAATTCAGATACCATTATGATAATTTTTACTCCAGTTGCAGATGAGGCAATATCTTTGCCTTTCTTTCTTTTTCATAGTACTGAAAGAAGTTTAGTGCTACCGGTTTTTAATTTGGAATTGGACCAAAGTGGGTTTTTTTTTTTTTAGTGTTTCTGTAATTTAAAATTTTTTTAAAAATATTTTTTATTTGTTCTAATCAGTTATCATGAAAGTAGAATGCATTTTGACCCATCATACATAAATGGAGTATAACTTCTCATTTGTCTGGTTGTATATTCTGTAGACTTACACAGGTCATGTAATCATCTATGCACACAGGATAATAATTGGACCAAGTGTTTTTATGGTTAAGAGTTTTTATATTTGTAATTAGCTTAGTTTTTTAAATATTTAACAATGTTAATTAGAAATAGTATTCTTTGACATAAATAACAATGTCCCAACCTGGGTGGAAAGATATAATATTTCATCATTTGAATACTGTTTATCTATTTTCTGTTTGTTTTTCCAGGGACTATTTTACTATTAAAAACTTGGTATTTTGTTTGTTTTTTAGCATACCTCCAGATAATCTCTCTATTCAAGAGTTTCAAAGAAATGAAAGTATTGATGTTGAGGTGAGGAAGCTATTTAAAACATTTTCCTGTGATCATTTGTGAAAACCAAATAGTAGAAATGTTGAAGTTATAAAATTGCTAACAGAATAAGGTAAATAGGTTAAGACTGAACCTAAAAGCATTAAAACTCTTACAGATTAAAGGTTGATTTTTAAAGCACTGACATTCTAAAAATAATCCCTTACGATTTCTTATAGTCTTTTGCTATATGCATGTTGTCTATCCATTTAATAAGTTTATTAAAAAGAAGGTTGATTCACTAAAATAAATCCATAAGTGAACATGTGTGTGTATTTAAATGTTTATTCTGTAATTTGGCATGCCAGGTATCTATATTTCAGATCAGTGACTTGCTTAGTGTTTTTTCATTTTTAACCAGCTGTACATACAGCTTGGAGAATTATTAAGGCAATAGTTTTTTTAATAATACATTTTGAGGATTATAAATGGAATTTGAAGAAGCAGCTTTTTAAGCTATGGATGTTTTGTTGATGGCCTTTTGGGATCTTTTTTCTCTAAGTTAGAGGAACTTTTAAATAAATAAAGTTATTTTAAAATGTACATTTAAAAAGCATAGACATCATCACATATATATAAAACATTGCCTTTTTGACATTACTGTGTTAATACTTATGTGAACTTTTCTTTTTCTTTAGAGGACAAAATAATAAGCTGTATGTTAGAAATAAATTATTTGATCAAAATGAAAACAAGTAAATTCTCTTATAGCTCATAGTTTCTCATTGTAAGAAGGTGATTTAAATCTTAATTTGGGATATTTTATTCTAATATGGGTAAGTTTCATATGCTGGCTATTTTCTTTCTATAGCTCTCCTTATAGTTATGCTGAAGATCAACATGAATCCAAATGATGGCATAGTAAATAGTTATAGTATTGACTGTTTTGATAGATGAGGGAAACAGACTAGTTATCAAGTACAGTAAACCTAAAAAATGTTTATATACTAATATTAGGAGGGTTCTTTAACTGATTTCCTTTCAAAATAAATTTTAAAATTTACCCTAGAAGTTATGAGTTAGTCTCTTTCAAGAAGAAAAAATGTATTTGAATTTTTCCTTTTTTTTTTTAGGTAGTTCAGCTTATTAGCACTGAGATACTACCTTATGCCAATTTTATTCCTAAGGAATTTGTTGGTCAGATAATGACTATGCTTAACAAGGGCTCCATACATTCTCAGTCTTCTTCATTTACAGGTATGTTATTTTAATGATTTTTTTTTTTTTTATTTTTAGGTGTTAGAAAGTATTGAAGAAAGTCATATAAAATGTTTACTCTCTGTAGTAAATATAAATTGGAGACTGGTAGGGTAATTTTTAGGAAGTAATATAGAACATTAAACCTTATGAGGAAAAATGTAAATATTCTGTGGATAGAGTTATATTTGTAAAATAATTAATTAAATGACCTAGCGCTTATGTAATCTGATACAGACATAGAGGCTGACCACAGTTACCTGTTTTGTGAGGTCATGGATGCCACTTATTATTTTGGTTAACTTCTTTTAACTCTCACTTCTGTAATTTTTAAAATGAAAATATTAATACTAACCTCTCAGAACTATGAATTACAGAATTAGTCCATAGGGGAGGGAAAAACATGATTCCTTAAACATTTATTAAGGGAACATTTAATGAATGACTGCTGTATACAAAATACTATTCTAAAATGTTATTCTTTAAAATATTTCTTTGAGGATAGGTACTGTGATATTATAGAGGGGGAAAGGGATTCATTATGGTTGAAAAAATTGCCCACAATCTTAAGGCTGGAGGCCAAGTTCATACTAAAAAGAACTGTATGCTTCTTTCTATCCCATCATTGTACCTTATTTGGGAGGTGATATATAAGTTTGTTTTTGGTATTTTTAAAAAATCTAAACCTCTGCTTAAGTCTTAAATGTAATTGTGGCATCCCAATGTATTTTTTCAGCATGATTATTTAAAAATTGTAAATTTATGCAATGTATATTCTTAATCCGCAGAATTTATTGGAGTTGTGACTAGTATTTTGTGCTGAGTACTTTAAAGAACATTTATATATGCAGTCTGACCACTAGATGTCTCTCATACTGCTTACTTTACAAACTTGTTTTTTCCTAGCCCTAACAATTTTAAAAGCTAACCTGGTAGCTTGCAGGTTTAATAAACATGAGACTCTCAGAGAAAAAAAAAATTAAAGTCCATTTATAATGTAATCACCTGCAATCCCAGCTACTCAGGAGGCCTGAGATAGGAGGATTGCAAGTTTGAGGCTAAACTCAGCAATTTAGAGGGGCCCTAAGCAACCTCATGAGAATATGTCTCGAAATAAAAAGTAAAATGAGCTGGGGATGTAACTCAGTGGTAGAGTACCCTTAAGTTCAATCCCTGGTACAAATTAATTAATTAATACATTTATAATATTTTAAATTATATTATATTTATAATCATATTATAATATAGTTCTATAAATATCTGTATCCAGGCATGGTGGTAACACACATGTAATACCAGCTACTCAGGAGACTGAAGCAGGAAGATTGCAAGTTCAAGGCCAACCTGGGCAACGTAGTGAGACCTGTCTCAAAATTAAAAACAAAAGAATGAGGATTTAGCCCAGTAGAGAGTGCTACTGAATTTAATTCCCAGTACCCCGCTCCATACACACAAAAGGTGTGTGTACACACAAACACACACACACGTATAATCTTTAATAAAATGCATTAATAATTAGGTATAAATATCCTAAGGTAATTGAGGGCGGAGTTACCAAGTATTCTTTTTTTAGCAGTTTCTTATTCATAGTACTAAATGTACCAAGATAAGAAAGCTACATGGACATCCTTCCAGGTATTTTTGCCATAAGACACAAATATCTTCTGAGCTTTAACTTGTATTTTTTTTTTAAAAAAAACATACACACAAAGTCATTCCTTGCTAAACAAGGCCAACCTATAAATAAAGAAGTCTCAGTGCTCATATTGGTTCTCCATTCTTAATTATGACCTGACATCCACAATTCACAGACAGAAAAGAGAAAGACCAAAATAAATGAAAAGGGAAGAAAAGAAACTAGTGAAAGAAGGGAACAATAGCACATGCCTGTAGTCCCAGTAACTCAAATGACTGACACAGGAGGATTACAAGTTCATAGCCAGCCACAGCAACTTAGGAACCCTGTCTCAAAAAATAAAAAGAACTGGGGGATGTAGCATTATACCCCTTGATCTAGCACACACAACCCCACCCCCACCAGGAAAAAAAATAGAAACTGGGAAGAAACAGATAAATGCATAGCCATAGAAAACATAAGAACACAATAATAATTAGAATCGTTGAAGGGATAAGATTTTTATATTCACGAAACAAAAAATGTTATGAAAAAGGAACAATAAGAACTCAAACACTAAAAATATTGTAGCTGAAATAAATTTAGTGAATGTTGGCAGAAAAAATTAAGGAAATCATCCATAACATAAAGTAAAAACAAAATAAACAACATAAGCAAAAAGATAGGAAACAAATCCAGGCAGTCAAACATCAGACAGCAGATCTTCCAAAAGGAAAGAACAAAGAAATCTAGGACAGGAAATTGTCAAAGAAATAAACTGAAGAAATAGAGCTACATATTTAAAATGGTCACTTAATACCCCAAATCATGAAGTCAGACAAAAGACCTTCAATAAGGCATGCCATCAAAAATATCAAAATACCTAGGATAAACAAAATATCCTTAAAGATCTCAGGAAGAAAAAATTCCAAAATAGCATTAGAATTCTTAGTAGCAATACTGGATGCTAAAAACATGAAACAGTGGATGTTTTTAAATTATTATTATTTTTTGGCAGTACTGGGGATTGGTTGGTCCCCTGGCCTCAGACATGCTAGGCAAGCACTCAGTTGAGCTACACCCTTAGCCCTTGAAGCAGTGGGTTTTAGAATTGTAAATGAAAAGGATTTTTAACATGAAGTTTCTTACCCAGGCACACTGTTGGATAAGTATTAATACAGAACACTAATTCTCAAATTTTAGCATGTATTATAATGGAGGACAAGCTTGTACTTCCAGATTTACTTCTGCAGTATGACCGGAGTAGGAATCACATTTCTCACAAATGCTCTTGTGATGCTGATGTTGTTAGGAACCACACTTTGAGTACCACAGTAAAATGATGACATTTTCCAGAAGTACAAGGTCTCAAAATTTTTTTTGTCCATTCAATCTTTCTTAGGAAGCTACTGTGCTGCATGAGCCAGGCACGGTGGCACCCACTTGTAATCCTAGCAGTTCAGGAGACTGAGGCAGGAGGATTGCAAGTTCAAAGCCAGCCTTAGCAACTTAGTGAGGCCCTAAGCAATTTAGCAAGACCCTGTCTCAAAATAAAAAATAAAAAGGGCTGATGATGTGCTTCAGTGGTAAAGCACCCCTGGACTCAAATCCCCAGTACCACCAAAAACGAACAACCCCACAAACATCCATGAAAACAAAGAAGTAAGCAAAGACAATGATGTGAGATCTAGGAAGTAAGAGATAAAAGGAGGAAGGATGAAATTGGTTCCCAGGGTGTTGGCCAAAGACTACTTTTAGATCACCACTAAATAGCATGATTGGAAGACAAAACTAGTCTAGACTGGAAAAAAGAAGTCATCTTCCAAAAATGATGTTGCCAAGAGAGGGGAAGAGAGAGTGATTATTGCGTTTGGCCCACAGAAAATTGTTTTATTTAGAAGTATTTTTATAGTGCTATTGAATGATATCAAAAAACTTAGATAAGAAAAATGGTGAATAGAAGAAGTGACATGGGGTAGATGGTTTGCCTTATTTTTAATCTTTCAAGGGGGAAAACTGTTCATTTTATATATATGCATGTGTATGTATACACACATATATATGTACGTGTGTGTGTGATTAGTTATAGGTTGGTCATAAATACTTTTTCTGAGACTGAGAATTTCTTTACATTTCTAGTTTGGTAGAATTGTTATTGATGTATATTAATTTGACATTTTATTAACCATCAAAAATTGTTAACTTTGCAGAAGCAGAGATTGATATTCGTTTGAGAGAAGAATTTTCTAAAATGTGTTTTGAAACACTGCTCCAGTTTTCCTTCAGTAATAAAGTCACAACACCTCAAGAAGGCTACATCTCACGAATGGCACTCTCAGTGCTTTTAAAAAGGTCTCAGGATGTACTACATCGCTATATAGAGGATGAAAGATTAAGTGGTAAATGCCCTCTTCCAAGGTGTGTTTTTTATTAAGGGAAATGTACTTATGTCATGATTATTAATAAAAAATACCAAAAAACAAAAATAAAAAAGATAACTCTGAAAACCAAGTATTTTCTTAAGTGATTTGAACTAAGGATGTTCATAGTTTTATTTATTCCATACAGTGTAAATATTCATAGGTTTTTCTGCAGATAACATTAATGTGTTTATTATGGGGTGGTTTTTCGGACCCTTTGTGGAGGTTAAGGTACTATGTGAAGTATGTATTAAATTACCTTTTTGAATCTGAAAAAAATTTTGAATTCCTAAATGTGTCTTCTACCAAAGATTTCTAGATAGAAATGTATAAGGACATGATCTTATTTCTCTAAAGTGAAGATAAATTACATTCTAGGAACATGTTTGTTTTATAGTCATTTCTAGGTTTCTCTCTATATCAACTATTTACATCTTAGATTTTTTTTTTTTTTTATCTAGTCTGTATATATATAAGCCCATGATCCCAAACTGATCTCCTTCTCATCTATCCCAGTTCTGTCAGTAGAAGGGGCTCTAGGCCTTTTTGCTAAGCCAAAGCTAATCAAAATTGGTATACAGACCAGAATTCATCAAAAGATGCAGTCATAAATTAGGGTAGACACCGGGCATGGTGGTGCATACCTGTAATCCCAGAGGCTTGGGAAGCTGAGGCAGGAAATGGATTGCAACTCTATATTTTAGAAAGGAAGGAAATGTTGGATTGCAACTCTATTTTTTAAATATAAAAATTAGAGCTTAAATCAAAGCGAATGAAGCAGACAGAAAATAATGTGGGAGGACAAAGTTATCAAAGTTAGGAAAGGGTCAAGAAAATCACTGTGACTTCCATCTCATAAATTACTATAGGAGAGGCAAATCACTTGCCTTAAATCTTTGTGTACATTCTTATTTACTTATAATAAATTTCAAAAGTTAAAATTGATCTGTCAAAGGATGTAGACATTTTGAAGCTTTTTATATGTATTACTAAATTGCTTACCAGAGGTTTATATTTATGTCTGGAAATTTACATTTTCCAGAAGTGTATGTATGAATATCCTTTCCTCAGTTTTTAGCATTTTAAAATGGTTTACCAGTTTATATTTATTTCATCTTTTTCTAATTGATCAATGAAAAAGAGCCATATAACAACTTACCTTTTAATTTAAGTACTAATGCTTATTAGCCATTCATAAATCTTCTTTTAGAGCTCAGCATATTTTGAAATTTCTAGAACATAAATTATAAATCTTCACATTTAAATTTAAATGAAAGAACATTGTAAAGACAGGTGTTAGTAATTTAGTTATGGGCATGATTTAAAAATTAATAATCAAAATTGATTTCTGAAGTGTATTTAGAAATACAGAAATAAAGTTGCTTTGAGTGGGCTATTTTATTTATTAGATTATAATATATTGATTTCAGAAATCATCTTTTCCTTTATGTTTTTATGTTCTGAGTATTTAACTATTACCTTTAAATTGACCTTATTTATGGATGTCCTGTGGCGTTATATTGTGTCAATCTGTTTGTTGCAGTATTATTAAATTTTCTAAAAAGCTACACTGCGGCACAATAAAATACTTTCTATGCCTACAAAAAGGACTTAAAATAGTACCATGTTTTGGTATTAGAAAGGTCCTATCTATAAAATGAAAACAAACTCATGTCAGGAATAAGTGGGAGCAATAGGGGCTATAAAGCAGAAGAGGTTTATTTCAGGAGAAAGAAGTGAATCAAGCTATTCTTGTTGGTCCTGTACTCCTAGGTTCATTCTTTGTTGCTAATGTCTCCATACAGTGCTACCTTAGGGTTGATTTCTAGCATGTTTCTTGTTTATTAGAAAAATTAAGTGTCATTGCAATTTATCTACCTCCCTCCCTCCCTCTCTCCCTTCCTTCCTTCCTTCCTGTTGGTACTGAGTATTTAACCCAGGGGCACTTAACTACTTGAGCCACATCCTAGCCCTTTTTTTTTTTTTTTTTTTGAGACAGAGTCTCACTAAGTTGCTTAGGGCTTTGCTGAGTTGCTGAGGCTGGCTTTGACTTTGTGGTCCTTCTGCCCCATTCTCCTGAGTCACTAGGATTACCCATATGGCCACTCTGCCTAGCATATCATTGCTATTTTGAATGTGCTTTTAACAGCATGGTAAAATATATGCCAAGTGGTAAGTGTATTCTATTTCCATTTAATTCTTGGCAAATTTCTTATACTAATTAATTAACAACAATGAAAAACTCTTGTAAAGATGTTTTAAAATTACATTATAAAGTATTTTAAGTAGTGCCAGGCATGGTGGCCTACACCTGTAATCCCAGTGTCTCATGAGGCTGAGGCAGGAAGATCTCAAGTTCAAAGCCAGCCTTAGCAAAAGTGGGGTGCTAAGCACCTCAGTGAGATCCTGTCTCTAAATAGGGCTGGTGATGTGGTTGAATGCCCCTGAGTTCAATCCCCAGTATCTCTACCTCCAAAATTTAAGTATTTACATGAAATATTTTACAAATAAATTTAGATTTGCATGAGTAGTTTGCCCCTTTTCAATTGATAATTTATAGCAAGAATAGCTACTAATCAAATTTGCACACTGAAATATACATATTTATATGTACTTATTTAAATAATGTATGAAATGACTTTTCCTTTTGTAATAATTTTAAATTAACATTAACTTTTAATTACATTATGTTCAGTATTTTTCTGAAGTACATCTGTGTGTACAGACCTTGAAGACACACAGTATTCACAGTATATTTTAAAATCTTGATGGAAATAATTTCTCATTTCTTTTAGACAACAAGTAACGGAAATCATATTTGTTTTAAAAGCAGTCAGTACTCTCATTGATTCACTTAAGAAAACTCAGCCTGAGAATGGTAAGTGCTTAGAAACTCAGTTATCCTAAAATTCATAGCATTTATATTCTATTTATGATATACTTTTGTGTTAAATTTTAGAACTAGACTTTATTTTCTTCCCTTCTCATGACAACAAAACATTAAGTCCATTAGGTTGTCAACTAAGTTAATTTAATTCATAATGGGTTTTTTTTGTTTGGTTTTTTTTTTTTTTTTTTTTTTTTGGTCTTTAAAAAAATCTAAATTGGTTTCAATTCAGGGTGTTGCATGGACAATTCATATATCATAAATTTTTAATGTAGAAGATCATTAACGTTGGGGTGATAGGTGAATGGAGGACTTTCATCTTCTATTTTTACTGATTTTATAAATAGAAGCTGTATAAATAACTTAAATTTATTTTCACAGTGCTTTCTCATTTGTTTTCCTTTCTGATAGTCATTCCTTTCCAGTCCATTCTTTTTTTGGGGGGAGGGCGGGGGTACTGGGGATTGAACTCAGGAGAACTCAATCATTGAGCCACATCCCCAGCCCTATTTTGTATTTTATTAAGAGACAAGGTCTCACTGAGTTGCTTAGCACCTTGCTTTTTTGTGTGTTCCTATAATAATCCAAGAGTCTATTGACTTTTCATCTGGCAATCTAGGTGGGTTTCAATGTATATAAATTTGTATTAAATGATGAATGTAAGGTTTCCCAGAAGATGACTGGAATAGACTCTTTAAACTTCCTAGACCAGTGGTGTTTAGCCTTTTGTTTTTGACTTCTGTTAAGTTGCAAAATTCTTTTTACAAATGAAATGTGATATGGATTCCTAACATAAAAACAGATAAAAGCAGAACAGCTGTAGTCTGACTTTCTACACCCTTACCAATACCCTTCCTCTTTTCTTTTTCGCACCTCTATCCTGAGAAAGCTTCTTTTTGGGAAAACAGATTTAATGAAGAGGTCAGCATTTTCCAAGATGTATACTAATGAGTGACCTTTATGATGAATGATATTTTATTCTTTTTACATTACAGTTGATGGAAATACCTGGGCACAAGTAATTGCCTTATACCCAACTTTAGTAGAATGCATCACCTGCTCATCTTCAGAAGTCTGCTCTGCACTTAAAGAGGCACTGGTACCCTTTAAGGATTTCATGCAACCACCAGCATCCAAAGTTCAAAATGGAGAATCTTGACCAGCTACAATATATTTGAAGAAAGAAAAATATCCTAAAGATTGTTTGCTTCTGAGTCTTCTGTAAGAAGGACATTTCTTACTACAAATGATTCTTGGCAACTGTTGTTTGCCTCCTTTGAATTGTAATTACCTGAATTCAGTAATTCATATTACAAGCTTACACATCAACAAAGGCTCATGAATGAGTAGCAGTGCAAGCCTTTAATAAATTAAACTGATGGAAGGGATCAGTTAATGCTATAACATAGCTGCTACCATATCTTCAGTTGGTGATTTAAAAGTGAGCTTATGTACAGTTTGTGGTGTATGTGTTAATGATGTACTTTTTAAAAAGAAAAGATATTTCAATTCCGTCAGATTTATTAGGCTGGTGTTTTTGCACCCTTTTTCAGGTACAAAATTGTACTAAAATTTTATGCAAGATTGTACTGTAACATTCCATATTATCTACAACCAGCCTTTGTAAACAAAGGGAACTGATATACTTGTGTGTACAATAAATGGTACAGTTCTGTATAAAATAGTTGGATTTATTGTTTAAATTTTAAAAATATTGATAATGTTAAATGCTTGAAGCTCTATTATTAATTCAAAATTATTTGCTCACCTTTTTTCTTTAATTTGCCTTCTTATGCAGCAAATAAGTTTACCATGTAAATCATACAGTTAGCTTCTTGTTTATTTTATATGTATTGTTAGTGACCATTAACATCCAACTAGAAAGGTCATGTGAACACAGCAGCAAATAGTCTATGAACTGCTGATTTTGCAACTTTGAAATATAGGTTATTAACCTAATACATTGAGATAATTATAGCACTATGACTTCATCATACCTCATTTATTTAAATATCTTTCCAAACTTTCACTTAAGTCTGTCTGTTTTTATATTTGCTGTCTTTTAAAGACTTTTCATATTTTATATTTCTACTGATTTTTTTCCTGTGACTAACATTTGTCACTGTCTTTGAATTATTACCCAGACAAGATTTCAGATTTCCCAAAATTTTGCCTGGGAGATTTTGTTCATTTCAGTGCTTCATTTTGTAATGTTTTCACGAGAAGGAAAATAACTATAGTAACCCACATGTAAAAAATGTGTGTATGTATTTCAAAACAATGACAAGTGTATTTTTGGAAATAGACAAACATTTAGAAGTATAGTAAACTTACTGTCTTGGAGTAAAATGCTAGTTTTTGTTTCACTCTCCTATCCTAGTGAAGAAGAAAAGTGCTCTTGAGTACATTAACTTGTTTCTTTAAAAACTGACCTAGCTCACTGTATTTTTTATTTAATGTATTATGCTATTATAATATTTTTCTTCTGAGTTAAATTTTCATAATCAACTTATGTGAAAACATGAAGATGTTTAAAACAAATGATTATTCATAAGAAATAATAATGGTCTTGGTATTATTTTAGTGTACTGGAAGGATTTTTTATTTTAATAGAATTTATAAATTTCAGCCCCTCTAGAATAATCTTAAAACTGCAAGGAGATGTTAGAATTGAGTAATGAAGGGAATGCAATTTGGGGGTCTCTTGTAATTGTGTAATTATTTAATTTGCACTATTATCTGTAAACATGGTAAGGCCTAGTTTTTGAGGGAATGTGTTTATTTATATGAATCAGTGAATTTCTATTTTATTATTTCACCTGATATTAAGGTAAAATATGGCTTTTCATAGATTTTACTTTCAGCATTTTCCTTAAAGTTGTGGGGGAAAAAATTACCCAAACTTAATTTTCTATATTTGAATAGGTTAAGTTGGGAATTTAAAAAGTATGAATATCATGATAGAGTATTGAAGTGGAATAACAAGGGTAGTATACCATTTTAGATGTTAAAAATATTGCCATGAACTTACATGAAGTAAAAATGTCTGTTTTTGAGAAATAACAGATCAATTGCATTCAGAATGATTGTTCTCCAGTGAAGGTTAAATATGAATCAAGGGTATACAGCATACATTTATGTAAACTGAATAGTTTGAGCTAATACTGTTTAACTTTCAATACTAGGACCATGCCCTGCTGTTCAGAACACATTAATGTGATGAATGTGTTAATACCGTAATCAGTGAAAGTCTTAGTGTCAAGCATGTGAGCTGCCCCCTGGGTAGAATAATTGACAGACCTTTTCCCCCAGCATATCTCCTACAACTCTCCCGGAGTCACTGATAGCAATTCATGCTTTTGAGCCAAGCTTTCCTCTAGACTGTATTTTTCGAAAATATCTGGACTCCAGGGAGGTTAACACATTGACCTGGCCTTATTAGTGTGGATTGGGCTCTTTAGAAGAACTAGGTTGTATAAAATTGCTAGATGCCAAGAGATTCAAAAAGGAAGCTCCCAAAACTATGTTCATTTTGTTGCACAAGTGAGCCTGTTAACTAGTCCTTGAAATAGTACTAATAATGTTCTCTGGGATACATATTAGAAATACAAAGTATTTAAAGCCTCACATAATCACTTTTTGTCACTGACAAGGCCTATGTTGTAGATTGATGAACAATAGGCAACAATTGGATGATTAATGAGGTTCTTTTCTATTTTGTTCCTTTTAAACAGTTTTTAAATAGATTGATTTTCAGTTTCCAACAATGTTAGCACTGCCAAGAAAGAAAAGTTCGTTTTATAGTGTCTTATTTAGGATTTCTTTTTAACTGGTGTTAAAAGTTTTATTAATTTTATTGCATATATTCATGAGTAACATTTACTAGGAGCCTGTTTGATGCCAAAAGGGGAAAAAATGCTATGAAGTCTGACTTTTAAGACTTTATTTTTATTTTTAATTTTATTATATAAATAGCTAACTTCTGTGTTGTTTCTCTCCTTTTTTCCTCCCTGTGTTATTGATTCCAATTTTGCTACATTCTTTAAAGAATGTCAGCAGAAGGAAGAGATGAACAAGTTAGTGATATATTTTATCATGGATGATTAGCATTTACTTTAAGTAGCAGGCCAAAAATAACTGTTATATGTTCTTTCTCATATAACCTTGAGTATTTTGTTCATTATCACAATTTGGTACCACTAGTCCTAGGTAAAAAGATCCAAATTAAAAAACTGAGGGTGAGGTAGCATAAATTATTGAACAGAACTAGGAAACAACTGAAAAGTATAGTATGCATTAATGAAGTGGTCATTATTACATTGATGTCAATGAAGGGCAGTGTAGTTATTGTATAAGGCTAATACATCCTCCATATAGAATAATTTAGATGGATAACTAAATCCTTAAAAAGACTGCTTGCTATATAGGGGGATCTGTCTAGCCAAGGCAGAATACTTTCAGGAACGAACCTACCTTTGATTACTACAGAAACTAACTGGAAATGTAGAAACCCTGGAATGGATCAAAGTCTGGACCCAAAATATTGTGGTCTATAGTATTTTTGTTTTGTTTTGTTTTTGATAGAAAACTACCAAAAATGTGTACAGAAGTGGTCTCTTTGGAAGCCTTGCTAGCGGCCTAATATGTTCCTTAGATTTCCACTTAGTAGATTTGGCATTTTGGCAGATATGTGTAATGTATTATATTTTCGTATGCTTAGTGTTGCTGGATCACATTTATTTACATTATTAGTGAATTTTGCTTTTTTTAAAAAAAATCACCATTTGTGAGAAGAACAAGAATTCATATCACATGGTGTGTCACCAACTTATATTTAGTGGGTAAATAGTTTTTTAATATTTCATGACCATTTGGATTAAATTTTTTTGTACTTCTGGAAAGTAGAGTGATGCTTTCATTTTGAATGAAAAGTTTTTATAGATTGGAAAAAGAAAACTAATATCATATGTCTTGAATTGTATGCATACCACTTCAGATGGGGTTAGATAAAATAAATTTCCTATAAATTTAGTAATTCAGAATATACCAGCAGTGTTTAAAAAAAAAAAAAAAAAGACATGCCACGAGTCCTTTTGTGAATCTGAATACACTTAGTAATTTTGGCTAATTGAAGGCAGTGAAGCTGAGGTTCTGCCTATTCTTTGACTTTTAGCAGTATATTAACTTCTCAAGATTCTCTTTCTTTTTCTTTTAACAGTACTAGCTATTAAACTCAGGGGTTGTACCTGTTAGGCAAGTGCTCTACCATTGAGCAACATTCCCAGACCTTTTCTTTTATTATTTTGAGACAGGGTCTCACTAAGTTCTTAATACAAGCCTTGGACTTGTGATCCTCCTGCCTCAGCCTGTGGAGTTGCTTGGGATTACAGGCATGTACCATTGTGTCTTATTTCTAAAACAGATATTATAAGTTGCTACCTTTTAAAGAAGAAATGAATAATTTGAATTTGAAATTGATTTCATAATAATATTCTTAGGGTAATTATTCAGGTCATTTGGTAAATGTACCACTATATTCTAACGTTTTTGTCATCCCCCTCCTCCCCGGCCACCATAGGCATCTTTTCTGTTTTTCTTTTTTCTTTTTCTTTCTTTCTTTTTTTTTTTAATGTATTTACCTTTTCCTCTTACTTTCTTCTGGCTTTTCTCTCTTCATTTTTTAATTCTCTGCCTCTTCTCATTCTGTTCTTCCTTTAATTCACCTCTTACTTGATCATAAGTAGCAGAACTATTAATGGTAGAACCACAGTTCACTACCTAATAAGATTTTGTAAGTCCTTCCACTTTGCCTGCTATGCTTAGTGTTAATTGCTTAGTGTTAAATAGAAGAACTTTAACTTGTTCTTTATTTTGCAAAAAATGAAGTTCCCCTGCCATTTCAAAATAGAAGAACAAGATAAAGTAATTGGTGACTATAGCTTCTACTGTCTTTTCTGAATCCACAGGATGCAACAAGCAAGATGCTTACAAAATGGGATTCTATAAACATGAGGGATGCAACTGCTAAATTTGGAAACGATCATGTCTTTGCTGTGATCTGAATATAGAGAGGTGATGCCACTTTTCTCAAGGAGGAATATTTAAAATCTATTTTCTTGGGGGTTTTTTGTGTGCCTGTGTTTTGTTGTTTTTTTTTTTCCTTTTGGGGAAGGTTGTTTTGTTTTTTAATGATAGGTGCTTTGAACTGTTTTAGATTTATGTTGTCCAAATATTACTTATTGATAATATTTGCACTGTCTACTTTGAGGAAGGATTTGAGGCAGCCTATTGTCCCCATATTTCATCCATTTGTTTTTCTGTTGCAAAGTAGTAATTTTGTGGAACACCTAGGACACCTAGTTCTTATCTCTGAATCTTTCTATACTATCCATATGCTTGTTGCTTATGGTTATGCAGAGGTCAATTAAAACATTCCCAATTATGCTATGGGATTGATTCTAGTCCATCAAGTAAGAAAAAGGAAACTATTGAGTTTTGAGAACATTTTTAGTTGCTGTAAATGATGTTACCTTAAGTTATATTTTAGACTAAAAGTCAATTAATAGAGCAGCCAAGAAAGATCTCCTAAACCATGCCTTTATTTGGAAAACAATTGCAATATATTAACAAGTACTTTTTTGTATGAAGCTTTACTAGATGGAGAAAAATTCCAAAGCTACAATATTTCAGGCTTATTCTTTTTATCTAAAGAAATAAACAAAATATTAAGCTTTAGCCCCAACTATGCAAATTTTGTTTGCTTTCCCACTTTTACTACCTCTGTCACAATTTTAACACCTAGCATACAACCCCCATCTCTTAAGGCAGTTACCATATGGTGTTTATGTCAGACAATATATTTATCTAATTTTGTGAGATTCTGTTTCAGTTCCCAACACAGTTCTTAAAAGTAATGCCACTGTTGTACTTTTTCCTGATAATTTTTACATTGTTGATGTGTATCAGCTACATATTATAATCATGAAAGTCTTTGAGCTTCAAACTGAAATGTTCTTTGTAATGGAGGATATATTTTTCAAAAAGCTACATTGTCATAATGGTAATTGTATATATAGATCCTGAATTTCTTTTACAGTTATTAGCATGATTCTAGGTTTTTTTTTTATGTGCCAGCAGAACTAGTTTTCTCATTATAATATAAAATCATAATTTTTTTGATAGTGTACCTTCAGATTTGATCATTGATTCCTTTTTCTTTACTATCTTTTGTTTGCTTTCTCATCCCCATTAATTCTAGACATTATTGACATCCCACATTATTTGACTGTTTAAAGACAATAGTAATTCAGGTGTTGCACATCTGTAATCCCAGTTACTTAGGTGGCTAAGGCAGGAGGATCACAAGTTCCAGGCTAATTCAGTCAATTCAGGAAGACTTTTAAAATAAACATTGTTAAAAAAAAAAAAAAAAAAAAAGCTGGTATTCAACTCTTTGAGTTTAGTGGTGGAGTGTCCCTAGTCCATCCGTGATGTACTGAGAAAAAGGGTGGTGGTGGGGACTTTATAAACCAAGTCTGGAGCCAGACTGGTTAACTTCAAATCACAGCTCTTTTATTTACCAGATATATGACCTGAGCAATTTAATTAACTTGTTTTGGTTTTCTCATTTATGAAACAGAGTTAATAGTGATATTAACTATTGTTTATTGGAATATAAAGAGTGTTATAAAGCATTGGGCCTGGCACATGGTAAGTTTTAAGTAGTAAGAAACATTTGGCACACATAATTCAAGAAATATGCAAAAAACCCATAACTTCTCATGCCATAATAGGAACTAATTATTCCTTTTACTGGACAACCACCAACTATTAAGAATCTACTGTGTGTTCTTTATTGTGTCCTTGTTGATATGTGACAAAGTCATTAGGGGATCTTAGGTGCTGCTCATAGCTAGTTGGGGGAATCACATGCCTAAAATAATAAGAAATACAAGAGTATATCAAGAATAGATTTGGGGCTGGGGATGTGGCTCAAATGGTAGCGTGCTCGCCTGGCATGGATGCGGCCCGGGTTCGATCCTCAGCACCACGTACAAAGATGTTGTGTCCGCCAAAAACTAAAAAATATTAAAATTCTCTCTCTCTCTCTCTAAATAAAAAAAAAAAAGAATAGATTTGTCATTAACAACATTTTAGCTCTGATTTTGTGTTAAGTATTGAGTTATAAACATGAGGGATGCAACTGCTAAATTTGGAAACGATCAAATTTAACAAATGTTAAATGACCTTTAACAAATGTCCAAAGTACAAAGAAAGACAAGCTTAGATTAATATGGGATCATAAAATAAGGAAACTTAGCCTAATCATCTGTGGTTCAGGTTATTATTGCTATTAGTGTTCAACAGAAAAATCAATAAAAGAAATGAAAGGGATGGGCATGGCAAAGACTTCAGGAGGCTGAGGCAGGAGGATTTCTAGTTCAAGGCCAACTTCAGCAACTTGAGCCATAAGCAAGAGAGAGGGCTGGGGGTGTAGCTTAATGGTGAAGTGCCTCTGGGTTTAGTTCCCAGTATCAAAAAGAAAAAATAGAAGAATGAAAGAATCAGTGGTGGAGACAGAACTTAAAATGAACCTTAGAAGCTCAGTGGCTTTCCAGTGAGTCTAAAGGATATTGGAGGGTATTTTGGCAAGTAAAAGTGAGAAGGCACGCCATCTGAAATAAGAGGAAACTGATAATGCATTTTGGTTGTAAAACAAGTTGGCTGTGAGAGATTGAGGCTCAATCATGAAATTCCTTGAAAGCTAAGCAGAATACTGTGTGGCAAGTTTTGGTATTTTTAAGAATAAATAATGAAACTAAGGAAGAAAATAGGAAATGTGGAGGAGAGAAATCTAAGGTGTTCCAATTTTCCTGCTGAGGTGATGATAAAGATTAACTGAAGGTGGTCACATGCAAAGAATGCTTAGACTCCCACATATTATAGATGGAGAAAAATAGAGTTGATGATGATAGCACACTGTGGATGATGAGTATACTGATGTCAGCACTGTAAAAAACAGGTTAATTGTGGAAAGGAATATGATAGGGTAATAGCTTGATTAAATTTGGTTGGAGACTTTATTGCCCTAGCAAATCTGTATACCTTAGACCAAACAACTGTTTAATGGCCACTTAAAATGCTATGCTATTATGACAAATGAATTTGCTATGGTGCAAGATAATGTGATCCACTATACAATGAATTAGCAGTAAGAGTGGGGTCACAGCAGCTGTATCATTGCTTATCAAGCAGGGTGGTGTGAATTTTCTACACTTTCTAGAAAGGATCATTGTGATAAATAGTTGCACTTATGCTTTGTCAAGTAAAGCATTTAATTCCAAGTGTATATATACATGGACACCTAAACAAATACATAAATATTCTTAATTGGAAATAGTTCAGGCAAAGTCCTTCAGGAGTTGCTTTAAAATTAGCATAACATTGGGATCTAACAGTGGACATATCCATATATATTTTATTTTCTGAGTATGCACATATAAATATGAAGCCCATCTGGCTGGTAGCTTTTTAACCTGAAAATGGTTTTGGTCCCATCACATAAAGCATATAGAACAAAAGGGGGAGGCAGGCGGTATTTAATTTGCAGTGAGATTCTTGGCCTCACTCTTCTCCAAAATTAAGATTTTTTTTTTAATTTTAAAGAATTACATTTGTTTTGTATGCATTTTTGCCCAATTTTGCTGTGAATCCTCCAGATGCTGTGAAAGGATCAAAATATGGACAAAGCCCCAAAGTGTAGCTGAACACACACTTAATTTCTCTCCATTCCATGATTTTGCTAACCTGAATTTCCAGGAGCTTCATGACTAATACAGTAAATAAAAAGTGAACGCCTAGCTGGTCATGGTGGCGTAAGCCTACAACTCTAGCTACTTAGGAAGCAGAGACAGGAGGATCTCACTTTGGAGGCCAGCTTCAGCAATTTAGCAAGGTCCTAGCTCAGTGGTAAAGCGCCCCTGGGTTCAACCCGAAATATCAGGGGAAAAAAACAGGATGTGGAGATAAATTTTAATTTCAGCTAAACTTTTAAGAAAATTGTCCAGACATATGCTTAAAAAACGTAGTCATCTGAAATTTAACTGGGCCTCCTGTGTTTTATTTGGCAACTTCTAGGGACTTCTTCTTTTAAATAATTTGTTAACGTACTTAAAAATTTCTAAACGAGAAGGTAAAAAAAAAAAAAAAGTTGTCTTTTTTTTTTTTTTTTAACAACAGATGAGGCTCCATAGCAGTCAACCTTCTGCCAAATTTGGCCTAAAAAAGTGGGAAAGAGAAAACAAAAACCACAAGTCTCAGGAGCCTGCGCATTAAAAGGAGCTGTGCAGCAGCTTTCCCGCCAGTTTTCCGCGGAATGTAGCACAGCGGCCACGCCGCGGGGGTGGAGCGCTTACGGCTGTGTCCTTGCCAGATAGGAAAGGAGGTGCCGGAAACTTTAAACGCCGGCCAGAGTACAACGTGTCCACTTAGGCGGCGGTAGGCGCCGCCATCTTCTTCGCCGGCAGAGACGGGGAACACACGGGCTCCACTTTGCCGGCTAGAGCAGACTGGGGGGCCTTGCCGCGGCCTCAGCACTCTGGTGACGTGGAATCGGGGTCCCCCTTTTCGGAGCTGATTTCTGGTAGCACGTTGAAATCCGCCAAGGCGGGGAACGAGGACGCCGCCTCGGTCCCGGATGTAAGATGGCGGCGCAGGGGGCGGACTGGCTGGGCGGTCACGTGGTGGGGAGTAGCGCGCCAGCCTCCTTAAGTGATCTCTATGGTTCGTCCGGACGCACTGGAGCAGCGGAGCGCGAGACGGGTCGTGTGTCCGCGCGTGCCGAGCCGTCGTCACCCAGCCCGCCGCGCAGCCCGGTTTCAGTTTGACGGGGTTTCTGGGTTCTGTTTTTGCCTCTTGCAGAGCTGAGCGGGATTTCCCCGAAGGATGCTGGGGAACGGGTGGCTTGGGGACTTCCGGGCTATTCCTCAGCTTCGTCGGGGCGCTGGAGCCCGCGGCCGTCTCGGCCGGACGCGTCCGCGCGGAGAGCGGACAGGCAGCGGCATGGCAGGGGTGAGGCGGGAGGGTGCGGGCCCGCCCAGCCCCCAACTCGGGCTCGGGGCGGAGGGCGCAGGACGTGGCAGGCACCCCCGAGGGCGGCGGGTGAAACCTGGAACGATGCTCGCCGCTTTCGGGGTTTGCTGGACCTAGTCGGCGCCTCGCTGCGCTTTTGCCGCCCATTTCCTGCTTTCTAGCGGCGCAGGGGACGAGCTCCCCAAGGGGCAGAGGAGGGCGCGGCTTTCTCCGCAGGACCCCACCGTCCCATCTCCAGAGCGGTCGATGGCGCGGAGATCGCGCGGGCAGCCGAGCCGCCTGTGGCCCCGCAGCTGGGCGCGCGACGGCAGCGGCCCAGCTGGGCGGGGTCTCGGGCGCGGCGGGGAACGCCGAGGAGGAGAAGGCGAGGCGGGCCAGCGACGGCCGAGGAAGGACGCGGAGCGGCCCCAGCCGCACTGCCCTCCGCGTGGTCCGGTGGCTCCAGACACCATGGCCCTGGCTGAGGTAGTAGTTTGTGCTGTTGGTCGGGTTGTGACATTGCCCGCTGTGGAGATAACTGCGCAAGCTACTGCCTTGCTAGTGCTGGTGATGCTCAGCGCCGCGAGGACAATGGCTGGGAATCCCCTTTGTTTTCCGGGGCGCGGGGGCGCAGGGACAGCCTGCGGAGCCCCGGTGCCAGCGCCGCGGAGACCGTTAGCTTCGCGTCTTCCCGGAGGAAGGCGCCAGGGCGGAGGGGTGGAGGCGTTGCGTGGGAGAGCCTAGGGGAGAGCCAAGCCGTCCGATTCGCGCTCTGGAGGGAAGGAGTGGAATTGTGTGCGATGCCGACACCAACTTTTCACCCCAGATCATTTTAACTGTGCTTTCAGTGGTTAAAGCCAGATTTAATTTGTACCTGCTCCATTCGTGAACTGTAGGGCGGAGTGGAGAGAACTGTGGTGTCGTGCAGAACTGGTGTGGGCACAGAAGGGTGAACCCCGTAATTACAAAGTTTATGCCTTAACACTTTAGATCTATGTTTTAAAAATTTTAATATTGTCTCAATAAATTTAGAGTTCCTTGAAAAATGTAAACCCAAAGCAATTTATAGCTTCTGTTTTAACTTTTGTTTGCAACTCCTTGAAGGAGATTGAGTTTATAGTCGAACTGCACTATTCAGATTTTTTAAATGTGTAAAGCAAAAATAAATTATTTCTACAGTGTGCTGTGTTTTGTTTTGTTTTGTTTTTTCTGTTTTCTTTTTAGTTAAACTTAAGGTCCAATAAATTCTGGTGCAGTGGGATTTCAGGCTTTCAATACCCATGTTATGTGGTACTTTACATCGTGTTTTAGTGTGGAAATCAAGACTGTAGGAATTGTAAGGTATGTTTTCTAGAAACTAAGAGTTTAAAATCTAAGAACATCTAGTTTGATTTGTCAGCGACTTCTACTTCTAATAGGAAAATACAGTTTTTATAGAGAAAATGTAATTTGGGTAACTAATGAAAATTACTTGATATTTTAAATATCCTGAAGTCTGTGTGGAACATAACCTATTTTAAAATTTTTTTCACTGAGAGAAGTAGGTGGTAAATATTAGTACTTTTTTCTTAAAAACTTGTATTTGAGTTGTGCAGATCGTTTTGAATGTATTGTCACAATTTTCTATTGTTTTTAGATGCTCTGTAAAAAGGGGGAAAAAAAGCAATTCTTTGCTAAGAAAAATGCACATACAAGGAAAAAACTTTTTGAAACCAATTGAATCACTTTTGTCCTCTTCTGTAGGAGTTTGGTGCTTTTGTAATGCCAAAATGATCTAATAAGCCTACCTTGATTGGATTTTGGTTTAGCCTTGTGGATGACCTTAATCTGATCTCCTCAGGATGGAGCCATCTCATTGTGAGGACATGAAGAACCTTATCTTGAATCTTAACTTGCAAAAAATATTTGACTGTTGGCTTTGTTTGCTTTTGTTGATTGCAAAGAGCAAAGTAAATTTAGGGCTTATTAAGTACCTGTTATTTTAAATGATGAAAACCTCTGGGATGCTTTATCAATCTTGGGAGAAATTAATAATAATAAAATTTTTTAATTTCATTTTCCAGGACACTTAACCAAGATAAATTCTAACCACTACACAGTTTAACCTTTTTATGGAGAATCAACAGTTGCTAATTTATATCCACCTTGAAGTAGTATAAATTCTGTTGGTAGTTTAGATCAGAAACTCTCAGTGGCCTGAACAGATAAACTTACTTGTAGTTTGTCTTGTGCTTTTAAAGTAAAATTTGTTAAAACTAAACTGCCTACACAGTTAATATTTTGAATTATTAGATATTTAGGTTCATAGATTGTTCTTGTTTGCCAAGTTACCAGAGAAAATGCTGCCATCAGCTGACTTTTTAGTCCCATAGTTATATTTTGCTTTAATCTTTTACTTTAAAAATGAATCAGCTTTTTACTTTCCCAGTTTTCTACATGCTGATGGAAACTACCAACTGAATATTTTCATTGTTGACAGTTGCCTACAAGGAGAACTTGTCTTATCAAAAAATATAGCTTTCCAAGTCAGTATTATTGACATTTACTTGGTGTAATTAACTTTTTGTTAAAAGGTCTGCTGTCAAGCATGTAAGTAATTTGTAGTCGCAAAAAGCCACCGATGAGAAGAAATAAGGCAGTATTTTGAGAGCACTTCTCAAGAACTGAATGAAAGGAAAGATGGGTCATGGCAATGACATTTTAATAAATACCATTCTCAACTGGAAATAGATAACATGGTATACGTATTGTACATTGTAAAAGACTCTTGGGGTGCACAGTTTTGCTTCATATCCCAAGACTTCCTAAATGATATATATATATATATATATATAAACTTCATTTATGAGTTATTGTAGATAATTGCCTTTTGACGTGTAGTCAAGGCTGACCAACAAGGATGCACCCAAGACATTTTGTCCTGTGAAAGCACCAAAGGATTTTTTTTTTTTTTTTTTTGTGTGTGTGTGTATGAGAAAGAAACACTGGGAATTGTACCCAGGGGGCACTTAACCACAGAGCTACATCCTCAGCACTTTTTATTTTCTATTTGAGACAGGGATTTGCCAAGTTGCTTAGGGTCTTGCTAGATTTTTACTGAGGACGGTCTAAAAGGTGAGATCCTCTTGCCTCAGCTTCTTGAGTCATTGAAATTATAGGATGTGCCCCTCTGGCTGTCTCAAAATCATTCTTCCTAGAAGCACTTGACAGAGATTAGTTCTTAGGAATAGGACTGAGGAGCCAAGAAGGCAATATTTCCTCATAACTACATATTCACATTCCTGTTTATTCCACCCCACCACCTCCATGGCGAAGAAACCTGACAAAAGAGATACTTTACTTTCCCACCATATAGCCCCCTTCATAATTTCTGCAACAAAAGCAAATGGAACAATCTTTAAAAATGAATTAGACCAGATCTTTAATAATGAAAAGGAGATTTGTGACCATCATATAATCCAAAAAGTTATTGATGCCACTAATAGCTAGATAAGTAAGGAAAAATATTAAAATTACCCATGATTGTCTAAAGAAGTTCATTATTTTTTCAGATTGCTCTGTTAAGTACCATGGGGAAAGTGAAGTAATTGTACAGGTAGGTCATTGCCCCAAGGGAAAACAGGAAAGATAAAATGTGAGTTGTTTAAGAATCAAAATGTGGACAGATGAAAAAGTTGCTAGTGACCTACTTGCCTTTTGAGACCTGCCCGCCCCCCCAAAAAAAGTGGGTGAAAGAACTGGGGGTTGTAGTACTTAGAATCATATAATAAAATAATTTTGAGTCTTCTATTATGTCTGTTGCTTGAAATCTTGAAGATAAAATGCAATTTTAGTTGATAACTGAATAATATTCTAGGTGACTAAGGTTTTAATTTTGTATTACCTGCTACTAATAAACTGTGCATGTCTTCTAAATTTAAGAGAAATACTAGTTCTTCATGGAATATAGTATTTTCTTAAGTTGAGAGTTAAATATTTGCTGGAGGGAGGGGTTGCTAAATTTCCATTTTATGCTTACCTTTATTTAAATCATCCAGCAGAGTGCCCTTCGATTCAATTCCTGGAATGGGATTGGTGAGAGGGAGGCATGTAGATCCTGGGGCATGGATGAGCTGGTGTTAGTCATATTGCTCAATAAGGCAAAACAAGTCCTATCTGTGTTTAATGTCTTAGTGAATGAAACGATATGTTCTGGATAAACAATTCTTCATTTTATTTAACAAATAAGTTGAATACCTATTATATTTCAGACACTTGGAATACAGTTGATAAAACAAATGTGT
Source organism: Callospermophilus lateralis (assembly GCF_048772815.1). Taxonomy (NCBI): domain Eukaryota; kingdom Metazoa; phylum Chordata; class Mammalia; order Rodentia; family Sciuridae; genus Callospermophilus; species Callospermophilus lateralis. The sequence goes on from NC_135308.1 coordinate 114,867,694, forward strand.
TATGAAGTTTGCATTATAATTTATTTCTCTAATAATTACAAATAGGTAGTTAGGAGTTACTCAGGTACCTCTTGAGCCCTTGCTCCAAAACCACTATTGGTATTGTGCTTCCACTTAAAACACACCCATTTCCCATTGGTTTTTTTTACAATTTTTTCTTCTTCCTCTCTCTCTCTCTTTTTTTTTTTTTTTTTTTAGTGTTATTCCCAACAGAGCTGCCTTCTATACCCCCAACTGGGGATAACACAGCAGGAAGAATTTGTCAGTGGAACTATAAGACCTTTAAGAGCTTAACAATGTAGCAGATGTCTGACAACCTTTTGGAGAAATTCTACCCATGGAGAAATCTAAAGGCTATACACAAGATGTCACATTTTATGATGGGCCTCATAAATGTTGAAAAAAAGTTCAAAAAAGCAAGAGCACGCTATTGAGGGTGTCCAGTGTGGGGTGTAGAATTCACCTCTCTGGAGCTGAAGTGTGGGATTATTTTAATGGTTAGATTATTTTAATGGTATTAACGATGACCCATAAGAGCCTTGCAGGGTCTGAGAACAGGAAAGCGGCAGGTGCTTTATTTATCCTATCTTCTTTATGCAGATTACACGTCAGGGTAATTAAACAGTTGTGAGGAAGATTTTTTTTTTATATTTCAGTTTAACAATGTAGAAGGTATGATGAAAATAGATGTTAACATTTACAAAATCTAATGAAAAAATAAAACTAGGTCTCTTCAATGGCTGTTGAAACTATTAAGGCAAATGCTGCCGATGGGCAAGTATTTAATTCATGAATCAGGCTGGACCCACTGATGGATCTTCACATGACAGGTAGATATTCTGTGCCTCCTGAGGTGATGGAATAAAAGAACACCATCAGGGAGTTACAATAATTCAAGTTAGATTTGCATCAAGCTTTTAGATCTGACTGTCAAGTTATAAGAAACTTGGCAGAGGAACATGTTAAGTAACTACAGGGGTGCAAGTAGCGAAATTCACGTTGGAAAACTATAGGATAAATAATCTTATAATAAGTTGCAGGAAAATGGGAGGTGAAATCTACACATTAAAATTAAAGCTGGGGGGCTGGGATTGTGGCTTAGCTGGAGAGTGCTCGCCTAGCACTGGCGGGACCCAGGTTCGATCTTCAGCACCACATAAAAATAAAGGCATTGTGTTGTGTCTATCTACACTTAATGTTTTTAAAAAATTAAAGCTGGGCTGGGATTGTGGCTCTGTGGTAGAGCCCTTGCGAGATCCTGGGTTTGATCCTCAGTTCACATAAAAATAAACAAAGTGAAGATAATGTGTCCAACTACAACTAAAAAATATTTTTAAAATGTTAATTTAAAGTTGTCAGTTAAAATGTATGGCCCTTTTTTGGATTCTGGTTGATCAAAGCCACCTGGAAAAACATCTTTGAGACAATTGGAATAATTTTAAATACAATGTTTGAAATTGAAGAATTGTTAAATTTTGATAGTAGTAGTGTGTTTTTTGTTTAAGTCCTTATCTTTTAGGAAATACATACTACTAAAGAATTTACTTACAAAGATATGATACATAGACTTTGCTTCTTGCTTCAGAATAGTTCATGGGGTCAGGGATGTGCACAGTGGAACTACACATGACAAAGTTGACCTTGTATGGGTATTTGTTGATGCTCAGTGATGAGTACCTAGGACTTCTTTATATTCTTCTACTTTTACATACATTTGGAATGCTCCATAATAAATTAACAAACAATACCTTAAGAATGGCAAAGGAAATATGAGAAACAGCTTGGTTGTTGGAAGAACCAAAGTGAAATGGGGGAAGACATATGAAGACACATCAAAGTGAGTAAAGTACAGGTAAGTGTTCTTTGGGTGTCCTCCCAGACCACTTTGAAATAGTACATTGATCCCTATCATGAGATCAATTCATTTCCTTAGAATCCAGATCAGATTTACTGATACAGAAGTTCATGCATGCCTAAAACATGATACCACTGTTTAAATATAATTAAAACAAATTAATAAGGGATGTGTTTAGAACTTGTACTGAGTACTTTGTATAATACTGGCTTTAATGTTACCCTGTTAAACTAATTTTCCATTAAATATAGACATTTTGTTGGTTCCAAGGTCTTTTTATAGAAGTATGTCTTCCTAGCATACTTTTTAAAAAAAAAAAAATACTCTAAAACGAGTACTCTAATCTAAATCAATTTACTGGGGGAAAAAAAACTTTGGCACGAACTGCTTTCATTTAGTTGTTTTTCCTCTTATTCCTCCTGTCTAACTGAAACCTTGTACCTTGTGGCCAACATCTCCCAATACCCTTTCCTCTACAAATACACACCTGGCAACTATCATTCTAGTATCTGCTTCTATAAATAACATTTTTAGGTTCCACATGAAGTGATACCTTGCAGTATTTGTCTTTCTGTGCCTGGGTTAATGTCCTTATGTCAGGACATTGAGCATAATGGCCTCCAGGTTTATCCACATTTTGCTGGTGACAGAATGTTTTCTTTCTAACAATTTATGAGATTTTTGTTCTACTTAATGATTTCAGTTTTTTCTTATTGTTCAGTATATTTTACTGATGTGATATGCAGTATTCCCACTAATGTATTATAACCTTTAGCAATTGGTTGTGTTTCTATATATTAATTGTCTAAATAACTGAGTGCCATTCTTACTTTGGATATAATAGCACACTGTAATAGTTAAAGAAAATGTAATCAACAATTTGTTGTGAGTCAAAATAAACAATGATTTTGCATTTTACTAAGCACAGAAATGATTGTGTTCCTGAATGTCTGCCACCAGCCAGATATACACATACATGTACAAATAATATAATATTGAATAGAAAATTTTTATTGAAACATTATTGCAGATATAATTCTTTTAAATTTAGAAGTATTGTTAAATAGTTTACTCAAAGTATATATTCTGGTGGGTTTTTAGTTTAGTGCCTCTTAACTGTGTATATTTAGTAAACCACTGCCTGGACTCATTATTTACCTTTTGAACTTAGCTCTGACCTTAGCTGTTATGTGGACATTTTCTAATTTAACACTAGGACTTCATTTATCTTAGAGGACTATAAACAATAATTGCTGTTTGCATAGATGTTACAACTACTAACACATTTAGTATACTCTGGTGACTATTCATGAACCCTATGGAGATCATTGTAGGGGAATTAGCTTAATATTTCTTAAGCTCTTCCAGTTTCTACTTATAACCTCCTCCCTTGTTGACTGTCTTATTAAAGGGATTCAGAGCCTCTCTTTCCACAGTTAGGCATTCTCCAGTAGTCAAACCAAGAAGGAAAAAGGTTTACCACTTCCAGGAAATCAGGAAAAATAACCAAACACGTTACTCCCAAAGTTAGTATGCAGGTTCCCAAATGGCCTCTGCGCATTTTGTTTCACAGTCCATCTTTTTGTTCCCTTATGTACTACTTATTCTTCCCTATTAATAGAATGATTTTTTAAAATGTTTTTCTGTGTGACTGTGGTAAAAATAAAAGTCATGACAAATTGATGTATAAATGCAGTTGTGATGAGATTTCAGGCCTTGTATGTGTGTTTAAGAAAAGGTAAGAAAAATATAGTGGTGATCTTATAGGTACATATGTGATTTATGCACTGTGAAACTGTTGGAACTGAAGATGATGAAATGCATGCAGTTGAGCTAGACTAAGTGGAAAGTCATGTTAGGGGACAGATGGAGTTTTGAAGTGCTAAAAGAATGAGAGAATGAAACTGGGGCCATAAAATTGCTAGAAAGAATGTAGGTTGATTTATTCCATAAATTGGAGGCTCTGGGAATAGAAAAGACAGAAGAACAAAAACAGGAAGAGATGCACATCAGAACTGCACCTCTGGATGAGCTCTGGGGAAAGGTATGTTTTCAGAGGAAAAAAAAAAAGGATGAGGATTATTCACTTTTTTTTTTTTTTTTTAAGAGACAGGATCTTGCTAAATTCCCCAGGGTGGCCTTGAACTTGGGATCCTCCTGCCTCAGCCTCTAGACTTGTTGGGATCACAGGCATGCATCACTGCACCTGATTTTTGTGTCTCTTTTCACCTCTTCCTTTTTTTTTTTTTTTCTCATTCTTCCTCCTTAGAAATGTTAAATCATTCTTAGCCTGTGAGCCATTTGAAATAGGCCGTAGGCCACATATTTCTAACCCTTACTCTACACCTTAGCTTTCTCAAAGGAATATTCTGTGTTCTCCCCCATTCCTTTTCTTCTCCTCCTTTTCTCAATAAATGCAAGGGAAAAAATATTTTCTTGGAGCACAAAAATTTGGAATAATTTAATACATTTAAATGTATGTGGCCCCTGACCTGCTTTTATCCATCATCACTCAGATTTGTGGCTGTAATTGTCAACCATTTGGGGCCACAGGACAACAGTCTTTAAGCCTTCCTTTCTGTCATTTTCCTAACTGCAGTGTTTTAAAAACATGTCTGAAAATTCAATGACACTTACTCCAATAAAAAAAAAAAAAAAAAAAATTAGAGTGTATTCCCTTCCCTTCAACCTAACCTCAACAAAGAGGGTATGACAAAAATGACACTATGTGACTTCTGAGACAAGGTCATAAAAGGTGATAGTCTCTCTCCTTCCCTCCCTCTCTGTTTTTGGAGTTTTGACCTCCATGTCAGAATAGCTACCCTGAAGCTACCATGCTGAAGGGACCACAATGAGATCACATAGAGATGGAGAGAGGTCAGCCAAATCTCAGCTGTTCCTACCCCAGCTTGCCAGGCTGGGTACACCAGGTGCCATTTATGCAAATGAGTAAGCCTCAAATAGCTGGAATGACTGTAAACACAAAAATTTTCCTTCTTCTCAATCTCATATGTCCATATAGGCCGGGTGTCTAGCACAGGTCTTCCCTGGAACATAGTTATTCTTTTGTAACTATTAGTTTGCTTTATCATTCTTTTTCCCTGTTAGTGATCTTTCTTTCCTCAAGATATCCAGCACCTCCTGCTGACTTTTAATTCACCAGGCTGAGCCCCTACAATCCCCTTCACCTCCAGCCTCTCCATATGCTACGCTTTCTGATCTTTTACTATCATCCATTCAATTTTGAATTTACTTACTTTATTTTTTCAAAACCTTGAAGAAGGATGAGATAGCTCATGGGAATAATACTAGAGTATTAACACAAAAATTTTACTTGGATATAGCAATAGGAACTCTTGGTGTTTGCTCCATGAAACAGGCACTTCAGTAGGTTAGCTGAGTCTTCTTTGGGTAAGGCCCCTGAAGTTCATACTCAAGCCATGCCATTCGATATGCTTTTCTAGTGGAGAATTTTTTTTTAATATTTATTTTTTAGTTGTAGTTGGACGCAATACCTTTATTTATTTTTATGTGGTGCTGAGGATGGAACCCAGGGCCTCGCACAAGCTAGAAGAGCACTCTACCACTGAGCCACAACCCCAGCCCTCTATTAATGGAGATTTTTTTTAGGGATACAGTGCCACATAGAAATCTGGCTGCCGCAGCCCGGCTGGGCAAAATACTTGGGGGGTGACAAGCAACTTGAAGGTTGGTACGGGATCTACTTTATTGCGAGTGAACTCAGTGTGAACTGAGCGAACTCAAAGTAGCGGGCACCCAAGGTAGCAGGAGCCGCCTCTCTGCCGGACGGCAGAGGTATATATGCTTAACTAATTACACACAGCTTAACTTAAATTAACATCATCTAGATACAGCAGTCAGCCAATAAGGAACCCTCATCATCTTAATGGCTCCCTGGTGTTGCTTCACAAACCACTCCTTCTGGCAAAGTGCCAGGTGCCATCTTGACTTGGTTGTGGCCCTCAACATCTGGCTCTTCTTCTTCTTCTTCTTTTTTTTTTTTTTTTTTTGGCCATCTGAGAAGATTTGGGGTCTAAGTCAAATGTATCTTGTCTCTTCCATCATTGGTGTACAAGTTTCTAATCTAATCCAAATTTCAATAGAAATATTGGAGGAGAAACCCAGAAGAAAGAGCATTTTTGAAGGAAAAGGAGTTGGAACAAAGGAGAGCAGTCTTACTTGAATTGTTTCATCTTGGAAAATAATTTTGCTCATGTAATTATGTGAGTGAACGAATATATGCATATAAATACACATTATTTAACTATTTTTTATTATCACTATGTGCCCAGTGTACTGGTTACTACAAAATTAAACTCCTTTTTCTACAGAACTAGTTCCAACAAGAGTTTGGCACTGTGCCCTGTGCAGGCCTGGGAAATGCTGATTTTGCCATACCTCAGAGGAAAATTTTGCATGATATTAGCTAGGGGTTATTTCCTCTCTGTGCCATTTAATAGTTACGTGCCATGAGGTGAATTTATCCTTAATTTTCTTGTCTGTGATACCTGCCATGAGTTTGTTCTCAGTACCCTAGATAATACACCGAAGGTACCCAGGAAAGTGCTGATGTGGGGAGGTGTTTCATAAATGTTAGCTACTTAAGATAGTATAAAAGGTATTTTTCGAATGTGTAATATGCCCATATAGTCTCAATGTTAATCTCTCTCTCTTACACTCATACACACAGTGTTTACCATTCTGTCTGAAATTACATATCCAGTCTACTATTTTAAGAGTGGATAAAACCTAGTATCTTGGTATCTTAAGAGTGGGCTTCTGTAATCAGGGAAATGGCCCTGGTTGCCAGTGTAAAGGAATATTTAGGAAACAGCTCAGTAAATGATAAAAAGCAGAAAAGTATTATTCAAAAATTATCAAAGAATATTCTCCTTCCCTTGCCCAACTTTGATGTCAGCTTTATAAAAAAAAACAATAGCCAATCTGAGTTGTTTCTTATTGATTGAACTCTGGCCAGCATAAGACTTGAGTACCCTTCCTTGCTTGCTAGCAATTGCAGTAGCAATTGTATAACATTGCTTGGATTGAAAAATAAATGGCCAGGCGTCATTTTGCATGACAGTCTTCTAGTTCTGCAGAAACTGTAAAACTGACCCAAACAAATGGCTGAAGTCCCCTGGGATTTTGGATTTGTATATTGCTCCATCATTAGAGTACTAGATCCTCTTCACTGCCCTGCAGGGCAAGGATGCAAAGGCACTGGGCACTGTGCAGCACTGGTGACAAGAGGCGGGGCCAGGTGGCATGCTGCTAGTATGCTGTCATCTGTGGGAGGGATTCTGTCTTTGCTGGTGTATTGTTATGACAAGTGCCTTTTTAGTCAAAAGTAATAAATGTCCCCTTGTTTAAATGACAGATGGTTAGGATTATTACTTCTGTTTGCAGCAAACCCATAAGTGGGAAAACAAACAAATAACTGACAGAGTTCTTGGTTTCAAGAATACTAAGGGAAAAAAACAGGTGCAGTGGTGCACGCCTGTAATCCAGTTACTCAGGAGGCTAAAACTGGAGGATCACAAGTCTGAGACCGGGGTGGGCAAGCTAATGAGACCCTATCTCAAAAATGAACATTAAAACCCCACAAAATTAAAAGGGCTGGGTATGTAGATTAGTGGTAGAATACCCCTGGGTTCAATCCCCAGTAGGATGAGGTGAGAATATCAAGTGAAAAAGTGGAGTTAGTAGTTTCAACAAGGTTACATAGTGCTTGTGGCCAATAGAATAATGGTGTCCAATGAGGTCTGAATCCTAATTTCCAAAATCTATGAATATGTTAGATTTACAAGGTAAAGGGCAATTAAGACAGCAGATGGATTTAAAAGGTTGCTAATTAGCTGACCTTAAACTAGGGAGATCATTCTGGATGATCCAGATGGGCCCAATATAATCATAGAAGGACGACTGAAGATAGAGAGAGAGGTGTGACTACAGAAGCAAGGAACATGATGCTTTGTAGGACTCCACCTGCCATTGCTGGCTGTGAAGATGAAGGAAGGAAGCAGTGGGCCAAGGGTTTCAAGCAGCCAGTAGAAACCGGAAAAGCTAGGAAACAGTGCACCTTAGAACTTCCAGAAAGTCCTTGATGCTAGCCCACTGAGGCATTTTGTACACCTGATCTCCAGAACTAAAATATAATATAGTTTGTGTTTTTTTTAAGCCATTATATTTCTCATAATTTGTTGCCATGGCAGCAAAAAAGAAAAATGAGTATAGCATTTAAGTATGAAATATTAAATATTTAAAATTGATGAATCCAAATTTTATCTCTCCCCTCTCTAAGACAGGTGTTACAAACAGTGAAATGGCAAGGCAAAAACAAAGCAGAAGAAAGCATCAGTGAAGGGCATGGCTGGCCAGCTGCCAACTACAGTGGTCTTTCTTGAATTCCTGTATTAATAGAGCATCTGCTGCCTTTGACCATGAGGGGTCTTTCCCTCACTACCTCAGTCTCTGTGTCTTCATGGTGCTTCCACTATGCTTTCTTTCTTTTATTTTTATTTTCCCTGCTGTGATTTCTTCTTCATTTTCCTAATTATTTTCTCTCCGTTCTTCCCTCTCTATCCTGATAGGAGCTAGCAATGGTCCACGCTGCTAGCATGGAAAAGAAAAAAATGGGCATTCCTACTGCTTTCTCCCTTATTTTCCACACCAACATGGCCCTGTGGGAGAATCTTGAATGAAAGCTAGTGAAGAACAAGAGGAGTCTGCAGAAAAAGAGGAGGCTCTGAAAACAGTAAGGGCAGAAAGTCATGGGTATGGTGATACATAGGAGATGCCACCTCATCTGGTTGACTTAGCTGTCACCATTTTCCTTAAAGAAGTTATTACAATGTTCTTGACGCCATTGCAGAGTTTCAATATTGTTCCTGTGCGCCTGGTAGGACAGTAGAAGTTCCTCTATTTCTCTAAATAGTTAATGGCACAGTAACAGCTCTTGACAGAGTTTTGAATGCAAAGTTAAGGACTCTGAGCGTAGCCAGCCCCATTACCATCTGTGATCTGTTCAAAATTTGATACACATTTTAAGATAGATATTTACTGAGCCTCACTGTATATCTGGTGAAGCACCAGTTAGAGGTAGTGTGGTGGGCCTCGAGTGGCACATCCAGTGGATTGTTCTGGTGGAGAACAATCTCTGGGTATCACTATAAGAAGTTGCTATTGTTTGGCATAGTAGATAAGCATTGTACTGGAGTTGTGGCCCTGAAGACATGGGCTCACCTAATTTAGACAAAAATAACAAAAAATTCCTCACATGGGCTCACCTAATTTAGACAAAAATAACAAAAAATTCCTTAGCCTGTAAGTCTGGGACTCCAAAAGGAATGGTAACGTTTTTCTTTGGATCCAGGCAGGTGCTTCTGGAGCATAAGGAAAGAACACTCCATTGTTTTTGTTTTTTCTGCTCCTTTGACATGCTCTCCTAGATGTGCCAAATGATGCCTTGATATTGTTTTCAACTTGTGTTGTTATTTTCCAAGTTTTATCAGAAGATGACTTTGTATTACATGGAACCAAATTTTTAAAAGGGACCATCCCACAACTTTAACAGGTCATCATGCTCTGGGCATACCGTCAGAGAAACATTCTCACTCATTAGAAACAGAGGAGGGGATTTCAAATGTTTAATTCTAAACATATACAAGCCTTGCTACAGCCCTCTGAGGGCCTCCTTGGCTTTCCCTCCACCAATATTGTTAATGAGCTTTTGCTAGAGGACAACACAGCAACATGGGCACCACCTCCTCGCTCCTGCCTCCTTATCTGAGTTAATCCTACACCTTCCTGTTTGCCAGCAGTAATGACCCTGTAGTGTAGTTGCCTGTTTACTTATTTGTATCTCCCACTAAACTCTGATCCATGGTGTCTGACCCTGGCCAGTCTTTGTGAGTTTGTCTGTAGACCATTTAGCTCTTGTGCTGGGAGCATTGAGGGAGTGAAAGCCACTTTGCTCCCTAATAACTTATACTGATTCCCCAGTGTTTTCCAGATCAGGCCCAGACTCTGTTTCAGTTTTCAACTCCTCTGACTTTTCGTGTGTACAAGCCTTCAGATCTCTTCTTTGTTCTCATCTGGTTCTTGCATCTTTATACTGTGGGTTGTTTCCTCTGCCTGCCCACCAGTGGCAGCTTGTCTCCAAAGACAGCTTTCATCAATTTCTTCTCTTCTATATAAACATGCCACTCTGTCACGGAGAGAGATGGAGTCTATTAATTTGCCCCCTTGAATCTGGACTGGTCAGTGACTACTTTCACCAACAAAATATGGCAGAAGTCACATTGCCAAGTCTAGATTTTTCATTTGCTCTTTAGAACTGATAGTTTCAATTCAGTTTTTCTTTAGAACTATAGTTTCTATGTCTCATTTCTCAGAACCCTGCACTGCCCTTAAGTCCTGGGAATTCCTTTGGAGAGAAGCCATGTGGAGGAATCTGAAGCAGCAGACATGAAAGTGAAGAACCCCATCTTGGACAATCAGCTCAGTAACTTGAGGTAACTCAGGTCTCAGGTGCTATCTAATTATAACTATGTGACAGACCCCAAGTGGGACATTCCATGAACAGTCATCCAACAGAACCACTGACTAATGATATTGTTTAGCCAGTAAGTTGTAGGGTGGTTTGTTATATGTTAATAGATATCCACAATACCATTCTTCAAAGTCGCAAACCTAGATTTTCTATGAAGCCTTATCTTGCTAAGCCTTATCTTGATTTCTTTCTTCTCTAACGCATATAGAACACATTGATAACACACACTTTGTTGTCCAACTGTAAACCATTTTCTAGTTTACAGTATGACCAAGCAATATAATCTTTGAAGATACCAAACCATCGAAATACGTCTTTTGTAATTCCTTCAACAATTCCTGCTACTGGACAAAATGTAACGAATAAGCTGTTGAATAGAATTAAATATATTCTTGGTCAGTTTTGCTCTCTGCTAGTATTTTAGCTTTGACTTTTCTTCATAGTATCTTTTAGAACATTCTTTCAAATTATGACTAGGGAAAGTTTGGCAGCCTTTAAGATCCTTCCACATAAAGCCAATGTATTGTAGTGCAGTGATTCTCCAAGGGTGGTCCAGAATCAGCAGCATCAGCACCCCTGCTGACTTAGTCCATTTTGTTCAGCTACAACAAAATACCTGAGACTAGGTAATTTGTAAAGAACAGAGACTGACCATTCTGAAGGCTGGGAAATCCAAGGTCAAGAGCCCTATATCTGGTGAGGGAATTCTTGCTGTGTCATCCCATGGCAGAAAGCAGAAGGGTGAGAGCAGAGAAGAAGGGGCCAAGCTTATCCTAAAGTATTAAAGTATGAGGATCACTCTCATAGTAGAAAGAGTCCTTGGTTTTATAGCCAGAAGGCTTAGAAATTTTTCATTCTGATACTTACTAGTTGTATTTTCTACTTCTCTCAGCCTCTCTTTCCTTATTTGCAATATAATTCCAACTCTGCTAACCTCCCAGGGATAGGAGAGTCAAGCAATATTTCTGTGATCCCCATTCTTAAAAACTGTGGAAGCAAAATAATGAAAGTCAAAGTCTGGTTCTTCACTCACAAGGTAGAATGAGATAAACACAGGGTAGGTTGCTTTTATATTTAATTATTTTTCTTCCTTTCCCTTCCTGTCCTGAACTCCATATTATTGTGATTTGGCAGGCCTTAGGTTTCACAGGTTCATGAGCAATGGCTTATGTAACAGTCATAAGTCAGGTGCCAGATTGTCTGTGTAGACTTTTGCAGCAGTGGTTACCTCCACAGCAATTTTTACTTTCTCTCTCTCTCTCTCTCTCTCTCTCTCTCTCTCTCTCTCTCTCTCTCTCCTTTTCTTTTTATCCAAGAGCTGGGGATGGAACTCAGGGCTTTGTACGTGCTGAGGACACAGTCTACCAGTGAGTTACTTCCCAGCCTCAAAGTAATTTTTAAGACCCAGGGGATTTTATAGTGACGTAGCTGAAAAAAGACAAAACCCCTATCCACTATTAAATTTAAGACATTCAATAAGTTCACTAATAGAGGTAAGAACTGAACCAGGGGAATGTAAGCCAATGAAACAAGTTTTAATTGAATTTAACAAGTATTCCTGAAAAATCAAGCCATATTCATAAGAGATATCAACTAGTGAAGAAGTTCAATTTACTACATGGGAAATGCTGTACTCTAATTATAAATCTGGTGACATAAAGGGGAACTAAAGAGAAAGCATAATATAGTTTTGAGTGGACAAAGTGATGAAGGCCCTTTTGCATGACTGGACAATTTCATAAAAGAAAAAGATCCCTTTCAAGAATTCAGGGCATGTTTCTTACAAACCACCCATGTTTCTCAGTTGCAGTTTACTGGTCCCCGAGATAGTAAATCCACAGGAGGGTAAAGGAAGCCAGTGATTCTTCAATCTCTGTGATTGTCTAATTTCAAAGATTGCCCCAGTGATTATCTAATCTCAAAGAAAAACAATCTCTGCTCTCTAGGGCGAGCTAGCCTAGGAGTTCCGATCAGATACATGGAGCTGTTGCTCAATTTCCAGTGCTTTCTACCTGCATAGGATGTGAGTACATGATTTGGGATGACCCTTGTCCTGGACCAGGAAGATTCAGGCCTTACGGTTCCATCTTCTAACTGATTCATGGAGTGAAATTGGACACATCATTTCCCCTTTCTGGGCCTCAGTGTACTCTTTTGTACAAGAATTGTACTCTCAGGCTTTCCCATACCTAAGATAAAGAGGTTCAGTCTGGAGGTGGAAAAACAGAGCTAAAGTTTAAAGAAGGAATCTTCCACCTTTAATAATGGAAGGCAGTGGGGCTCCCTTCCACATGAAGTGTCAAGGGAGTGGCGGCCATTGACAGTGCTGTAGTGTATGTAACATTGCAAACAATGATTCCCTCACATAACAGTGACTGATGAGTGGACTTTTGGAATAATGAACTGCGTGGTGGACACACACAAAAAATAAGGAATATAGCTCAAGAAAAACGAAAGCAAGAAAAGCAAATTAATTACCTATAGGCGTGTTGCAGTTTCTAAGGAAGAGTAGAGTAGCACAGGAAGGCAGGCTCTGGGTCTCTCCCAATGCTGCGGTCACCTCATTCACAGGGCTCTTGGCAGGATTCAGTTTCTTGTGGGCTGTTGGTCTATCCTTTGCCATGTGGGCCTCTCCATAGAGCATCTCACAATGTGGAGCTAATGGTGTCAGAGCAAGCAAGTAGAAGGACAAGAGTAAGTGCCAGCAAGAGAGTGCTGGCAAGATGGAAGTTGAAGGGTTGTAATTGCCTACTCTCAGAAGTGATATCCATCATGACTCTTGTGTTCTGTTTTTTAGATCGAGTCACTTTATCCACGCTCAAAGGAAAGGGGTTGACACAAGGGAGTCAGTACAAGGAGGTGGGATTATCGGGAGCCACAGCAAAGGTCCCTCCCACAAAAGGCTTTCTATATCCATTTTTATCTGGAGAATTGCCTAGTTCTGAGGCCGTGAGGGAAGACAGTCACATGGCAAGGAAAGACAGAATCTCTCCTCCTCCTCTTCTTCCTCCTTCCCTGCCCCTCAACCTCAGGATGCCTCTAGCAGCCCATTGTGCATCATTGGGTGAGATGGATCTGGTGTAAGTCATGGTGGTGCTTGCCCTGGGAGTGAACCTGGCTCTCCACAGCATGGGTGCAGCTCATTACCAGAGAAAAGCACTAATTTCCCTTTCTACTCTGTTGCGTTCATCTTTCCCTTTTGTTCACGGTCTCTTTTCAGTCAATCTCATACTCTTTCGGGCCTTTTCCCTCTACCTATCCCTTTTCTTCTCTCTTGTAAGCTTTACTGTTTGCCTGTGGCTAACATAACTTTCCATCCCTTTTCCCCTTAACCTGTTCCTCACCCTTTATGACCCAGTGCAGTGGGCAGCATACATGGGAAACATTCCCTGGTTCTAGAAGATTCTTCAGCACTCTCTGATTTTCTCAGAGCTCTTTTCACCTCCATTGTACTATCTCACATGAGCATTACATATTTAGGTGTTTGCTTCCCTAAACTTTGGGCTTCTTATTCATCTCCACATTCCCTGCAATATATGAAAAGGCTTCTGTAATGTTTGCAAAATGAATAAATAAAAACCCAGAGGCTGTCAGAGTCCTCCTCGGGAACTGCGGTTCACAAGCTCAGTTTGGGCCCCTGGCAAGCCCCTGGGCTATCTGGCCTTCTGCCCTTGATATGTGGGCTCAGTGATTCCTCCAAGAAAAACTCTCCAAAAGCTCAAATCCAAATCATACAGAGAGGTATTGAATAATGCAGCCCAAAGGGAAGTGCTGTGCTTTCAGGTAAGATAGGAAATGGGCAGTGTGTGAAAGAGGTGTTTTGAAAATGCTGTTTGTGATGTCTTAGAATCCATGACCAAGGAAATGTGTGTTCTCCAAGACAAAATTAGCAGCACTCCATCTTTGTAGAGCATGCTAGAACTGCTACAGAGACACACAGCCTGTGAGGTTGAATGAAGTAAAAGAGGTGTTTTTGTTTTTCTTTGAGGACAGCTATCCATTGTTCTTTTATATTTCTGATAACTGGACAATGAGTTGTTCAGAGGGAGGAGATGAGGAGGCTAAAGAAGAGAGGAAGAAAGAGAAGCATCCACTGTGTGGCCTGTGAAGGAGCTACCCAGTGAGCAAATGAATGCAAAGGAACTGAGCTGATTTCTGTTGTGATGACAGATGAGTTTCCTGCAGGGTCCAGAGAGTGGCCCAGCAGGAAAAGGTGAAGGGCAGAACCCACCATTGTGCTCAATGTAGGGAGTGCTGCCACTTAGCTGCCAGCTTGTCTGTCCTTAGAGAAAAATATCACCAGAGTTCAAGTTGGAACTGGGATTTGTTTCTGTGTCACATGTCATATTAGTGGAGCAAGATTATTTTAAACTATAAGCAATTATTCTAGGATTTCAGAGTTTAGTTCTTTTATAATTTTGGCTTGCCCTGTGATCATTATGGTTAGATGTACTTCAAGAAAAACATACAGGTTTCCATTATTTTCTTTAGGAAATTAGAGAAGAAACCTGACTCCTCTTCTTTACTAGGGAGTGAAGTTTAGAGGTGAGAACAGGTTGCAGTCGTACCTTTAGGATCTTCAGCATGACACAGGATCGGGAAGCTTGGATCATGTCCTCTTTGTCTTTTCTCCTTCATGCTGGTGCTCCACCATGGCTAGTGAGACTTATGCCCTTTTTCCTTTATCAACTCCTCATCCTCCATGATCCAGTGCAGTGGTCAACATGTAGGGAAAACCTTCCCCACTGACATGTGTTTGTGTGTGTGTATGTGGAGGGGATTGAACCCAGGGCCGCTTTACCACTCAGCTCCAGCTCTTTTTAAAATAAACTTTGTTTTGATGGGTTGACCCTGAACTTGTGACTCTCCTGCCTCAGCCTCTTGAGTAGCTGGTATTACAGTGTTTGCCACTGTACCCAGTCCCTTATAGATTCTTAAATGCTTTGTCCTCTGGTTTTCCACAGCACTCATCTTTCTATTATCTACCTATCTCATGTGTTACACCTTTAGGCAGCTGGGCACAAGACCTTTGTGTCCTGTGTACATGCTATGGCTTGTGGCCCAAACAAGAAGTTCCTGCCCCTGACCTCCAAATCCATTTTTGTTTTTTTCTGGGGGTTGCCTTTCCCTTCTGTTCCATTTTGTTCTTGTAATAGGACTAAACGGGCCACCTTCATTTCTACTCAAACAGCATTTGATGAGAGGAGTCAGTGATGACAGGCGGCCCTTGTTCCCCACTGAGGCAATTCCCCCTGGCAGGATTGCACTTGCCCACCTTGATAGGTGGCAGGACAATCACTGATCACCTTCTAGACCTGCTTCAATGCTTCCTGTAACCTGGCAGTGAATGAAATGCACAACCTTCCAACTCAATGACATTTAAGGCGACCACTCATCGGTTCAGGCAGCAAAATAAATTGGTACTCAGCTGCTCCCAGTCTATTTTTCTGGTTTGAGCTATAAATAAAAGAAATGATTGTGCCACCGCATGTGTGACACCAACCTGCCCCCCTCCCCCAAAGCAATCAAGTTCTCTTGCTGTCTTTGTTCTGGTCCCCCTGAGGAACACAGTGTTAAGGATTATATTTGGAGGTTGCCTGGTGCTCTGTGTCTACATTTCAGTCCTACACACACAGATAAATATAACAAATGATTGGGGGTACACTGAAATTACACATGCAACCCTGCCAAATTTGTAACCCATTCATATGAAAAAATGTTCTATTAAATATTATAACTCCCCAATATTCTTATTTACTCCTTTATTCATGGGACTAAGTTGCATCACTCAATGGTGACATTTAAATGACAGTTACTGCAGTAACACAGAGTAATGACCTAGTGAAGTGTGGTGTATTGGTGTGTTTATCCAATAATTTATAGATCCCATAAATGCTAGTTATGATGTCTGATGAGAACTCAAAAGGCAAAGAAACATTTTTTTCCCACATAAAGATTATGAAGTTCAATATTTTTAAAAGCACATCCGAATACTCGGGCTCCCCACATTCTTTCCCATAAGTGTTGCATTCCCCCACCCACCCAAACCATCGAAAATAAAAACAAGAAAACACCCTTCCTCCCACCCTGAAAGCACAGATGTCTTTGGTCTGTACAAACATGAAGAGGAAAAAAAAAAAAAAAAGGAATGAGCCTAAATCAAACCAAACAATCTTCACTTTCTTTCAGGCGAAATCGGCTTTAATCAGCATGCTGCACATTCTGTCAAACTGCCCCCCTCCCTTTTTTGAAAGCAATACATTATTTCTTCGATTTTGGCAAAAGCTAGACTTCTGCTAGCCACAAAGTGACTACATAAAGGCTGTTACCAAGCCGATTTCCCGTCTCTGCCAAGAGGCTGTTCCCCGGCACTGCCCTAAATTAATAAGGCCAATCAGAAATGCACAAAGCCTGGATGGCCAATCATTCTTCTGGAGGTTTTTGCCATCTTCTCTGCGGTCAGATAAATCACGTTAAAGCTATTACACCAATGACCATAAATTAGGGGGCCTGGCGGTGCGTTCCTCCGAGGACGCTACAGACTAAGATGATTCCCGGGGGCTGCACTGGGGCCTCGGGGGTGTTACTGAGTTGTGGGGGGTCCTTGGGGTGCGGGAGGGTGGATGGGCGAGGCGCCGGGTATGGTTCTTGCAGAATGCGGGAGGTGGACTCGCGCAACCTCCAGGGTCCACCTTTGAGCTGCACCCAGCTGCTGACACGCGCTGCTCAGAGATGGCCTCGATTCCCCAGGTGCGGGGACTCCATCTGCGCGGCTCCTCGAGACTATTTACAACCGAGGTTAGGTCGGTGATTGCTGGCATGGAAAACTCGTTTCTCAGCCTGACTTTTATTTACAGTCTTATTAAGGAGGCTTTCGCTCACGTAGGACTGGCAGCAAGAAGCTGGCGGCCCATTGCGCGGTGGGGGGAGTGACCGCGGCCCCAGTGCGGACAGGAGAGTGGCAAAGCGCGGGGACAAAGGCGCGGGAAGCCTGGGCGCCCGGCTCTGCAGACGGCAAGGGGCCGCTGCTTTTCCACCACCCTGGAAAAGTTCGATGGCTCCGTGGCTGAATTTTTCCTTTCAGTGTTTAGCTGGTTCCTGGCTCCATTCTCCCCTGCCCCCGGCCCAGGCACTCTTTGTAAATTCATAATAACACGCAACGGTTACCGAAGTGCTTCACCCCCATCTAAAACCCTAGGTAGAGGTCTAATCCTTCTCCGGTAATAGACCTATTTCCACCTGCAGCTCAGGATGGCTGGAAGAAGGCTCTGAACGCCCTCTGGGGTCTCCGCTGCCTGGCCGAGCCCGGGGAAGGCGGCGGGGTTGGACTCAGCAGAACGACTCCCGGGAGGAACAGCTCCAGGCTGTTCTTTCCATTGGCACCGTCTCAAACCCGAGCAGGCCCTCCTGTGTGCGTGTGAGCCTGCATGTCCTGAAAATGCTCCTGCAGCCCCGGCACATCTGGGTCCCCTAACCATGCATATTCATGCCTGCCAGCAGTAAAACCCAGGTCAGCTGCTAGGAGACAGTGAACTGCGTTCTTGAAAGCTGACCAAGCCCCAGAATCTAATAAAAGAACCAACTGTCTCCTCTCCAACTCTATGCAGAGCCTCACAACACTTGAGACATTATTTTTGTTGTTTTGTTTTTTTTCCTAAAAGGAACAAAGGAAACCTGGAGAAGTCTTGCTGCTGTAGAGCCGAGGAGGGGTTTCTAACGTTGTTCCCACTGCCATAGAAACTGATTTCACTCTGGTAGCTTGCCTGGTTCCCCTGGCCTCTTGGATGAGTGGATGACATTTTCTTATTCTGTCTTCTGCACAGGGTCCCTCCCATTCAGCATGTTTTCCATCCCTTCTTTTATCATTTTCCTTTTTTTGTGTGTGAGTTGCTCTTTCCCTTCCTCTTCTTCCCAGAAAAGAGTGGATTCCTTTTCTACCCTCCTACATTTCTGTCACTTCGTTCAGAAATGCCCCTTTCCTTCTCCTTAGTAGCTCAGGGGTGCAGCCATTCGCCGGCACAGCCTGGGGGATGGGGAGCTGAACCTGGTGCACTGGGAAGAGAACATCAGAGCAATGACACTTGGTTTTGCTAACAACTTGACCACCCACAGTCCCCAGGACTCCCATCTAGTTGAGGGGCACTGCACTCTATCCAGTTCAGTATTATGGGCTGATTTGTGTCCACCAAAATTGATATGTGGAAGCTGTAATCCCTAGTATCACCGAATGTGACTGTGTTCAGACACAGAGCCCATAAAGAGGTTTAAAGTTAAATCAGATCACATAGGTGGACCCTAATGATGCCCTTGAACTTGCCATCCTCCTGCCTCATAAGAAAGAAAATTTGGATACACAAAGAAATACTAAAATGTGTGGTACACAGAGAAAAGACCGAGAAGGAGGCAGTCCCTTGCAGAGAAGACTCAGGAGAAACCAAACCTGCTGGCATCTTGGTCTTGGACTTCCAGGCTTCAGAACTGTGAGAAATAAATTCCTGTTATTAAAGATGCCCAGTCTGTGATTTATTATCATGGTGACCCCAGCTAGCCAATACAGGCATGAAGGAAGCCTTCCTGGACCTTTTCTGTGGTCCTCCTTCCTCCTCCATGTCTCAGAAACTCTTTCCCTCAAATTGGCCTGGGACAACTTTTCTTTTTGTTATGTTCCAGATGATCCTGTTTTTTGAGACAAAAACTTTTCCTTAATGACAATTTTCTGATCAAAGAGTTTTACTTCTACACCTCTTGTTTGATTTTTGGCTTTATTCTATGTAGGGTTTCTAGATAAATGCAGGACACCCATTTAAATTTGAATTTCAGATAAACAGCAAATAACTTGTTAATATAGATATGCCCAGATATTGTATGGAAAATGCAGGACTGAACAAGTAAATTATCCGAAATTCAAAATTAATAGAAGTAGGTTTGCTTGTTTGTTTTGGTCCGAGGGATTGAACCCAGGGGGTGCTTCACCAATGAGCAACGTCTCCAGCCCTTTAATTTTTCAGTTAAAGACAGGGTCTCACTAAGTGGCCACAACTGCCCTTGACTTGCCATCCTCCCGCATCAGCCTCCTGGCAGACTAGATGTCTTTCCTATTTTGTTTGCTAAGTCTTCCAACATTGGTTCAGTAGTGGATCCGTAATATATTTACACAGTAGGTCTCACATTTGAATCATCTGGAGAACATTAAAAGAGTTCTGATGGTAGGGTTCCTCTCTGAAGAATTCTGGTTTAATTGGTCTGAGATCTGAGCTAGTTGACAGAATTTTTTTTTTTTTTTTTTTAAACTCCCAGGTGATTTTAACAGGCAGCCTGGGTCTAGGACCACTTTAGGAAGTGAGAGTTGCTAACTATTTAAACACTCTTAGCTATCAGGTTGTTGGATTTAGGCTCCTTTAGACTTGGAATGTCATCTTGTCACTCTTCTTATAGCTGAGTCCAGAGGCAAAGGTCAAGCAGATGAAAAAAAAAAAAAAAGGCCCTGTTAGTATGTGAAATGGTCAACTTATTTCAGGTCAACTGAGCCCATAAAGAGAGATGTCAAGAGCTGTATATTGATACCACTGTAGCAAATGGCTCTCTATCCTGACACTTCAGGTTTTGTAATAAACAGTGCAGCTGGGTACCCTGGTAAAAGATTTACTTTGTACCATTGATTTTATTACAGGCCAATGCTCAAGAATGTAGGATATGTTTTAAGTACACTTGTAGTTCAAGAGGATTTGAACATAATTTCGTTCAGCCTCCAGAGCCTGGATATCTGTCCTTTTTAATTATTAGTTGGCATAAAAAGAGAGCTAAGGCTTACCTGTTCCTTGCTTTTTACTGGAAAATTCATAGAAAATCCATATACTACAGTTACTACACCTGGAGTTGAACACCATTCATTCTGCTTGGGCAAAGGTCTCTGAATTGAGTCTGGTACTCAATTAGCAACATATACCTTCATAGCAAGTGGTAAAGAGCTGCTGGCATAGAACTTCAGGCAAGTTAAGAGTCAAGATTAGCTGGATAAGGTGGTGCATGCCTGTAATCTCAGAGACCCGGGAGGCTGAGGCAGGAGGATCCCAAGTTCAGAGCTAGCCTCAGCAACTTAGCAAGGCCCTAAGCAACTTAATGAGGCCCTGTCTCAAAATAAAAAATAAAACAGGCTGGGGATGTGACTCAGTTGTTAAGTGCCCCTGAGTTCAATTCCCAATACCAAAAAATAAAGTGTCAAGACTAGAGTGAAGTTGGGTACTATGGTGCTCGTCTGTAGGCTCAGCTATCAGGAAGGCTAAGGCAGGAAGATTACAAATTTGAGGCCGGCCTGAAAACTTAGACTCTTCAAAAATAAAAAAAAAAATAGGGCTGGCAATGTAGTTTAGTGGTAGAGTACCCTGGGTTCAGTCCTCAGGATCACAGTGGGAGGGGGAGAGCAAGAAATGGCTGAATCTCAGTAAGAACAGGGAGCTTTCTGACCTTTTTTGCTTGACAGTTTCCACACCCTTTTCCCTAGATCTGTGGTAGTCTTGACCACCAACAGCCTCAAAGCCATGGTAACTGAGAACCAAAAGACTAGTAGCTACTGGAGGGGCAGAATGGATTAGAACCTCTTCCAAAAGCCCCATGCCTGGAAAATTGTCACTATTTGACCTGTCTGAAAGCTCCTCATTCTCAGGGCTTGTCTTGACCTGTTCTGTGTTCACAACTCTATCTGCAGGGAATTAGTTGAAAATAATCATCAGCAATTGTTTAACATCATAGTCAGTGGTAGCAGTTGAGGCTAACCAGGAGGCTGACCAAAAGACTGAAAAAGAAAAACTCGTGAATGAGATGTCCACAGGGTGCTTTGAAAAGCACCAAGATATTATTGAGGATCTAGAAGTCTTTGAAAATGTGCAGGGCAGCGTGTGCTCCCAGGAAAGACCCAAGAAGGTCTTAATCTTTCATCTCTGTCTGATTGTAAAGCTCTGGAAAAGAAGGAAGTGAAAGCTAAGCCAGAGTTGTAAATTGCTTACTAGAGCACTGAATGTATGCCTGAAAAACAGATCTGATGAAAAAAACATGACACATTCAAGAAGTACGAAGAACTCTATGTAGGATGAGAGACAACGGTGACTCATCACATTCAAGTGACTCAATAAGATTAACTAGCTTCCCCTCAGAATCATGGAGGCCGGAAGTTAGAGGAATGACATGTCTAAAGTGCTGACTGAAAAAAATATCTGTCCATCAGAAATTCTATGTCCAGCAAAACTCTCTTTTTTAAAATGAAAGAGAGCTAAGACATTCCCAGATAAAAAATGGAGAGAATTTATCCCTAGTAGACCTGTTTTACAAGAAATACTAAAATGGGTCCTGAATTGAGAGAACACTACACAGTCACTTGAATCCACCAAGTGAAGAAATAAAGAATTCCAGTAAAGGCAAATGCCATAGGAAATAAAAAAGAAATATAAATGTATTTTTGTTTGTAACTCTTTTCTTCTTATATATATTTAAAAGACAACTGTATAAGATAATAATTATTCATCTGTTGATGGGCTTATATTTGCATGATATTCTTATATTCTCATGAAATGAGAAGGAAGAGAATGGAATTATATACTGGATCAAAGTTTTTTTAATACTAGTGAAATTGTTTCCATTAATCCAAACTAGATTGTTTTAAAATAAGATGTTAATTGTATTCGCCAAAGCAACTGCTAAGAAAATGCCTCAAAAATAAAGAAACAATTAGGAACTAAATTATGTATAAGAAATTATTTTACACATAGGCAGCAATGAAAGAATAAAAGAACAAAACAAAACAAATAGCAAAACGGGACAGTGCAGAGGTTCTCCACCAGTGAGTTACATCCATAGCCTCAAATAAGTCCTGTCTTATCCATAATTACATTAAATGTATGTAGATGAAACATTCTAATCAAAAGGCAGAGATTGACAAAATGAATTAAAAAACATGATTCAATTATGGTCTCTCTAAAAGACATACTTTAGAATAAAAAACACAAATAGGGTGGGAATGAAAGCATGGGAAATGAAAGCATGGGAAAAGTTATACTATGAAAAAAGTAACCAAATTGGAGCAAGAGTGGCTGTATAAATATGTGGAGTAGCCTTCAGACAAAAACTGTTTCTGGAGGCAAAGAAGGACACTTTATAGTGATAATGAGCTAAATCAACGAGGAAAACAATTATAAACTCACATGCACCTAACAACAGAGACTGAGCCCCAAAATACATAAAGCACAATCTTACAGGATAGAAGAGATAAAAAGACAATGTAACAAGAACAGTTGGAGACTTTCATATCTCCTTTCAATCATGGATAGAACAAGTAGGCAGAAGATTAGCAAGGAAATAGGAATACTGTAATATGATAAGCTAACTAAAATCTAAAGAGATCTATAGAATGTTCCATCCAACAAAAGTGGAACACCCATCTTCTCAGGTGCACATGGAACATTCTTCAAGATGGATCATGTTAAGCCATAAGATGAATATCAATACATGTAAAAGAATGGAAATTATACAAAGTTTGCTCTCTGATTACAATAAGGTTATCTTCTGGTCTGTATAAGATAATAATTTTCACTTCAGAAGGGGATAAAAGAATCCAGATCTCAAGTGCCCTGCATAAGGCATTACACATAGTAGGACAAATTCCATGTTTGTTTTTCTTTGCCTCATGGCTAGCGTTTGACAAACGAGGAGTTAACTTACTCCTTGCAAATTAGAGAAAAAAAATTAACCATTTAGAATTGGTGGTGGATTATATTACTGATGCTGTGTTAGTATTAAGGAGACAATTTCAGAACCATCTTCAGTATAGCTAAAAGCCAGATGGAAGAGGACTGTTTAGGAAAGAAACCAGCAAATTTCTAAGTTGTCCTCTGTTTATGACTCAATAGGTCACTAGTATTCATTAATATGTGTGATTTTCTTCATTTATTTCCCACCAGAGAAGTGAGATGAGGCTACACTTTAAGGAGTCAATTCTTCTGGTAAAGGTCTAAAGCTTGACTTTACACTGCCTTAGAAGAGATCCTTAGTTCAGCTGGTCTACGGCTGCTTTTATGTAACGATAACTGAGTTGAGTCGTCGTGATAGAGTCCAAATGGCCCATAAAGCCTAAAATATTTACTGCTGGGCCAAAGTTTGCTGACCCATAACCTAATAACTAAATAATCCTTGGGTGGCCCTGGCAGGAGATATTACAGGAAAGACATTGAAAACATGTAGTCATCCTATTTTCCCAAGTTTGCATAACTTTAACATGGTCAATCTTGTTTCATCTATAAACCCATCCAGCCCTCCCCCTTAACTGCTCTGAAACAATTCCAAGACATACATTATGAATATTTCATCTATAAATATGAGTTTCTTTACATTGTATTTGAAGGCATGTAATACAAACGATAGTACTTATCTTTTTTGTAAGTGTGAGACCTATATTGTTGTTAATTTTTCTTCAAGTTCCACTTTGCAAATAGTAGACTGGGGGCTTGGGTTGTGGCTCAGCAGTAGAGTACTCGCCTAGTATGTGTTCAACCCTCAGCACCACATAAAAATAAATGAAAATAAAGTAAAGGTATTGTGTCCATCTACAACTAAAAACTATTTTTTAAAAAATGGTGGACTGGCCAAATGTTCTCTGACTTGCATTTAAGGATTCTAAGAATAGTAAATTTCATTTCCTAACCTAGAATAATGACAGTGGAGATTTTACAGTTCTCCAGAAATTTCTCCCAACTTTTTTTCTCACTGAACAAACTCAACAGGCTAACATAGAATCACTAAGACCTCTGCTGGCAGGTTCTAGGATTCTTTTGTTTTAATAAGTGATGTGATGTTACTGAACATATTGATCCCAGAAGTGTTTAAAGGCTTGGAGGTGATTTGGGACATTTTGCTGTTGTGATTTCACTTTTCTCCCACTCTCATGTCAACCACTGTCTTACTCCCTACTCCACAATAGTGCCCTCTAAATGAGCTCATCCACTCTTACTTCGTATTGACTAAATTTGCCAATATTAACATTGAAAAAGAAGATGGGGGAAAAAAAAGCTCAGATGTATATGCCCCCTTTAGGGAAGTATGCATTCAGATCTTCCAAAGCCCTGATCAGACCTGGTCCCTGGAAGACAATGGAGGTACACTCTGTCCCTACATTGTGCTTGGACATACCCTGAATCTCTTGTGGATGGTCTAGTTGGAATCAATGAATCAAGGCAGGTTAGTTGGCTGAAAAAAACCTTGTCAGAACTGAAAGACAAAAGACTGAAAATGTGGAGAGATACATGGAGCCAGCAGCAGCCTTTTTAAGGCTCTAATGATAGAAAAAGCAATTAAAAGAGAGACTCATTGCTGGGATATATAATTCATTCTTTGGCTTGTCATTTAGTTAGAGGAAAATGGCAACAAATTTGAAGTATTTTGTAGATAGGGATTTTTATTTATTTTTTCATTAAAATTTTTTTTTTTTTTTTTGTAGGGGATTGAACTCAGGGGCACTTGACCACTGAGCCACATCCTCAGCTCTATTTGTATTTTATTTAGAGACAGGGTCTCACTGAGTTACTTAGCGCCTAGCAGCTGCTGAGGCTGGCTTTGAACTCATGATCCTCCTGCCTCAGCCTCTCGAGTCTCTGGGATTACAGGTGTGCTAGATAGGGATTTATTTATTTATTTATAAGTTGTAGATGGACAGAACACCTTTTATTTTATTTATTTATTTTTAGGTGGAGCTGAGGATCGAACCCAGTGCCTTGCCTGTGCTTGGCAAGTGCTCTACCGCTGAGCCACAACTCTAGTCCCTAGATAGGGATTTTTAAATGATAACTTTTTTTGATGATGAGATTTAAAAAATATATACACTCACATATTATTTTAAAATTGTCTTGTTTTCCCTAACACTCTCAAGCAACACAATATTGGAAACCAAAAATCCTAGGAGTGATAAATGTTACAACATAGGAAGGTCTTATCCAAAGCAAGGAGTTAAGGTTTAACTTTGTTTTCTCCTTCTGGGCTCAGTGTCCCACAATGGTCATCATTTTCCTGGATTACTACTGATCAATACAAGTGGCAGGAAGAACTAAAGGCAGTGGAAGCGGTGGTGTGTCCTGTAATCCCAGTGGCTTGGGAGGCTGAGGCAGGAGGGAGGATCCAAGGTCCAAGTCAGCCTCAACAACTTAGTGAGGCCCTGAGTAACTTAGTGAGACTGTGTCTCAAAATTAAAAAATTAAAACAGGCTGGGGATGTGGCTCAGTGGTTAAGTGCCCCTGGTTCAATCCCTGGTTGAAAAAAAAAAGTAGAGGGATATATGTATACACGTAGAGGGTCAGCATGGTGTCTGCATTACAGCTATAAATTGGTTCTCCTCTCCCCTACCAGGTTCCACATGGAGGATTATTTACCAAGTCACAGGTGTATTTTCTGAAAGTCATTTTCTTTTTTCTTTTTTGGTGGTGCTGTGGTTTGAACCCAGGGCCTCACACATGCTAAGCACACACTCAACCACTGAACTACATACATTTTCCAAGTTTTTATTTTTAATCATTTTACCCCAAGCTTCCCAGAGCCAGGTTCTCTCCATACCTTATTCTAGTTGCCTTCTCCCCGCCTTGGAATGCTGGGGATGGAACCCAGGGCCTTGCACATGCTAGTCAAGTGCTCTACCATGAGCTACACCCCAGCCTTCCAGTTATCTGTTAATAGGTAATGAATTGTCCAAAACATGGAGGCTTCAATCAAAAAACCATTTTATTTGCCCCTGGTTCTGTGGGCCAGGAGCCTGGGCAGGGCTCTGTGGGGATGGCTCTTCTCTGCTCCATGGTATCTGTGGTCTTCGCTGGAATGCGCTGGACAGTCCAGAGCTGCTGGGACAAACTTTTTTCATGGTATTACCTGCAGTGATTCAGTTGGGGCTTTAGGGACTGAAGGCCTAATTCTTAATGCCTGGGCATTGTTTCTTTCCAACATGGCCTTTTATTACTCAATAATCAAAGTCTGTCACTTCCAAGAGTAAAAGCAGGTGCTATGAAACCCCTCTCTGGCTGAATGTCTCAGAATGTCACTTGGGTGGTCCATTAATCAAGGTGAGTCTCAAGCCAGACTGGAGTTAAGGGGTAAGGAAACAAACCCCACTTCTTCCTGGGATGGGGAATATCTGCATCCAGACATACAGGCATTGTTGGCAGATAAACTACCACTCCTCTCAGAAGCTAACCAGGTAAACTGAACAGAGCTCGGAGAAAATTCCAAGATGCCTCCATTTTCCATAGAGACATCCCAATCTTTAGGAATCTAATCCAAAGATGGACCCTTTCCATTCTTTTTTAAAAAAAATTTTTTTTAAGTTACAGATGAACACAATACCTTTATTTATTTTTATGTGGTGCAGAGGATTGAACCCAGTGCCTCATGCATGCTAGGCAAGTGCTCTACCACTGAGCTACAGCCCCTGCCTTCCATTATTTTCTACTATTAACCGTGACCTAAAAATATGAAATGGAAAATTTCAGGAATAAATAATACATAACTTTTATTTATTGTTACAATTGTTCTATTTTATTAGTTTTGTGATTTCTTATTGTTCCTAGTTTATAAATTTATTTAAACTTTATCATAAGTATGTATTTAAAGAAAAATATAATATATATAGGGGTAAGTACATCCACTAGGGATTCTAGAAAGTAGCTCCCATGGATAATGGGGGGATGATAGTACTTTGATCATATTTTAACAGTTTGTTGATATTTTCTAGATTGTCTTTAACGTCCTGAATTCTAGAACTAAGCAGAATTAGCATTCTTGGATGCTTTACTCCACCTGTTAAGGTGCCCTTTCTGTATAAGACGGTACATTTTACTAACACTTGGTAAGTGTTTAAAATGCTTACGTGATTAACGGTTGTCTTGAATCTTACTGTCTTCAGCAACATTAAGTACTAGCCCTCTTACTTAAGATTACCTCTTGGGAGTAATTTTTTCTTCTGAATTCTTTGTGTTTATTTACATGCCTATCCATGGTAGTTCCCCCAGAGGCCTAGTGGAAATGCACTAGGCCTCGCTGCTGTGAAGGGTTGGTGTTGGCAGCCCTTCCCTTTTGGTTTTGACTCTGTGCTCACAGTTGATAATCTCCCATTGACCCATTAATTTCATGTCATTCCATTACCCAATATGAAGAAATTTCATAGTGAATTCAAAGACAAGACACAAAAAAGTTTTGCTAAAGATGTCCTATATACATATATATATATATATATATATATAATATTTTATTTTAAAATGTCATTGAGCATATACATTTCTTTAGCTTCTTCCAGGGGACATTGCACCTAAGTTTCAAAACACACAAAATAGATCCCCTTTGCTAAACAGTTTTCATTTTGGGGGGTTACAAAAGTCAATGTTTCACAATCACAAAGCATAAAGGTACATGGTTCTGAAACCATTTCCAGTCAGATTCCTCTCAATTCACTGTACATAGGATAGTTTTGGAAACCCAACCCATGACACATTTCCTGACAGATGATCCTCACCAGGGCCTCCCTGGGTCTCCAGAGAAACAAAGAAAACTGGAGGGAAAATCAAAGTGAAAGAGTAACCTCAGGACCCCTCAAAACAAACACAAAATACTCATAGGAGATGGGAAGCGTGGAGGACACAAGGTTCCTCTTCTTCAAGTACATCACAGGAGGAAACAACAGCACTTTCACAGCCTTACTCGGTCACATCTACCTGATCGCTACACGAACAAAACTTCATCTAAGACGCAGAGGGAAAATTAAAGCTATTTACACAGAGAACATTGTGGATCAGAAAGAGCAGCGCTCCCTAGACTGGCACTCAAGTCTGACAAAGAGCCATGGTGCTCATGCAAGAGGCAAGTTGAGCTGCTCATGTAGTGTCCTTTGAAAATCCCAGTGTACACATATAAGCCGTGTCACCACGCAGAACCAAAGCTTGTCGGAGAGGTGGGTGAGGTGTGCAGGCTATACTTCTCTGCACTTGGGAGTCCTCAAAAATCTGAGTTCCTAACACAAAATTCTCTCCTGGAGCCAGAGACTTTTACTATTCTCTTAGATCCATTTTTTTTTTTTTTTTTTTTTTTTTTTGGTACCAGGGATGGAACTCAGGGGTACCCAACCATTGTATTTTATTGAGAGTCAGGGTCTGAGTTGCTTCGTGCCTCACCATTGCTGAGCCTGGCTTTGAACTCAAGATTCTCCTGTCTCAGCCTCCAGAGCTGCTGGGATTACAGGCGTGCACCACCATGCCCCGCTTAGATCTAGTATCTTTTAAGGTCAGGATGGTTGTTCTTTGCATAGGAGATGAATCTCCTTACTTTTGACAACTGTTCCAGAAGCATTAACTTACTGAAATTAGAATCTTAACATATTCCCTCTGAAAACTGTGGGACTGCTGCATCACTTTAAGGAATGGTTAGACCCTCAAACTGGTGTAAACAAAACCACTAACCACTTGTGGCCTTATAAATATAGCTGACTGGCAGGTGAGGGAAGAGGTGAGGAAAGGGATAACAAGAGGAAAATAAGAATTTTAAAGACGTGGGAGTCTTTTCCCAGATGTTTCCATACTAGTGCTCTTGGTGAACTGAAAACCCTGCTCAGATGGCCAAGATCTGAATCTGGTCCCCTGGACTTTCATTCTTGCCCACCAATATCTACCCACGTTTCAAATTCCTCCCAAGGAGTATATGAATACTTACAGAGAAGAGTAAGCGTGGACACACTGACTTCACCTCAGTCCCATGGAGGCAAATTGCTAGAAATTTAAAAAATGAAACACTCCAAATTCTCCAAAGCTGAACACTACAGAAAATACCAGAAGTCCCACTTAGGTTTTGACCTATTAGACAGCTGAGGACTTGGCCTAGCCAGATTTTCTCCTCTCCCACCCCACTTCAAGAACAGGCATGCAGAACCACAGTTGGACCACCCTCCACCTCTCTGACTGCGAACCCTTCTCTGGCTTCGTGGGTCTGACAAGGTTCACGCTTCGGTAGCTGTCTGGCAAAACACTGCAGAAGACAGATGGACTGAGTTCACACTCTTTAAGAAAGGGTGTCTCAAACAGTCCAAAGAGCAGGGGCCAGCCCAGCAAAGAGATTTAGAGTGGAAAGAGACTTTCATTAAAGGAAGTAGCCACACAACCCCCAAGACAACCATTAAGACTTGACTAGGAAATCAAATGCTTTTCATTACACAAGACTTCCTCTGAGGCTATTAGGGCAAGCAGATTTGGCTTTAAGTCAGATACACAAGATTTCAGAACCACATATAAACATGTTCTGCAGAATTCTGTATTGTCTTTTGACCTTTCCAGGAATACTCCGAGGTCCAACCCATTATGTAGACACAGTTACTGTTCTGGGACAGGGTGACTTGGGGCCTGGATGGAAAATAAGGCCAAAAATGGAGTCAGCTCAATTCACACAGCAATATCAGTGCTGGGTAGATCTGCCATGGGCATTAACAAATCACTGTTTCCACTTTTGATTTATTCACCTCATTTGTAGTCTTCCATCTATCCCCCAAACACAAACACGGCTTTAGCTTGCTACTAAGATCTTTCTAAAGAGACTTAATGGGAAGAATTCCTGGATACCTTTCTAACCAAAACCAGCAGGACTAAATGCTCAAGATTTTAGGATAATTTGAATGTGGGAATTTCCAGAGTTTTTCCTGAGACTGGCCTTGGCAGTAAATGAATTAGTGAATTGAGTGGAAAGTTGTCATGATATCTACACCCAAATTCTGACTCCAGTGGCTTAAGACTAGAGAAGCTCAAGGTAGGGCCCAGAGAGAGGTCCAGAAAAGGAAATAAGAAAGAAAGTTAAAAAAAAAAAAAAAAAAAAGACAACAATAACACAGGAAAGATCCCAAAGGAGGTGGCTCAGGGTCCTCCATGCAGGACTTTCTCAAGTTTCTATTTTGTATATAACTTTGAGAGTTGGGGCAAGAGCAGAAAGGGGACTACTCTGCCACGGGAGGACAGAAAGTTTCCCCACAGCATCATATTGTTCCAGTGAAGCGAATGGCTAACCACCAACTTCTCCCCACAGAGATGTTCAGTGTAGCTGAGATTTACTGAAGGCAGAGGAAACACACGATCAGATGGAGATGGCTCCCCACAATGCCGTGCCCAGCTCGCCTCAGGCAACAGGGTGGCAGACACCCGGAGGGGTAAATTCCCACAGTGCTTCACCTGCCAGACAAGGCATGGATTCTACACTGTGGAACAAATTCATTCCTGAGTAGCAAGACTCCAGGCCTTTCTTAAGAAAATACCTACAACTCCAGGAATGTAGGTGATTCACTCCCCGGGAGGAAAGGTTTTTCTCCTCTCCTCTGGCGAAGGAATTCAGACAAACATGGCAACTGGCACTGGCTCTCCAGCAGTTTGGGGAAGTCACCCCATGACCTTCTTTATTGGGTTGGAAGAGTGTTTGAATTACATGAAGTTGTCAAAATGGTGACAACCCCTCTTCGGTAGGAAGAGGACTAGGCAATTAGATGTCGTTCTTCCAGGGAGATGGGAGTGATTTTTTTAAAATCGACTTTGCCAATCCTCCTGGCAGAGAAGTGGCAGGTGTTCAGGGGGTCCAGGGTGTGCTGCTGCTGCTGTGCTTGTGAGGTGTGCACAGAGGTGGATCCACAGTGGGCAGAGGGGTCCCGGTTCTTAGGTAGCTACGACATGATGCTCTAGAGAAGAGACTGGGAGGTCAGCATGGGGGAGACTAGCCTACCCGATCTGAATTCACTTTGATTAAAAGTTACAATCCTGAGTGGATTCTGCACCAAACAGCAGAAACACAACTGCTGCTGCTCGACGGAACTGATATTTAATCTGGAGGGAGCTGGAGGACAGTCATAGCTCATGAAACCTGGACCCAAAGCTATCCTCAAGTGAGGTATCCTCAAGTGAGGAACTGAATGATATTAAGAACTTTCTAAACTGCTCCAAACTTTCTAAACACTGCAGGTGGAAGGGGGCCAACATTCCAGGATGAAAATCCAGACTCTCGCAGCCACACAAAGAGGGACGCTGAAGATAACAGAGGAACTGCTGGTCCAACGGAACACCCACATTTTCAAGAAAACACTGATTTGGTGAGAAAGCACGACTTGGTGTGCAACAGAGACATGGTCGGTCATGCATCATTCCAGATGGCTACCTGGGTGGTGGGGGCCGTGGGATATGGGGGCAACCCAGCCTAGGCTGGACTTGGACACAAAAATTCCTCAGGAAAGGAGTTGGAAAGTCCCCGTCCTGTTCTACTGAAGGGAAACAAACAAGATTTAAGGAATGTCAAAAAGAAAAGAAAAGAAAAAAAATCCCTGCCTCACCCCACCAATCCCACAAAAGAATAAAGAGAAGAAAGAAAAAGAGGGGGGGAGAGGTAGGGAAGGAGAGAGAGAGAAAGAGGAAGGCAGAATCCCTGAAATTCATCTTGAGCTTTCTAAAGGTGGACGATATTTTGCTTTCTGAGGTGTGATCCCCAACTTTCCAATGCGGCACTTCTAACCCGTAGAGAAGTTGGCAGCTTGACAGGCTGAGGAGCCTTCTTCCAGTTACATCTGAACCTGGCTCTGCCCTAGCCACTCTAGATCAAATAAATAGGATGTATGTGCCCCAAATAGGCAAGAGCCACCTAGGAGGCCTATTTTAAAAACCCACCAAAATATGACACTCAGTAGGAGGCTTTGTTTTCCGGCTCTTGTTGAGTCCAGACCTGTTACTAAGGAAATGGAAACCTAAGGGTCATTTTGAAGCGTAGCCAGAGGCCTCTTGGCAAAGAACTCCCCACCTGGGCTGGGAAGAGATTGCATCACCTGGAGCTCAGCTGGGGCACTTCCCGGTTCCGCCCTGCTCAGAGGCATCCCAGTTTTCTTCCCCTCTGTCCTCCCAATCCCCTGGGTCATTTTCATGACAGTTTATTTCCATGTATTAAAGGAATGACATATACAGAAATGTCATCTCCTGAGCCCAGTCGGTCGTTCGCTATCCGCCATCCTCTGTCCTTCAGGACACCCCGGGCACGCATCACCAGGTCCTGAGCTGCCAGTGTGTACCTGTGCAGGGAGAGGCAGGAATAGGACAGTCAGAACAGCATCAGGCGGAAGCCAGGGCAGTTGGGTCAGGCAAGAGGCGAGGCTGCCGAGGACGCACCACTACAACTGAACAGTTTTCAAACACCTTTAAATTCAGAGAAAGCTGAGGTCATCTTTTTCCCCCAATGTGGGATACCTGATGTGAGATTATTTTTTAGGTGGTGAATGGGCAAGGCATTAACTATATTTCCTAAATTACTCTACTGCTTGGTTACCTTATTTTTATTTCTGGTGCTGAGGACTGAACTCAGGGCCTACCACTGAGCTATGGCCCCAGCTCCTATTTTGGTGTTGCTTATTACATTGAGGAGAGTCTCAGTCTGTTGCTAGTGTACCTTAAATCTCAGAGCTTTCCATGGCAAACAGCATCTAGCTAAAGAGGTTAAGTGGGGAAAACAAGAACTTCTGTTTTCAACGTATTTTATTTATTTATTTATTTATTTTTTAGAAAGAAGTTTGCTTTCTTTAATGTTGTACAAAAAATTATGAGTAGAACCAAAAGTAAATAAACATTATCACATTTGTTTACACCACTCTCTAGTTCCTCATATTAACTTTACTATTCAAACAATAGAAAGTTGGCGGCAATTTAGGGATTGGGAAAGGGATAAAAACCAAAAAAACTTTACTAAGACAAAATTCTTCTACACTGTGTATAGCTGTGCTCACAGAGATGGCTTCTTTTACTTCTCCTCTGCTGCAGGTATTCAGTTGTATATAAAATTGAACCTGCTCAACAGCTGAGGGAGACTAGAAATGATAGGTCCATATCCTGGTGCATTGTCATACAATTCAAACAGTGGTGCAGCTACCAGCTTGTAATTTTTAGGGACTGCAAACAATGCTTTCTCTTGAAGTTGAACCAGAAACAACTTCTTATGTTTCTTAGGCTTTGTAATGTGTGCAGGAATATATGGATACTGAGGAGGTTCAAAATTTGGTCTCCACCAGTTACCAATGCAGTCATCAATGACCCAGTCTTGCAGGACCCCATCTTGACGACCCAGTATCTCTGTCATTAAGCGTTTTAGTCCTTCAACTTCATCTTCTCCTGGGTTAAGTTCACCACCAGGTAATTTGAAGAAAGTTGTTCCCAGCTGTAGCAGTAACACATGGGGTAGCCGGTGCTCATGTACAATCAGAACCCCTTCTACAGTCCTTCTCATTCCAATTTTATCAAATTCCTCCCTCATGCGCTGAAATCTGGCTGCAACAGAGCTGTCCTTCTCATAGAGGGGCTCTTTTGTACCAAAAGCTTAATTGGTAAGAGGGTACAGGTTGATGGTGCTGCGCTCCAGGGTGAGGGGCTTGGTCTGCTAGATGTACTTGTTGCCAAACTGGGTGACCCCCCCCCACCTCCCCGGGGCCAGCCTGTCTGCGAACGATTGGGTGGAACCACAGACATGTTGGCGAGCTCCGGAAATGGCAGGGAGCAGAAAGTGGGAGTCAGGGGAGACTTTCCCCGTGCGGGCAGCTGTTACCAGCGTCCCGCTCAGCAGCCGCCGCCTGCCATTAACAAGAGAGCGCAATAGAAGCTCAACCTATTTATTTTTAGGGCTACATTCCTTTTGTGACAAAGGATAGCCATTTTCCACTTATGGTAAATCTCCTTTTAAAATAAAATTTTTAGCTGGGCATGGTGGTGCATGCTTATAATCTCAGTGACTCAGGAGGCTGAGGTAGGAAGATTGCAAGTTCAAGGACAGCCTCATAAATTTAATGAAGACCTAAGCAATTCAGTGAGACCCTGTCTCAAAATTAAAAAAAAAAAAAATAATAAAAGGGTCTGGGGATGTATCTCAGTGGTTAAGTGCCCCTGGGTTCAATTCCTGGTACCAAAACAAATGAATAAATAAATAAAGTAATATAAAAAAGTTTTAAAAATTGAGTTGATTTAAAGAAATGTATTAATAATAGAACATGTGTCAGAGCAAAAAAGTCAAACTCTTTTTAAAATTTATTTTAGGTGAATGACAGATAAGCCTTGGTGGGCGAACTGCCCCACTCATCCTTACGAATGTCATAGTTTCTAGATCAATGTGAGAACATCGAGGGATTGTTAGGATCTGTAAACAAGTCAAGATGGCGCCTGGCACTTTACCAGAGGGAGTGGTTTGTGAACTAACGCCAGCGAGCCATTAAGTGTGGAGATTCCTTATTGGTTGACTGCTGTATCTAGTTTATGTTAATTAAGATAAGCTGTGTGGAATGTATATATACCCCTCCTGTTCTACAATAAATGGCTCCCACTCCTGCTGTACCAATCTACACAAGTTGCTCGTCACCCCCCTGGTTATTTTGCTGCAGCCGGACTGCGGCAAGGGATCCCTCAAGAATTTGAAACTAAGATTGGCTCATTGTGATTTAAACTATAAAATGAAGAAAGAAAGAGAGATAATGACCTGATAAGCAGATGCAAAGCATTAACATGTAGACAAAGTCTAGCACAGAAGGTGATTTGGTAGGTGTGGGCACTGTTAGCCTGGAAACATAAAAAAATGAGACAAAATACTGGCAGGTGTTTATACAAAATTCTGATCAGTGTAGAGAGAATCTCAGTTGACACACTTTGAAGAAATCAAGTTCCAGTGGCAGGGCCCTAATTGGTGTGGGATGGATTACTCTCCAGCCTATGTCCGTAAACATGACTCATCTGTATTCTGATTTCACATTCGACAAATAACCTTCTGATTATAGTCTGCCTCACTGTGTAGGCTTGCCCACAGGGGAAGAATAAGCTAGCCATTTGTAGTCTAAGAATATAAGTTAGTTAAACTTCTCTGTATAATGTTAACTGGCTTTAAATTTTTTTTCATCCCTACCCCTTTTTATTTTTTATATTGAATTTAGCACATTGGTAATGACTTAGCACACAGGGTCACACTAAGTTGTCCAGGACTTGTAAATTTTTCCCTCAGCCTCACGAGTCACTGGGATTACAGGTGTGTGCTGCTGTGTTGGGCTTGCATTTTGGTTTACGAATCAATTTTGGGAGCTTAGTTAAGGTAAGCCCAGCTGATAATGAATCTATTCCTTGTTTCTTGATTAAATCAGGTCCTGAACCTGAAAAGCTAAGAGCCAGAGTCTGGTAAGTCACCAAGAAACTAACCATGTCCCTCTATGGCTGTTGGAAGCCAGCCGTGGACTTTTATAAGGGACCACCCTGATATTGCCAGTGACCTTTCCCCACACGGAGTGTCTCAGTTGAGTCTTCTGAACTCTGAACTAGAGAATTCCTTCCATTAAGCAATGCTCCATTCCTTCTGTTAAAACGCCTTATCAATTTACAAATGCTCATGTTAAAAAGACCTGTTTTTAAGAACAAGGGCTGTAGCAAATGATCCCAGGATTGTGAAGGTTCTAGGTCATAGAGTGTGTGAGAATCAAGTCTTCTTGTGCAGCCCAGGGAGCAGACAGAGGGTAGCATACACTAGAGAGAGGACATGGTGCCTAATGCAAAATGAATCCCCTTCCTCCTGGAGGGTGGGGAGTCACTGGGTGGGAAAGAGACTTTGTTTCCTGTCTGTATTGAGAGAAGTATTAGCTTTGAGGCAGAAATTTCTCACTTATACTTGAGGGAAGATGCAACCAGTTCATCCTCCAACTGTTCTTCTGAGATTAGGAAATAAACAGAAAGGCATCCAGAGAGACCTTTGACTGAACACACAACTGTCTCAAAATCCACATGCTACAACTCCTGTACTACATTCAAAGGAGCCTCTCAGATGCTCACCACAGGGTACTCTCCGTTTTATATTAAACTGTTTATGTGAAATACAACCATGCAGGCAAAGGCCAATGCTAAGGTGGTGTTTACTATCCTGGTGACTGACCAGGCTCCGGACCTCAGCTGTCCAGAAACCTGGCTGAGTCAATAGTCATCAGAGCCGGACACACCTTAACCCAGCTCTTGAGCCTACGTCGAGATGTAGAAAGTTATGGCAAGCTGTGACAAAAATACGGCTGACAATAAAAGACACTCAAAGAGGTCAAGAAAGCAGACAGGAGGACTCCAGACACAGCTGTCTGAAGCTCTTATGTCTGGAGGCAAAAAGGCCCCCACAGGTCCCTCAGTCCTGGAGAAACCGCTGAGTTCAAAACAAGGTTAGCTGAGGACGTCTCGCTGGCTCTGTTCAAGTCACCGAAAGAGCATCATCCACGGTGAAGGCAAGAGACCATGCTGGTATCGCTACTGCTGGTGACTTTTGGTATTTTAAAAATGGTCAAAATTAGCTTTGGTATTTTAAAAAGCAGGCATTAGGTCACCTAGAGAAGCTGGTTACCCGGGAAACTCGTTTCTCTGAGGGCTCCTTATCATGAAGGTCTTATTGTTAAATATGATTGTCGCTCATTCCAACATGACTTCCTCAGAGGCTGCTTCTCTCATCACCTTCCATTCTGTCTTCTCTCAGAAGAGAGAAATCGTCTGAGAGAGAAATCCACTCTTGCTTTCTCTGTTTCTTGCTTCCTATTTTCTTCCTCTGTCTCTTATCAGTAGGACCCAAACCTTTCCAATCTGTCCTCATAAAAGCTTGGTCCAGAGGCAGCTTCTCAATATTATTTCCAGCACAAATACCAATGACCATTTTCTTTTCTTCTTCTTTTTTTTTTTTTTGATGGTTGGGGCGGGTTTAACCAGGGATTGAACTCAGGGGCACTCAACCACTGAGCCACATCCCCAGCCCTATTTTGTATTTTATTTAGAGACAGGGTCTCACTGAGTTGCTAAGTTGCTGAGGCTGGCTCAGCCTCCCGAGCTGCTGGGATTACAGGTGTGCGCAGCTGCGCCTGGCTTTCCACTGACCATTTTATTTATCCTGGAGATCTGTTCTTGAATCTTCCTTTCTTTTTCAGATGTTCATGACGTTCCACAGTCCAAGTTCTCCTCATGAGTCTGTATTTCCCTGGCATGTGGCACAAGTTCTCTTAGATGCTACTTTGTTTCCTTTGTGGGCCTCAATTAAGACTTAGGAAGGACTCCATAAATGTTCAGTTATTTCCACTTCCAAGGTGATTTCCCATCCCTCATCCCGAGTTAACGGTATCTTTTTAAACTTTGCATTATTTTAATTATATTTCATTGGTGGCACATGGCTAATGAAAATAAAATCAAATATTAGAGAGTGAGAGTAATTTGTTTATGGTAAAAACAGGCATAGCTGAACTTACTCCCCCCACCCCACACTCCTTCTTTTTGCAGTGTTGGTAATCAACTCAGGGCCTTACTCACGCTAGGCAAGTACTCTACACATGAGCCACACACCAGCTTCCCTTTGTTCTTGTCAGGTTGATAACTTTTTAAAATACCCTCCTCCTCTAACAGGTTTGGAAGGATTTTGGGTGCTATTAGGGATTGAACCCAGGGGTGCTCTATCACTGAACACTAACTATATCCCCAGTCTATTTTTTTGTTGTTTTTTTGAGACAAAGTCTTGCTAAGTTGCTGAAGCTGGCCTTGGACATGAGATCTTCTTGCCCCAGTCTCCTAAATAGTTCAGATTATAGGTGTGTGCCACTGTGCCCAACACACTTTTTTTTTTCCTATGTATTCCTTCCTTCTGAATTAAATTTCCTTCTATAGAAGTACATTTTTAGTAATCCTCTTAATAATGGTATGTGACATTATCAAGGCTAGGTCTCATCTAACCTTCGAACAACAAAAATGGTTATTTTTTGCCTTTTACCTTGAATAATAATTTTTTTTTGGTATAGAATTCTAGATTAGCTATTATTTTCCCTTAACAGTTTTGAAGATGCTTTTCCACTTCTAGTTTCTAGTTTTATTGAGAAGAAATCTGTCTTTTATCATTCCTTTATTATTTTATCATTTATTCCTTTATTATTTTATCATTCCTGTTCTAAGTGGTAGCATTTCATATTTTTTTTTCTCCTGGTATTGGGGACTAAACCCAGAGGGGCTCTATCACTGAGTCACATCTCCAGCCCCTTTTATTTTTTATGCTAAGACAGTATCTCACCAGACATGGTGGTGCATACCTGTGTAATTCCAGCAACTCGGGAGGCTGAGGCAAGAGAGTGGCAAATTCAAGGCCAGCTGCAGCAATTTAGGCCCTATGCAACTTAGTGCCCCTGGGTTAAATCCTTAGTACAATCAATCAATCAATCAATCAATCTTGATAGGTTGCCCAGGCTGATTCCAAATTTCGGATCCTCCTGCCTCAGCTTCTCGTATTTCTGGGATTACAGGCATGTGCCACTATACCCAGCTGTTTTGCTGTTTATGGTATGAAGTTCCACTAAGATTTAACAATGGGGATTCCTTTTTATTTCTCATGGTTAGAATTCATTTTATTTCTTCAAACAGAAAATATTTAATTCTGAAAAATTCTCAGCCATGAACTTTTTGAATATTGCTTCTGCTCTAACTTTTTATATATTCTCCATAAACTCTTAACTAGGCCTTCCCATCTTTACCTCCCAGATTTCCACTTCTCTGTCATCTAAGAGCTTCTTCAGTATTTATTGTTCATTCCATTTAGCGAGTTACTTTATTTCAGTGACAGTGTTTCACTATTGTGAATTTCCATTTGGTTCTTTTCCGGGGCAACCTTACAATTCTATTTTCACACATTTAACTCTCTTCTCAATCTGTTTCTGTTACATGCAGGTTTTCTTTGGGGAGTCTTTAACTGGATCCAGTTATTCTTTCTCAGGGTGGGTTTGAAAGTGAGATATAAGCTGCTTTTCAGAGAGCATTTTATTATGTGCTCCAGGTTATCCACAGAAATTTTAAAATCTGTCTTTACCTGGTCTTACAGTTTGGAACTGGAATGTCCCTCAAGGTTCAAGTGTTGAGGGTTTAGTCCGTAGCCATTGGTACTATTAGGAGGTGGTGGAAACTTTAGAAGATGGGCCATTTTTGTAAGAAGTGGGTCACTGGGGAAGTGACCTGGAAGTGTATACCTTGCCCCTAGCCCTTTCCTCTTGTTTTTTCTGCTTCCTGGCTGCCATGAGCTGAGTAGCCTCTTTCCCATCATACTCTAGCCACCATGATGTTCTGCCTCACTTCAGGTACAAAGCAATGGAGTCAACTGACCATGATCTGTAACCTCTGAATCCACGAGCCAAACCAGATCTTTCCCTCTGTAAGTTGTTTTTCTCAGGGATTCTGTCACAGTGATGAAAAGCTGATAAACATACTGTGGGCTTTCTACTTTCTATTGCTAGAGCATGTTTATGTTAATGATGATTTTGGCTTAGGATCCACTTGTCACATTAGTAGTATAAGGATTAACTTCACATTTTTTCTTGTGTGGTAGGGCTACACAGCCATTTCCTCCTTATAAAACTTGAATTTTGTCATGTATCTGCTGTCATCCGGGTACCCTTTGAGTCCTTACTTAAAGGAAGGACTGACCCCATCTGAGGGAGAGCCTAGGGAGAATCCCTAGGATCTCTTGGTCATGCACCATTCCCAGTAGTTGAGATTCCTTCACATTGACTTTTCTTTTCCAGGCCTCATTAGTGCATGTGATATTCCTCCCTGTCCAACAGTTGTCTTACTGGACAATTGAAGGGGAATGATTAGACACTGCATTTGATAGGTGAACAGTGCAACAGAGCTCTAGAACCAGCTTCTTGACATGTTATTCATACTACAGGAGAGCCAGCATTGGAATGAAAGCAACTGGGTCAGATGAAGTCATCTGTAGAAAGCTTTCCTTGTAAACTGGTAGCTCAGAACAACCCCAGGAACCCAGTTCTTGGGAGGCTATTTGCTCCTGTCTCCATACTGGAGGCTAGTGGACATCTTAGAGTTCATTAGCATCCACATTCATGAGTCACCCTGCCCCAGGCATGAAATCCTTTGAAGGTTGCTTATCATCAAGACTGGTGCAAAAAGAAACTGGAAGCTGGTCACACTGGTGCAGGCCTGTAATCCCGGGGTGGTGTGGGAGGCTGAGGTGGGAGGATCCCAAATTCAAAGCCAGCCTCAGCAAAAATGAGGCACTAAGCAACTCAGTGAGACCCTGTCTCTAAATAAAATACAAAGTAGGGCTGGGGATGTGACTTGCCCCTGAATTCAATCCCCAGAATCAAAAAAAAAAAAAAAAAAAAAAAAAAAGGAAAATAAAAAGAAAAAAAGAAACAACTGAAGGGAAAGAACTGCATCTTCTTCCTTCCATTTCTACTTCAAATTTCTATCTTACAAGAGCTGCCTAGGTTAGTAATGATGAAAAAAAAAAAAACCTGTTTACTGTGTCAGTAAAACAGGACTGTATTGATTTTGGTACTGAGGCTGAATACAAGGGCATATATGTGCCATAGACAGAGAGATGTAGGGAGAAAATTTGAGTTAAAACATAAAACACATGCATAAAACATGCAGGGGAGCAGTAAAGAACAGGGTGCAGCTGAAGGCAGGGAACAGGAACTGGATCCTGTTAAATACCAACTGGAACCATAAGGCAGGGTGAGGAGGAGCCTGGTGTTTCTGGAAGCTGGATGTGGAGCAGCCTTAGGGCGTTATGGAATGCCTTATTCAGGACTGCCTGGTCAGGCTGTATTAAGGAACTGTTGGAGTAGTTTGAAGTGCCCACTCTCTCCTGAGGAAGATTCTCCCCAGGAGATAAGTTTTGAATGTTGAGTACATTTTTCTTCTCTGGCTGAAGCTTTCAATATTGATCAGCAAAGCTCTGCTGAGAGAAATGGCTGCTGGGGAAGGATCTGACTTGGCAAACTTCACAGGGCTGTGCTCTGAAGGGGAAGGGAGCCCAAAGGACAGCAGGGGCTGAAACGGAAAACAAAAAGGGAAGAGGGACTGAAGAACCACGGGAAGGCCAAAAGCTCTTTTCACAATCACCTACTTGAAAGTCTGGGCAGGAGGAGGCCCATAAATCCTCGATTCTCTCTCTTGTCCTTGCCATTTCTGTGACAGTTCTTGATTCTTTCACCTCTTTAGTGGCACATAAAAAAGGGCTCAGGGTGTGGGTGTGGATTGCCTGGATTCCAACCCTGGCTTTCCCACCACGCACACGAGTGGCTCTGGAAAGACTCGTTAGCCTATTAGAGGCCCTCTTTTCTTAATTGTAAGTCTGGAATAATAATTGTGCAGACCGAGAAGGTTCCTGCAAGGACCAAATGAGATTTTTCCATAAAGCATTCAGCACCAGCACGGTGCTGACACATGGTCAGAGGTCAATAAATGTTAGCTATCATTTTCCTCATTAGACATAAAATGCCTTTCTCCTCCTTCTGAGATTTTTGCCTTAAGTCATCTACCTCTCAGAGAGTCTGGTTCTTACCCATCTGAATCACCACTGAAGTGTCAAAAATGAGTCAATTTCAGGCTTTAGGCTCTAACCATGCTTACAGTCTTTCATAGTGCTAGCTGGGTGGGAACTTTTATTTGCCATTTGGATGGTATGGACAGGGTCTTATAAGAGGGAGGAACTGGGGAATTAATGGGTTCCAAATATTTGCATATAAAAGGCAGCCTCCATCTGCTGATACCCCTCAGTAATACCATGTGATGGGAACAGGAGGAGGAATCCTCTTTGCATTCTGAGCAGGCCTGAGATTTAAGAGGTGGAAGGCTCCCCCCACAGCTTTGGAACATTGGCCGGGATCTATGGTGACTGGGTGGTGGAGAGTGGGGGCTGGCTTGGAGGTGGCCTTTGTTGTGCTTGGAAAGCGGCAAACAGACCTGGTAGGAGGGACACATCTAGGTTCACCAATGGGAGCCAGGGCCACACCCTGAGAACCAAGCTCTGAAGCAGTTGAAGCTGGTGAAGTTGCTCACACCAGCTTCTGTCCCCAGCCTAGGGTACAGGGACTCTATCCAGGCAGAGTATCCTGAAGCACTGGAACAAGGACAGGCTGGAGACAGCTCCCCACCCCTGAGGGAAGGGGGACAGGCTTTGTCCACCTCTCTGCATCTTGGCACTGTCTCCCTGGCTTTTTTAGATGGTGAGTGTATTTTAGTTCAAATTCCAAACAGTAATATTTCAACACAAAGGAACATAACACACCATCTCCTCCTCAGTTCCTCTTGGCAAGCTCTTTGAAATGCCCTGATGTGGCCACACTGCTAAGTGGCCACATAGCTCTGCTCCGCCAGCCACACAAACAGCACTGGGGATAGAAAACTGGGCCTGTCTGTGCTGTGCAGAGGCTGCTACAGCCAGGATCTCCGGCTGACTTCCAAATTCCCACGGATCTGAATATGCTAAACAGTGCACAAGAAACAAAAATGCAGATTTTATCTAGTCTTCAAACACCAGATCAAACACTCAACGAATCTGTTCTGAAAACCTGTAAATGACATAGTGGGGGGCAGGGTGGGTGGGGGGAGGAACGCTTCCTTTTTGCATTTGAGGCATGGTTATTGAATACCATATGGTGCTGCTAAGAAATTAGTTCAGCTAACTCATGGAAAGATTTAAAAAAAAAAAAAAAAAAGGACCTTTGTGTCTTTGCCAAAATAAATTTTACTTTATCAGAGTAAGACAAACCAGCATTTAATACCTATATTAAACTAGCATTTAATGCCTGTTATCAGCATTGGTGGGTGTTTTACCATTAACCTTCCATGGATTAACCCCTTCCTTCTCAAGACACACAACTAACCAGAGTGTGGCAGTGAAGAAGGATAGTGGAAGCAAGACCTGGCCCCCAAGAAGGCTTCTTTCTTTGGAGGGAATGGGATTATGGTGCACTGGTACTTGCAGACTGAATACGCCATTAAAAGATGCTGGTAGGGCGGGGGAGTGCAGCTCAGTGGTAGCGTGTATGCTCAGCATGTGCAAGGTCCTGGGTTCAATCCCCAATGTACATGTGTGTACGCACATATGCACACACCCTGAGTACATATCAGGAGAATAAAAGGTTGCTAGGTCCAAGACATAAAAA
Organism: Callospermophilus lateralis; assembly: GCF_048772815.1. Classification (NCBI taxonomy): domain Eukaryota; kingdom Metazoa; phylum Chordata; class Mammalia; order Rodentia; family Sciuridae; genus Callospermophilus; species Callospermophilus lateralis. The sequence goes on from NC_135308.1 coordinate 114,911,122, forward strand.
CTAAGTTTGCTGCAGACAGGTTTAAGGAAATAAAGGATGGGCAAAGCTTTGCAAAGTTTTGCTTGGGCATTTGGAACATGAATCTATACCATGATTTCATGTTTGGTTAACTGTTCTCAGACTTCAATTTCTCTTGACTTTGTCCACACCCTCTCCCTTTGGTAATATTAACAATTTGTTCCTTTCTGAAAAAATATTAAGCGTCTTTTTTGAGTGTTTACATACTTGCCTCCATTCTGACGATTTCCCCCAGGAGACCCCACCACTGAATCTCTGGGACTAAACTTCTGTTTAGTCCCGACAGAGGGGATAGTCAATTGCAGATTGTTTTGCCTTAGAAAACCCCTTCCAGGTCTTTCTCTGAGTACCTTCTCCAAATCTTGTAGAATCTTTAGGTCTCAAAAGAGAATCTTACTGGAATTATGGGAAACTAGAGTCCTGCATAGCCAACCCCCATGACCTCCAACAACCCTACTCTCGAACGCACTGTGATGTGTTTCCTGTGAACGGTTGATTTCATGACCCCACAGAAGAGTCAAAAGAGCTGCCAGCTCTGTTACACTTCAGGGCAAACTCCAATAAAAAGAAAAGACAGAAACCCACGGCACTCATATTCTGGCTCGTCTACAAAGCTGCCTTTAAATTTTTTAGTTTCTTTGTCAAGACGGTTCAAAAGAAGCAAAAGGGCTTAACAAGATGCACGAGGGTCAAGAGGATCACAGAGCCATTTGTCCCCATCCCTGCCAGAGAGGAAGGTGTGAGGCGAGAGCTGGGCAAACACCTCTTTATGCCATCCGTCTTTTCTCTCACAAGCATTCCGGTGAGGTTGGTGGTGGTGCTATTTTAAATACCTTATTGGGAAGGGTGTCATTAGGGAAATACAAAAAGAAAAACCCTACACACAATATAAACAAATGCCCAACAATCAAGCAACGCCAAACTCCTGTCTGTCAGCGGTAGACGTGTGCCTTGCCTCTTTCTGTTTCCTTTCTAGACAAAACTGGGAAAACCTGGTAAAACTCAAAGTACAACAGGCCCACGCAAAACCTCAAATGCAAAAACATTTTGTTCAAAACCTCAAATGCAGAAACATTTTGTTGTTCTTCCTTGCTTTGTTCCCTTCCCTCCAGCCCTGGGGACTGTATCTTTCCTTTCTCATCTTGTATCAAACAATAAGCTGGCATCCTTTGGTCAGCCCCCCAGGCTTGGACCTAGCCACTCCACTGCCCCATGATTCCAAGGGCAAACCTGGGGTCCTGGGCTGTATTTACAGAAAAATGAACTCCCAGCCAAGGAAAGGCTGGTAGAGGCTTTGCAATTACAGTTGACCTTTTCTCATTTCAGAAACTGACTTGGGCTAAAACCCAGTAGGGTGAATTCCACTCATATTTCCATTTTGTGAGACAAGATTAGAACAGCTCCCAGCTGGGAGGGCACCCAGCTTTTGGGATTGAGTGCTGTGTCCTTGGAACTCTCAAGGAGACATGCTCAGCCTGGGGCATGAGTGTGATGTCCTCCTGCCAAGTTACACTCAGACATGTGCAAAGATGCCACACGCATGAAAGAGAACACCATTTGACACGATTCCTGAGTTTGAAACAAATTAAGTTGCTTTGATGTCCCAAAACGTCTAAAGTTACTAAGGAGCACACAGAGGTGGGGGATGGTCCTCATGCTGATTTTCACCATCAGATTGTACAGAACGTTTCCTGATTATGGGCCATAATGAACAAATGATACAAATTCCATATCGTTTTCACAGACTTTCTTTCTTACAAAGAATTTTCATTCATTAATCTTGTGAATGCATAAAGCTTGACATGATATGGCTGGGACTGACCCCACAGCCTGTCTGCTGACACTCCACCTCATGTCAGCCCAGTGAGCCACAATGACCGCTGGCTTCCTTGAATGTGCCATGCTTGCCCTCCCCAACTCCACCCAACCCCTACGTTGCCTGCTCATACTTCTTTAATTCTTTTCTTTTCTTTTTTTTTATTAGTTGTTCAAAATATTAAATAGTCATGCTTCTTTAATTCTTCCGGTTTAAGTTTAGACATCCCTTGTGCTATAATAAGCTTCTCTCTTGAATCATCATAAGGTGACTTTCTGAGCTTCTGTAACTCTTCAAACTCCAAGAGGGCAGAGATGAGGTCTATTTATTTCACAGATTCTTTCCCAGTGTCTAGCAGGCCTTGGCTCATAGAACAGGTCCTTAGCGTTATTTCCCAAATGAATGAATCCAAATGGGAGTTATTTGACAAAGAAGAAAATCTCAACCCCTATGTTCTGTCTCAAGAGCTCAAAAATTATCCATACTCTCCCTGATATTTAGCCTGAGGGTCTCTCTCTTACCAATGAACTGGCCTTCAACTTTTCCTTTCACTCATTCATCTTATTGATAGAGGCTTCTTTGTTAGGTTAGTGTTTGCTGTCTTCCCTGAAAGGCAAACTGAAGAATATTTTTTATTTCTGTCCTGTTTGTTCAGAGAAAAGACCAGCAAACTCTGCGTCTGTAGGCAGCAGTTCTCCCTGACCCCAGGAGCCTGCTCTGACCTGGCACGCACGCTGCCCATAGGTAACCATTCCTTGGCAGGCAGATTCGTTGCCATGGAGAGAGATGGGCTGGCAGGCAAGACCAGGCCAGCTTAGAGAAATTTTAAAAAGTGTCAAGCATCTTTTAACTCATAACCAGCAGCTGGCCTTGCAAAGCTTTATAAAAATAATCACAGTAGAGAAAATCGACATGAGAATGTTGCTAGCAAGTAGGACACATAACACAGAATAAAAAGTTGGAGGGAGAAAAATACATTCAAATTCAAACAAAAGAATCTTTAATTAAAAGTAACAGTAATTCCTCTGCACCTGAGCAAAATTATACCAAATAATTCTGGGAGGAGACAGATGGTTTAGTTTCATATTTTTCCTGAAAATTTTTTTTTGTGTGAAACATAAAACATATGATTAAGGGCTGGGGATGTGGCTCAAGTGGTAGCGCGCTCGCCTGGCATGCGTGCGGCCCGGGTTCGATTCTCAGCACCACGTACAAACAAAGATGTTGTGTCTGCCGATATCTAAAAAATAAATATTAAAAAATTCTCTCTCTCTCTCTCTCTCTCTCTCTCTCCTCTCTCACTCTCTCTTTAAAAAACAAAAAAAAATATGATTAAAAAAAAAAAACCAAAACACTTCTATGTGGGCGTGGTGGCACTTGTCTATAATCCCAGTGGCTCGGGAGGCTGAGGCAGGAGGATCGCGAATTCAAAGCCTCAGCAAAAGCAAGACACTAAGCAACTCAGTGAGACCTTGTCTCTAAATAAAATACAAAATAGAGTTGGGGATGTGACTCAGTGCCCCTGGGTTCAATCCCTGCTACCCAAAACAAAAACAAAAACAAAAACAAACAAACAAACAAAAAAACCACTTCTGTTAGTGCTACTGTAGATCGGGCACTTTGCTTTTATGTCTATCTAAGAGGCTGGCATAGTTGGAGCCCCATTTCACACTAGAGGAACCAGAGGCCCAGAGGAGTTAAAAAATTTTCTCAAGGTCATCAAGTCTAGAAGAAAGAGCCAAAACCTGAACTTGAGAAGTCCAGTGGCAGATTCCATGCTCCTAACCACTAGACGACACTGCCTTTCATATTTTATGATACAACATTTGCAGTTGAAAAGTAACAGGAATTATGTACCTGCTATCTAGGCTAAAGGAACAAAAGGTTGCCGGCAAATATCTTGATGGTCCATTGGCCCCTATTCAAGCACATATCCCCTAAGTCCTTACCTCTCCTCCCAAGTTAATCAGTATCCTAAGTTCTGGGTTAATTCCCCCATCCAAGTACTAAGCAGGCCTGACCTTGCTCAGTTTCTGAGACTGGATGAAAATGTGTGCACTCAGGATGGTATGGCTACAATTTGGGTTAATTCTCTTGTTTTTTTTTTTTTGTTGTTGTTGTTATGGTTTTAATATCTATATCCCTAAATGATATATCAGTAGTCTTTGCTTCATGTAAATGGAATTATATTCCCATCATCTATGTTTTATTTACTCAACTCAACATCACATGTTTGAGATTCTTCCCAGTTAAGGAGTACAGCTTTGGTTTATTCCTATTTGGGGATGTACAGTATCCTGTTTTTATTTTATCCATCCTATGACTGGACATGCAAATTACTCCTGGTTTTTGTAACTAAAAATGATTCTCTGGGCATCTTTTTGCATGACTGATGATGTCACAGTTGCTCCAGGGAAGTGGGCTCTCAAATTTTAGCAGCATCAGGTTCACCTGGATGGTTGGCTAACACAAAAATTGTTCGTCCTATCAGTGGAATTTTGATTTGGTTGTTGTGGAGCAGGGCTTGAATGTTTGCCTTTCTAATTAGTTCTCAGGTGTTGCTCATGCCATGTGGCCATGGCCTGAGAACTCTACCTTCAGAACCACTGATGCAAAAACAGACCCAGGGGTGCACGTTCCACTTTACCAGGTATGCCAAGGTCAATGACTTCTTTAGAGCTATTTCTAAAAATAGAAAGTGCTGTGTCCTTGGAACTCCCATTGACAGTTGTTCCACCTCCTTGCTAACTCTTACAAATCAGATGATCAATCAGACATTCAAAGTGTTGTCAATCTGGTGAGAAAACACATCTCAATGTGTGTTTTTATACTTCTCTGATTATTAAGGTCGAGTATTTTGCCATATATTCATTGGTCACTGCTCCTCTTCTGTGCAATGTCTGGCTGGATCCTGCTCATTTTTCTGATTTTTTTTTTTTTTTTTTTTGTGTGTGTGTGTTCTCTTTATTGCTCGATGAGAGTCCTTTTTAGAATGGATAACAGTCCCTCTTCAGTTAGCTATACAAGTTTCAAATACCTTCTCCCAGTTCATGAATTGTCATTTTACTCTCTTTATCTTTTGAAGAACTAAAGTTTGTAATTTTGACACAAATTTATCAATCTTCTTAAAACAACTGTGCTTTCTACATTTTGTTTAAGAAACCCTTCCCTATTCCAAGAACCTAAGATTATCTCCTATGCTGTTTTCTAAAAATTGTATTTATTTTGTCCTTTCACATTCAAGTCTTATTTTAACTGGATTTGATTTTGGTTTATTTTATGACATAAGAACCAATTTTTATTATTTCCACTGCCTTAATTACTTTGGCTTTATCTTACTTAGTATCTAGTAGGGAAAGAACTATATAGCCCCGAAGAAATGTTACAAACATCCTTGGCATCTTGTCCTTCAACACAGTACTTAGAATCAGCTTGTTAAGTTCCATGAAAACACCACAGAGGACTGGGGATACAGGTCAGATGGTAGAGTGCTTGCCTTGCATGCACAAGGCCCTGGGTTCAATCCCCAGCATCACAAAAACAAAAAAACAACTCCATGGATATTTTGGTTATAATTGCACTGATTCTATAGTTTAATTTAGAATAAAGTTATCTTTATAATGTTCTTATTAAAGAATATGTATATGTTCATAATTACATCTTCTATTTTAATTGCTGCTGCATCTGAGTTATTACTCTTTTGTATTCCTAATACTGTTTATTTGTCCCCCCCTTTTTGATTAATCTTTCAGAAAATTTATCTACTTTATTAATTTTTATTGCTTTTTAATTGCTTTCTTGGCATTGTGATAAAACATACATAAAATAAAATTTAGCATATTGACCATTTTAAAGTTTATATTTAAAGTGCACATTTCGGTGGCATTAAGTACACTCATCATTGTGTAACCATTACCACCCTCTGCCTCCAAGTGTTCTTTCATCTTTCCTAGCTGAAACTCATTACCCATCAGGCTCCAACTCCCCATTTTTCCCTCTCTACAACCACTGGCAAGCATCATCTCTATTTTCCATCCCTACAGAGCTGATTACTGTAGGTCAAATTCATGTAAGTGTAATCATACAATACTGGTCCTTTTGTGATTACCCTACTTCACTTATGTGAGTGTGAAGTGGCATCTCACTGTGGTTTTGACTTGTATTCGCCTAATATGTTGTTTCAAAGGATGAAATTTTGGCTGTATAATTTATTTTTATTATACATTTATTCTCTCATTTGTCTTGATTTTTTCCCTTCCATTATTTTCCTGATATTCATACTTCTTACATTAGGTGCTGTTATTGAATTAAGGACCACAGACTTAACATTTTAAATTAGCACAGATTTTGACTCATGGCCCGTACAAAGGAAAAGTACACACAGTCTGCAGGTAGACAGCTCCATCCTTTGGCTCTGTCCACAGAAGTTATAAGAATTCCTTTGTACACGTTTATGTGGAAAATATAGGCAGAACTCACCAAATAACATAAGTCAGCCCTCAAAGTCTTACTCCAAGAAACAACTTTCTCTGTGATTAAGGGCCTCTACCTGTGGTCAGGGACCCTATGACACCAGGGGAGCTTGGATAAAGTTCCCTCAGGATGTGGAAAGAAGGGAATCACTTAAAGGCAGGTCAGCGATGAGTAGTCTTCATCTGTGCTTAGCTCATTAAATTAGAAAAAAAGAAGGCTTGGGGCTGGGGTTGTGGCTCAGGGGTAGAGTGCTCGCCTGGCATGTGTGAGGCCCTGGGTTAGATCCTCAGAACCACATATATGTAAAAGGTACTGTGTGCAACTGCAACTAAAATAAATGAATAAGTATTTAAAAAAAGAAAAAAAAGAAGGCTCAAAATTCAATCTTTAAATTGTTGCTATGTAGTATTATTATTCAGGTGCAAGTAATTTCTAATTTTCAGTATGACTTCCTCTCTTGATTAATCAGTTGTTTAGAAGCTTGGCTTTTATTTCATGTGGGTTTCTCTTCTTTCACTAGTTTAGGATTTGGATGTTCTAGTATTTTAGTTGTTTCCTTAGCTATTTAAACTTGTTTTCTCAAAGTGTAAAGTTAAGTGTCTTTCACCTCTTCACAAATAGAACCATAGCATCCCAAAGTTGATTACTATTCCTCTTTGCTAATTTATTTGCTATTTTGTTCAGTAATTTAGTGTCTGATTTTTAACTCCACACATCAGACACTCTTATTATTTTATACAGTAAATATATATTTAAACACATCTGTACATTTACTAATTTTTTTAGCTTAATAATCTCTCTTCTCAGGTCTTCCACCTTGGATGATTTCCTTTTTTCATGTGAGTATGTCCTTTAGAATTTTCTTCAGAGGAGACTGGTTGGCAGTAAAATTTCTCAGTTTTTGTGTGACCTGAAAATTTTCTTACTTCATCCTCTTTATTGATAGTTTTATTACTTATGAAAAACTATCAGGATGACAGTTTTTTTTTTTTTTTTTAGCCAATTGAAGATACAATTCTATTGTCTTTTAGCTCCTATTGTTGCTTTTGAAAAGTTGTCCGTCAGTCTAAATGATAGCTCTGTGTATCTGTTTGTCTTTCCAGCTGCTTTGAATATCTTAGGTGAAGTCAAGTTTTTTAGTTTCACTAAGAAGTATCTATTTACAATTTTCTTCTTCTTCTTTTTTTTTTCTTCTGGCTGAGATCTATTGGGCTTTTTGAATCATAGGGTTAGCATTGGGAACTTTTCCTTCAGAACTTCTATAGTATTTCCATTTGGAAATTTATTTAGAGTATCTTACATCATCCTCCTAGTCTCTTAGTCTCATTTCACATTTTCTCTTCTCTTTGTCCTGCTGAGCCATATTTTGGGTTATTATTCAGATGCATTTTCTAGTTCACCAACATTCTCTTTAACTGTCTCTAATCTCTAATCTGTTTAATTCACTGAATTATTGATTCCTATTTTTATATTTTCATCTCTAGAAGTTTAATTTCCTTATTTAAAAAACGTGCTTTGTTGTTTTGTAGTCTCTTATCCTTGTTCACATTTTTGATGCCTTTTAAAAGATTTCTGAGTCATATTAAAAAAATTTATATTTTTGATAAATCCAGTAAGGAAATATTTACAGGTCCAATTCTACTGTTTTTGTTGTTATTGTTGGCTTTTAATCATGTTGACTTGTTTCTTTATGTTCCAGTTAAAACTGCCTTTCTCCAGGGGTGAGTTCTATTTATTTGTGAGAGCCTTCTAGGGTTAAGGTATTAACATTGTCACAATACTTCAAAGAAAAGTCTACTTTAATCTTTTTCTCCCTTCTCAATGTTTCTCAAAAACAAAACAAACAAGCAAACAACAACAACAACAAAAAGCAAACAATTATCCAGTGGATGAAAATCCATACTGGAAAGGATCTGTCACCACCCACATCAGCAGGATCTAATACTGGAAGATATAAAGTAAGAATGTGAAAAAGATATGCTGCTAAAATTTCTCCACAAATTAAATTCTTTGCCACTTGTATCTTGGGTCAACTTAAGGAGGACTTTCACTTGGCCAAGAAAGTACCTCTATCGGTGTGTTCAGTTCTGAATCATCCATGTCAGCCTCTATTATAAATCATGCATGATGAAACTGCATGTTGCTGTTTGTTTCAGTCATGTCATGCAAGACTGTGTAGGGAACAACCCCATGGTCATAGAAAGGCACAAACCTGTGAGGGTCATCTGGATCACAGTTAGGAAGAAACTGAGTGATTGCTTCTGCCACTTCTTCATTTGATAAAACATCCCACAGTCCATCAGTGGCCAAGATCAGCACGTCATCTGCTCCATGCTCATATTTAGAGAGATCGTAGACTCTTACCTGAAAAGAACAGGAACATGCCTTTTATGGTCTGTAACAAACTGACTTCTTATTCCTCTTCCCTTTTCCTACCTAGCTTAGTGGTTTCCAGGTATGCATTGTAAATTACTTGATTATATAGTAAGCTTTGTGGCTGAGGGTATATTCCTTTGAAGATTTGCCATACAAACATATAGGCCCAATACACAACTGTGAAAGAGCCTAAGAGGTGGGCTTAATAATTAGATTAGAATAATTAGTTGAAAATGTAATGCCTGAGGTGGAGTTAGAATGATGACCAAGTGGGCATGATGTGAGCCAGAAGATCAGTAAGGACCTTGCTTTTTGCTCTTCCTTTGCATATTCATTTAGCAAACATTTATTAAGGGCCCATCCTGGGGCTGGGGATATAGCTCAGTTGGTAGAGTGCTTGCCTCACATGCACAAGGCCCTGGGTTCAATTCCCAGGAAAACAAAAACAAAAAACTATTCTTTTAGGACTAAAGGGACATACTTCATCTAAGGCACTCATGCAAAATCCTTGCCTTACTTGTTCTGAGGTCCAAGGGACCAGATTTCTCTATGTAAGAATGGGGCTCACACTACATTCAGATTTGATGAGTTCCAATCTATGCTAAGTGACAAAGGAATCCACTCAGTCCAAATCTTCAAAGTATGCCTTTGTCTGGACAAACGTTAAGTCTTTCCTCACCTCCAGCACCTTGAATGACTTGGATATTTCAACATTTACCTAAGTTCTTCAAAACAAATAGAACGGCCCTGGCAAAACTAAAAAGAATAAAAATCAGGCCTTATTTGAATTAGGTGACAACTCCATGTTTACCCTATGTGGGCAGGGTTGGGGATGTGTAGGGAGGAGTGGGGAGGAGTTTGGGGTTTTATTGCTATTCCTGCCTAATTAGGTAGAATCAGCCCCTGCCTATACCACTTCATCAACTGACGACTAAAATAGTCAATTTAGGCTGGGTGCCGTGGTGCATTCCTGTAATCTCAGCAACTCTGGAGGCTGAGGCAGGAGGATCTAAAGTTCCAGGCCAGTCTCAGCAACTTAATGAGACCCTGTCTCAAAATAAAAAAGTAAAAAGGGTTGGGGATGCAGCTTAGTGGGAACATGCCCATGACTTCAATCCCAGTACAAAAAAAAAAAAAAAAAAGCAGGTCAATATAATCAATTTCCTTCACCCCCTCACTTCTCTGTCATGTTTTCTAAAAGTGAGACTGAATAAAAGCTATAGTTCAGGGGATGAGGGAGAAAATAGAGGATGATGGAGCCTGCGTAACTTCCCATGTGTCCATCACATATTCAGCATTTTGTCACCTCATATCTAGAGACAAAAGAATTCTAAGAAGCTTACCAGCTGTTTGAATGCAAGTCTTTGACAGCCAAGCCTCCTATGTTTTTGTAAGGTTTGCCTGGGCCAGTGATACCCAGTGGGGTGCTGGTCCTTTGGGTTAGCATTCTATCCCCAGCTGCAGAAAACAACAAAATGCCTACCCCTGAACCTTGGTAAATGAGCTCAAATGAAAAGCAGTTACCAGGTGCCAGGCCTCTGTGGCCTGCATATTAGATGGTAACAATTAGCTAATAGCCCAGAATATCAACCACACCCAGGGGAAGCACACTCAGGGGCATATTGCACTGGTTTCTAACATCATCTCCTCAAAAGGCATGCTCATTCAAGGTTATAGAAGCTTCTAGCAGACTGGAAAGTCCCCAAATGCCAGAATTTTATCCTCTAATTTTCACCCCTTTTGTTTTATCTCTGCGGTTGCCCAGTGTGTGAGAGCAGGGTTTCTCAAATGTTATTGCACACAGCAATGATGGGGGATCTTGTTAACATGCAGATTCTACTTCAGTTCTGGGCAGGGGCTTGAGAGTCTCTTGTTCTCTCAGGTGATACCAAAGGTGCAGGTCCATGGACTACACTGTGAGGAACAAGGTCATAGAGAAGCCCTCTGGGTCAGGTTTGTCAACAAGGAAATCAAGGGCCCTGCAAGCTCTGTAACACCACAAACACTGTTCCCTAGAGTAGAAAGGACAGCAAATGTCATTGTGTTGTCACTTCCAGGATGCAATAACTTTGCATACTAGACACTGCTAGCTTTATAGCTTCATATCTACAACAAATTTCTATGATAATTTGAGCTCCAATGAAAAGAACACAAAGTAATGAAAGATGAGGATGTCAGACAGCCCAATCTTTTGCTTGCAATTAAACAGAAGATTCCAATTAATGTCCAGCTCCTTCTAACAGAGATGTTTCCAAATCTGAAGATATTCACTGGATTTCAGAATCTTTCCAGTGAAGAGGGTTCCAAAACTTTTTTGAAATGCTTCCTGCTGACTCAACAACTATGACAGGTCGAGTTTTCAAGCTAAAGTTATCCTGCCTAACACACCCATGGAAAATCTGGCCAAAAGAACAGGGTGAGTTCATACATACAAACAGGCTAGAAAATGCTACTCTTCAATTCCATCAATAAATGGAACCCTTCCCTACTTCTATTCACATTTCCACTCACAGCTCACTAATGCAGTTTCATTAGCTAACATGAAAGTCCCTTTCAATACCATTCTCCACGTAATTTTTATGTCAATAATAAAAAGCTAGTAGCAACCCTATTCCCCTAGGCACCCCTCAATTAACATCCTTTTAGGTTTTTACTGCTACCCTTTGTTTCCTGCCCTTTAGCCAATTTCCAAAGGACTTTGCCAACTTTCCACTTACAACTCGGGTCTTATACATTAACCTATGATGCAGAACATTTTGTGAAAATGCTTTCAGAAAAATTGGATTGCCATGCAAGTCACCCTGCTGCATGCTCATCCTCCCCAGAATCGAGGGCTTCAAAGGATTCCAGAGGCCTCTGGAGCTCTGACTTTCCCTCCCTGAAGCTATTGTTGGCTTTCCTCAATTGAACCACACTCACCTCCCCAAAGTTCCCCGGCTCAATTTCTGAAATAGCTTCTCAATGTTCTTGGAAGCCTCACATCAAACTAATGGGCTCTGAGGCTCCCTGGGTCTTAGACATCTGGAAGAGAGACTCAGCAGTCTCAAGAGAGAGAGGTGCCTACAGAACTACCTTTGTCTGAAGGGGGCTGGAGAACATGGTCAGGGCTTCCAATGGTTCCTTCCCTGGTTCCCATCTGGATGGGAGCCAAAGACCATGGAACTCCCTGGGTCTTGTGGCTTCTTAGAGCAACATAAAGCTATTCCTTGACTTATGACAGGGTTATGTCCTGAAAGTCCCATTGTTAAATTAAAAATATTGTAAGTTGCATTTAATACAACTAAATTACTGAACATTATAGCTCAGAACACAGTATAGTGTAGAGTACTGGCAGATGCCCCTTAGGACTGTGCGCTGTGGCTTGATGCTGCGACCAGCATTGCGGGGCAGTATCACACTACATATTGCTAAACTGGGAAAAGATCAAAATTCAAAATATGGTTTCTACTGAAAATGTATTGCTTTTTTACCATTTTTTGATTTATAAAATGGAAAATATTGTAAGATGAGGACCATGTGTAATCTGAGCAACTAAGATGGGGTCTGTTTGATCCCTCTAGCTTCATTATTTGCTAGGGAGTATCTGCTATGTGCCAAGCACTGGGAAAAATAGTGAACAAAAGTGACAAAGTTTCTCAAGTTCTAATCTTTTTTTTTTTTTTTTTTTTAAAGAGAGAGAGAGGTAGAGAGAGGTAGAGAGAGAGAATTTTTTTTAATATTTATTTTTAGTTATCGGTGGGCACAACATCTTTGTTTGTATGTGGTGCTGAGGATTGAACCCGGGCCGCACACATGTCAGGCGAGCATGCTACCGCTTGAGCCACATCCCCAGCCCTCCAGTTCTAATCTTAGTAGACAAGGTGACACAAGTCACAATAGTAGAGAATGACAGGTGCTCTGAAGCAATAAGGCAAGGTAAGGAGAGCAACAGAGTCAGTTTAGAAGATGTGGTCATTGGGGGGGGGGGCTCTCAACGATGCTACCATTTTGAACAAATGAGGTGACTTCTGATGGGTCCCTTCCAGCATCTTCTGTTCCTGTTACTCCTCTTGATTAAAGAGTATGTGAACAGAGTGTGAAACTATTGTTAAGCAAGTGGGGCTGAAAGGAATGGATACTACCCTTTATTGTGACAGAAATCCTAGGGAAGACCAAAGAACAGCCATTGTTCTCTCCCCTAATCCTTTGCAGGCACAGTATAGTACTTCAAGTCCCCTAATGCAATATTTACCTATATGTATACATCTGGGTTCACCTGTCTCCTCTTCAAGATTAGTTATTCTGAAATTTTCATGTGTTTAAGAATCACATTGGGTACTATTTAACCAATCCATGGGTTTCATCTTTACAAATTCTAATCATTTAGATCTGGGCTGGGGCCCAGGTGTCAAAGTAAATCAAAATCCCAAATAATACCTATGAAAGTGGTGGGGGTATCTCATCTTGAAAATCACCGTAATAAGCAATTAACTTCTCTAGGGCATGGTCTGCCTTGTCCTATTTGTTTCTGTGCCTAGAACAGAGCCTAATGCTTGGTAACAACTCGGTAATCAAAAGAAGCATTTCCCTTGCAGGACGTTTACCCCTGTCTAGTAAATAATGAACACCAAGGGAGGTGGTCATCTTATCTTCCACCCAAGATTCAGCTTCTAGAAACCAGAGATTCCATTAGGTATTTTTTCCTGTGGGCCTAGAAGTATCTTTTATAGTCTTGGTCACCATAGCACTTCAGGAAATACTTGCTGAGACAAAGAATAAATAGGAGCAGAAAAAAAAATTAAACCATGAGATCCATTCAGAAAATCATGGTGAAGCAACAGTTTTTGCTGGATAACTCCGATACTCCTCAAGAATCATCAAAAAGGACTGTGCTGACATGTAACAGGAGTACCACTTTCCTTTCACTGCCCTTTCCTCGGTAAAGCTACCAACAAACAAATAAACAAGGAAAAAAAAAGTCAGGGTCAATGGAATGAGTCTGGGGGCACAAAAGACCCTTGGCTAATGTGCCCTGAATGAGTCAAGTGTAGTTTTCTGGGCACTTAGAGATGTCCTAATGGCATCACGGGCTTCTATTTTAACAGAAGCTGGTGACAAGCTACTCTTTAATCCAGTCCCTCCCTGAGCCCTCAGCTGCAGGCTGCTGTTTCAGCATTTGTCTGATATGCACCCCTGTCTTTGTCCTATTACTGATGATATTTTGTTGGCATGTTAAGAGAGCTCATAGGACTGTAAGCTGACACGGGTGTCTTGAAGCCACATTTTTTAAAAAAGAATCCATCCATTCTTCCATTTGCCAAACCTCTGCTGCTTCTCTGGGATGCTCTTGCAGCTTTTACCTCTTTATGAGCTCAGCAGATTCTTCAAGCCTATTTTCCCTTTTAAGCATTCCATGTAGGATGCAGAGCCCCTGGGGTTCAGGGTTGGCTTTGTGGAGGAGAAAGAGCAAGAAAAGACCTTGCTTCAAGTCTCTGTGTCTAGCCAGCTCTGTGACTTCAGACAAGCCACATGAGAAAATTGAAAGCTAAAGAAAATAAGTGGCTTGTCCGAAGTCACAAAATTTCCTCATCTTAGAAACAATTTTTTAAAAATTGAAAAAAAAAAAACAAGGAAAATGAATAATGTAACACCCCCTCTAACTTCCTCACAAAGCTATTATGAAGGCCAGAGAAGATCACACAGAAGGGAACTGCAAATCCTAATGTATTACTTGTTATTCTTTAAGATCTCATAGCAATAACTCTGAGTATAACCTAGTTGGTGGAAGGAAAGGAATAAGACTGAGCTCAGGCAACCTGGGGTTCAATTCCAAAAATCTCATTTAGAATAACAGTGGTTAGGGCTCTCAACAGTATACCTGGCAGAAAAGCCAAAGGTGATTTACAAGGTAAAGGCTGCCAGTAGGTGGTAAGAGATAAAGAGTATGAAGTCTTGTCCTCTCTACTCCAAGGGACAACCAAAAGCTCAGCCCACAGAAGTTGAAATATATCACTTACACCAGAAGAAAAAACCCTAACATATTTCCTCACAGTTTGATAAACTAGGCAGATTGTCTCAGGATTCTGGCAGATCACCAAGGTTGGACCCAAATTCTCTGTAGTGCTTCTTTGTATATTACATGAAGTCATGAAACTAACACTCAATCTGGTGGCAGAATTCAGTTTGAGACCTACCTCTGTCTCTTTTAATAGTCAGGTAAACCAACTTAGTTCATTCACAATTTCAAAGCATCGGGACCACCTGGCTAGGTGGACCGAATGACGAGGAGTACCAACTCCTCAGAGGGAGATTGCTGGGTGAGGAGTTGGACATCCTATGCCTTCCTTGGGAAAGGAACTGTATTCTGGAGACGTGAGATAGATGCGTGCCAAGCTTTCCTAGTTTGGTTTAGTTATAGAACTGGATTTCTTCTGAGCAGTGGTGAGGGATAAGGCTTGACCTCCCAAATCTCCTTTTGTGAAATGAAAGGTTAGGATTAGGTGGCCACTGGACAAGCGTGTGGCTCTAACATTCTCCGACTATGTCATCATAGGATGAGTTAGACCTTGGTGTGACTGGCCCCATGACTTCAGAGCATTGGCTGCAAATGAATCAAGTAGCATTTAAATATTACAAATATGCTGGCTGCTCATACTACCCAGAAAGACTTAGTTGTTTTGGCTGCGGGTATAATTTTATACTAGAAATATACCACAGATATTCTTGAGGGTTTTTTTTTTTCTTTTTGGTGTCTACAGACAAAATAAACATTTGACTTTGGATTGTGGGTACAATCTAATAGTTCAAAAAGTTTCTAAATGAGCTAAAATATTAGGCAGCGGAGAAGACAGCCTGAAGTTGTATCAGATGCTTGGCTATATAACACATGGCTTCCATTTTCTCCACATGAAGCCTGGTAATTCATGACTTCATAAGGCAAGCTATAGGAAGGAACTAGGCTTACCTGCTGGGATGCTCCCAGATACGAGCCTTCCCCTGGGTTTCTGATGGCTTGCTCACCTCCAAGTGAAAGGCTTACTGGACACTTTAGTAAACAAGCAGGCTTGAATCTAGCTCAATAATCATTTGAAGATTGATTGGAATGAGTTCAGTGAAATGCTCATTTATGGTGATAAGGGTTCAGAAGAAATCCCGGCCTGTGAGTGCAGTGTAGATGAGTTGAGTTATCATAGTCCTTTAGGAGGGAGGAGAGGCACAGAGTGACCACAGAGCCCCTTATCTGCAAGGCTTTTGACTTGTGCTTGCTAACAGTGCCTGTACCTTTTGCATATCTAAAATGTCCTGGTTGAAACCAGGCATGCTGGTGCATGTCTGTAATTCTAGAGACTCAGGAGGCTGAGGCAGGAGGATTACAAGTTTAAGGCCAGTCTCAGCAATTTAGCAAGGCCTTAAGCAACTTAGTGAGATTCTTTTTCAAAATATAAAAGGGCTAGGGATGTGGCTAAGTGGTAAAGCACCCCTGGGTTCAATCTCTAGTACCAAAAAAAAAAAAAAAAAAAAAAAGTCATGGTTGGGGCATAGGTACTATGGTCACCTATGGTATGATTGCTATTTTTGATTCCCCCTGGCTACTGCTTCCAGTGACTTGGACTGAAAGAATCACTTCTGTTACTACTTCACAAGACTCTTTTTACCATGGTGGGTTTTCAGAGATTTTAGGTCAACAACCTGCTAGGCATGTTGCCTGAGAAGAGAAGGTGCCACCAAACTGGTAAACTGTGGCACACTTGTTGTACAGCAAGGTTGAGCCTTCTGATTGCAGTTATTCTGGCAGCAAGAAGCCAGGTCATAGCAGACAGACTTATGTTGGATCAGAGATGAGTGGTTTGCCTCCCTAGCCTTCCAGCCTGGCCACATGTGTTGTAAGAATAAATCACAGTTCAGGACTAGAGTACGGAGGACTCTCAAGCTCATTTTAGGATTATGAAACAAGTTCCTGAAGCACAGTACAAAATGGCATAGCATAGCATTTCTCAGAACAATCTTTGGGTCACCAGCTTCAGAATTATCTAAAAATGTGGAAATTTCCAGGGCTTTCCCCAGACCTATTGATTCAGATTTTCAGGAAGTGAATTCCAGGGATTTGCATTTTTTTTTAAAACTAACTTCTCTAGCTATTCTTACATGCATTAATGTAATAATAATGCAAAAAAGGTACTGCAGGTTTTACTGAAATTTCCAAATGAAATTATTATTTTTTTTGGTAATGGGTCAGAGGCTAACAATCTCTAATGACAGCAAAAGTTTGACACAAATTTCCAGGTTGGCTCTTATTGTGAGGTCATAAATAAGTTGCTAAACAAGTTTTTTTTTTTTTTTAAGTGTGTTTTAAGAGTAAATAAAATAAACCTCAAATTTTGGTTTTATTAAAAAAGCTGGTTGGCAAACCTCAAGTCATTGGCTAAACAACTCCGTAAATGACACGCAGATGCATACAAGTGATTTTTTTTTAACTGTTGAGCTTGACAGTTAGAGAAAGAAACCAGTAGCCCAAATCATGAAGTTTCTTACAGGTAAGGTTAGAGTGTACCAGAATCATAGAGAGTAGTTTCTGTACAGTCTTTAAAAACAAACAAACAAACAAAACACATTTATTTTTTAGTTATGAGTGGACACAATACCTTTGTTTTATCTTTACATGGTGCTGAAGATCAAACCCAGTGCCTTACGCATGCTAGGCAAGTGCTCTACCTCTGAGCTACAACCCCAGCCCTTCTGTACACCCTTAACATGTGATCAATACCCGACGTTCAAAATAATGGTGATGGTGGGAAGGGGGACACTTGGCCCTCATGGCCACATCACCCCAGCTGAGGACCTGGTTGTATGAGATATTGGAGATATACAGGACTAATGAGGAAATTAAGAAAACTGTTAAATCTGACTGTTTTATGATACCAAAGTGTCCTTAAAACTTCTTATTTTCCCTTTGCACAGGGGGATCCATTCTTTGTGGTGATGAATGAAGATTTCATAATTCTGAGGATTGGATTCTCTTTAAGAAAAATAACACAAAAGTAATTATGAATACAAATTTACATACTAACATGAATGCTTATTATGAATGAGAAAAGAAACCACAATAAATTGCTGGAAACTTGGATTCTAATCTTCCTTTCCTCAGACAAATGTTTAGAAAAATGTTTTCTGATTGTGACCTTGCTTCTCCTCTCCATCTAGAACATTCTACATTTTCCAGCAACAAGCAGGACTTGTAGGACCTGATCTGAGCCACAGTCTCCAATACTTAAATTTAATTCGCATTTTCATAAATCTGCCTTTACATATCAAATTGGATTTCCTTTCTTAATTATCTAAACAGGTAACTTACTGATTTGTAGTTTGTACTAAAAAGTAGATGATTAGGTTATTACCTTAATTCTCAAGACTTCAGAGCAAAAGAGGGCACTTCTACAGGAAGGCTCTCATGGGAAGTCTCCCGGAAAACTGCCATCAGTTCCTCCCCTCCTTTTTAACAAGCACGGTGCTCCTCACATCAAGAAGTGACTTCCACTGCCCCTCTCCTCAGATGTGGACTGGTCTCGGTGATTTCCTTGACCATCAGGATATGGCAGAGTGACGTTATGGATTTCAGAGGCTAGGTCTTAAGGCTAATCTAGGACTCTTGAATCACTTGTTCTTGTGACTCTCAGAATCCAGCTGCCATGCTAGGACTCAAACCATGCAGTTTGGGTACGCATTGCTATCTCAGCTGATCTCTTAACTGCTACCCAACATCAACTGCCACTCATTCGAGTGAGCCATCTTGGACTTCCAGCCACTGTCACATAGTGACATTTGTCACTGTCACATAGTGACCCAGGCTACTGTCTGTAGCTCCCTATCCTCCAGGAACTCCCCCACCTACATGCTGTTACAAGCTAAGATACTCCCTTGCTTCCTTAGGTCCAGTTCAAGCACCTCTGCAGTAATCAGCTTTATTACAGCTAATAGCCCTTCCAGCTAATTTTCCAAACTCAGTGACTCCCTAAGGCAAATTTTGTTTCATACCAAACTCACTCTGACTTCTTTCTTTTTCTTGTCCTACTTATTCCCCTCTTCTTTAGATTATATAGCTCTCCCTCCCTTATCTAAACTCCTTTTATCCCTTAGGACACAAGAAACAGGGTTATTCTTTAGCAAATCTTACCTTCCAACTGGCCCTAAATTCTAATTCCATGAGGACATGTTCTCCAGTGTTTTACTCATGATCCCTGTAGAAAGAGCCACTGAAATCTTGTGGTTTTGATGGAGTAGGAGATTCTATTTATTATGCCAGGTTGTGTGCTAAGTACTTTATATATGCCATTTCATTTTTTTCCCCTTGGTTTCCTTCATATAACAACCTTATTGTCCTCTTTTTTTAACTAAAGAGGAAGTTGAGACTTAAGTAACTCTCTCAAAGTCACTTGGCTAGTAAACCGTAGAGACAGAGCTTTGAGCCAAGATTGAGTCCCAGGCTGAGTTTTTATCAACTCTATCATATTGCAATCCCTAAGGTTATTCTGAGAGGTCTACAGAATCTCAAAAAATAAATGTTTCCTCAGGTATCAGCCAAAGAGAATTACTGGCCAGGTGCAGTGTAATCCTGTAATACCAGCTACTTGGGAGGCTGAAGCAGGAAGATCACAAGTTTGAGGCTAGACTTAGCAACTTAGTGAGACCCTGTCTCAAAATAAAAATATAAAGGGCCAGAGATGTAGCTCAGTGGTAGAGCACCCCTGGGTTCACTCCCCAGCACCAAAAAACCTAAAATAAAACAAAACACATAGATAATGGCTGCTGCCCTTTTTGAAAACTTCAAGATGCTCAGTCACATATATACCTTTTTCACCTATTTATGTTTATGCACTGTATATATAATCATATTCTGCTTAAATTCCTACAGCACAGCCATTTACCCACATCATACACCCATACTGTTTCTTATGACCTGGCCAGACTGCAGAAAGCACAAAACTTGCTCTTTCCTCAGACCAGATTTTTGCTTGGGGTACACAAAGCCACCAAGAATCAGAAGTCTACACATGTTAAGATGTATACATAAGGCCTCAAATATTATTCATGTTTTCATGGGACACAGCATGAATCCCAAACAAAAATAGTCATTCTCTTTCAACATCGAAGTGAACACTGGGAATCCCTAAGTGTGAAGCCTTCCAAAAGCTGGGAGGGAAGGGGAATATTATTTACTGGCTACCTTTGAGCTCATGCCAGGCAGTTTCACCCATGTTCTTGTCGATATAGGCCTTTTTGCCCCTCCTCCCCATTCCCCAAGAGGAAAGGCAGGCGGAATTATGTGTGCCGGCCACCGGTGCCAGGGCTGGATCCTGTCTGTTCTTTTAGAGAAGGCTATTTCAGATAAAAAAAAGAAATATTATCTAGATAAAAAAGTCCCAAGAATGAGCTAAATGAGTGACCTAGAGCCATTAAAAACAAAACAAAACAAACGAATGAACAAAAAATAGCTGATCGGAATCCTGAAAATTAAGAGGAGGAAAAAATGAAGCAGAGAGAAAAATCAGGCTCCGTGGGGTTCTGTCTGGCAGGGACAAGAAGAAGAGGGAACTGCTGAGTAGGGGAAGGAGTTGGCTCCCAAACAGAAAAAGGCCCTGTTCTTCCACGAGCCTCAACTGGGGCTAAAGCAACAGCGCTGTCTTGGAGTGGAGGCTGGAAAGAAGGGTGAAATTAAGAAGAATCCTGGCTGTACACAGGGCCTGTCACAGGCCACAAACGGGTGTGGAGCAGAGAACATCTGGAAGTTGAAGCTGCAGGCTGGTGCCAAGCTGCCTGAGTCATAGGACATATTGTGTGTGTTGGATGGAGGTGGGAGAATTGTTTGAAAAGAGAGGAACATGGAGGGCCTGGGCTCTGGGGCCTACGAGTGAACACATGCTTTTCTTCTCCACTTGAACTCTTTTTAGGATGGCACAAAAATTTCAGTGAGCTTCATCAGCAAGAAGATGGCGACCTGGCTGGGGAGGTTTTCTTTCTGCTAGGGCAGGGGCTGCAGCCTGTGCTGCCACACAGAGAAAATTCCATGCTGTCAACAGAGTGAGAAGGCTCCTAGCCTGCACTTGGAGCCACAGCCAGCAGCAAGCCCCAGCTCCCTTGGCGGGGCCTCTTATGGAATTCAGGGCTTGGCCAGAAATCCTTGCCTTCTACCCGGGAAGGTTTGAGGGAGACTCAGCAAACCTGGCGGCTGCTCTTCAGGTTTGGCAAACTAGAGATTTTTCCAGCGCCTTGTGTTCAGAGAAACCGAAAATGTGTTTGGCTAGAAACCCTCTCTAATTTTTAAACCCCTGTGCATTTTTTACATAAATTTGACCCACATGTTTTTGATTTATTTATATTTAACTCATCAAATCAAATTAAGAGCTACAGTGATGAATGGGGACAATGCTAATTTCCAAGAAGATTTTTGAGCCCCTTTTTCTTAGAACTAAATCACATTTCCTCACCCTCACTCCCCCGCCCCCCCGCCCCAACCGTTAAAACTACCAGACTGAGCTAGGTTTGAAATTTAGAACCAAATGTGAAATAAAGATCCATGCTTGGCAAAGACAAAACTTAGCAGGGGAATGTTCTTAGGAAGTACAGTTGGAAAGTGGGGGCGGAGGGGGGCAGTAATGAATACAGGGAGGAGTCAGTCTTCATAAGATATTTAAACATGTTAACCTGGCTTTCTGGGTGTCCAGCAAAAGTGCCCCAGCCATTTCTCTTGGGTATGATCTTATCACTCTTCCTCAGGTCAAAGAGTATTTTAGCCCCAGCGTTTGGGGATGGGGGTGAGGAGTGGTCCCTAAACCTATCTTCCTTTTTCTGTTCTCTTCAATAGTAGCCAACCAAAGCTGTTCCTCTCCCGGCTTCTAATGGCACCCTTCCCCACTTTCCTGGCTCTGGCTAAGCCCTCTCCATCTGGAAGTATTTAAAATGTACAATAATTTTAATCTCGTGTAAGAGAATTTTAGGATATACAGTACATATCCATTAAACTAAATTATAGGTACGCAATCTTATTTTGCACAATTCTTCGGGCCTACGTTTGCATACACACACACACACACACACACACACACACACAGAGTCATACTGCCTTTCCCAGTCACCTCTTCTACTCTATTACTTCAGTCCAAGGCCTATAGTATTTCTTTGAGAAAGTCTGTCCTCCAAGGTATCCAGAAAAAGCTGCTGTCTTAGGTTCAAGACAAAGGTACCCTCTATAGAGCCCTGTGAGCAAGTACCTTGTGGGTCACTAGGACCGTGGCCATAGACATTTCCTTGAACTTGGCTCTCTCTCCTACAACCCTTGATCTCATTAGATAGAACTAGGTACAAGTACTACTTAATAACTGTTATTAAGTGCTACTTAATAACTGTGCAACCTTGGGGGAGTTATTTTATTTCCTTGAGTTCTAATTTCCCAATCTGTAAAATGAGTAGAAGAGTTCACAGGGCTAGTAGGTTGGGTGGTAGCAGGGAGAGGTTCAAAGGGTACAAAGGGTCTGTTAAACAGGAAGAATACATTTTAGGGAATCTGCTGTACAGCATTGGTGGCTATAGGTATTCTAGGTTTTAAAATTGCTAAAAGAGTAGATTTTCAAAGAGTAGACCTTCTCCTGGAATCAACAGTAGCACAGTGATTAAAAGCATAGAGATTCTCCTTCAAACCATATTGAGCTTCTTCTCACCTCATATTAAAGGTATTTACATGTGTATATGGGGAGGGGAGTGAAAAGGAGGTTTTCAGTCTGCTTTAAGGAGCAAAATGGTTAACTAGTGTTTCCTGAGATCTCCAGATACTTCTGGAAAGTAGAAAGGAGAAGGTGCCATTTAACATGTCTGATAAATGCCTCTCATCCAAGGGGAAAAAATAGAAATATCTGAGTCAAGTTACAAGTCCCATCCTCAGCAGAGTTCAAAGAAACAGAGTTCCAGGTCCCTACTTATTCCTTTTTTCTGGTGGGAAGTCATTTTAGCAGAGATTCATGATAACAACATTCATGATGTGGGCCAGGAGAGACCAGAAATCCACCAGCTTCTGGGGGCCATTCTATAGTAATGGTCCTGACCATGCACAATTGCTGTGAGGTCTCAAAGAGAACATCGGTAGGCTCTTGAGCAATGGTTATTTCTACCAAGCAGACCTCATTTAAAATCCTGGGTGATGGCAGGAAATGTTTGTTTTTTCCAAGTTCAATGTTTACTAGAGATTTCCCTCTCAGTGACCTATTAGGCCCTGTATCTAGAAGAGTGTTTTAGATGCCAGTTTCTGCTCTAAAGGACTCTAAAGGAACTATCCTGCTCACAGCCCTGCCAAAGGGTTAGGCTGTGGGAGACCAACCTTACACCTGACTGAGTCATACTCCCTGGCTGGGTGCTGAGGCGCTTAGCCACAGAAATGTGACAGAGCTTTCTCCACCCTTCTTGGGTTCGAGGGTCGTGTCCTGTGCATGGGTGTGTCTTGCTACAGCCCCATGGGTGAAGCCATGCTCACCTGTTCCTTTGTAATATAACCCCTTGCCCTGTTTAGGATAGACTCTTCCATGGAAGTGCCTTCTTACTGTACCCTTGGGTGTGGCCTACCCAGATGTCAGTCAACCTGCTGACAGTGGACATCATGAAGATAGACTCAGCCCCCTGAAACCTGACCCCTTACCTCATTTGAATAGCTTCTCCTCAATAAAAGGGGTCAGCGCGTGCTCTCGCTCTCTTTCTGCGGACCCTTAAAGTCAGAGGAGCCGTCACAGTGACCCCCAAAGAAAAAGGTATTTGTGTCTCTTGTGTGATTATTTCGTGCAACCCAATTAGCCCAGTTTAACTGGAGTGACCCCTGAGCCTTTTAGTTGCGAGAACAGAAACCTGGCATTAGGCCAAGATGGCTGTTTGTGTCCATAGAAGGCACTGGTGTGGACATATGCTCTGAAGGGTCTGGAAAGACAACTGTGGACTTGTATAAAAGGTAAGTTGGGCCAAGTAGGCTCCCCTCTAGAAATCTGGACTGGGGAGACTGAGAAGATAGGTTGATTGGTAGCAGAGATATATGGAATGTGGCTGGCCACATTAATGGCAGAACTCTCTCACAAAGGCTGACAGATTCCTGGTATGGTAACTTTCCAGGGCTGCTCTGATTCTAGAATTACTCTCCCATAAAGTCTGGATGTTCAAAGATTCCTTTGGGAGACACTGTGAGCGTCTCTTCCAATATAATTTAAGTAAGTATCTCCTTTTCTTTTGGTGTTAGCTTAAAAGAGCACTTACAGAGCAGGGGCCTGGTGACTTGTGCTTCTAATCCCAGCTCCTTGGGCAGCTGAGACAGGACAATCCTGAGTTTGAGGCCAACCTGGGCAATATAGCAAGATCCTATCTAAAACCAAATATAAAAACAAAACAAACCTCCCTCCCCAAAGCCAGCATCAGAAGCTGGGGGCATAGGTCAGTGTTAGAGCTTGCAAGGTCCTGTGTTCAACTGCCAATCAAAAACCAACCAACCAAACTGGGAAACCAAAAACCCAGCACCTATTCTTGAGAAAAACATACAGGTGGAGTATATCTAAACATTCTGGCATTTCACTGTAAGGCCTTCTAACTCACTCCTTCTTCTTTCTCCTCTACTACAGAAACTGGTAAAGTACCCCCCTCCCCTGCCTTTTACAGCTTAGGAGAAGTCATGTGACACAGTTCTGGTCAATGTGTTGGATGGATGCTGCCTCTCCTTCCTGTCTTTCATGAGAATGTTATACTTGGGGTTGCTGCTACCACCTTGCAACCATGAAAGAAAAACCAGAAAACTACCAGGATACCAGCTCTGGCACAGCTAGGAATCAGAATCTGCACTAGGAGCTATCAAATTCCAGCCTTCTTATTATGTAAAAAAAGATCAATGTCTAAATTACTAAGAGATTTTTCTATAACATGGAAGCAAAATCTTTTCTAACTGATATACTCTGCAAGTGAACATTGAACTGTTAAGGTTTCCAGTACTGTAGGAAACTTGAGTCTTAAAAAACCACATGTATGTTCAATATGTTTTTTGATTTAACTTGTTTAAACAGCATTTGAATGATGCAAGTTCTCCAGGTAATTAAAATCTAACGAGAGGATAAGGCATACCTGAATAATTGTGATGTAAAGCAGTAAGTGAAAATGCCATTACAGGGCAAAGCTCACTGTGTTACTTCTGGTTGGGGTAGGGGAAAATCAGAAGCCCCCTTGGGAGAAGCACCTGAGCTCAACCACAAAGAAAAACAACTGTATGTTTGGAGGTCAGGAAGAAGGACAGTCATGGCAAATGGAGTAGTTTTAAACAAATATTGGAAAATTAAAGGTCATGTACAGGAAACAAATTCACTTGGCTGATGCAGGGGAACAAAGATCAGATTAGAAAGTTAGACCAAAATTACAACAAGCCTTGCATGCCAACTGAACGAGTCTGGCTTGATTCTCCAAGCCAAGGGGGTTCATTGAAGGTTTCTGAGCAATTAGGAGTCAGAGGAGTTCTCTGGGAAAATTCCCCTGATTGCAATCTGTGGGATGGACTGAAGGAGGCAGAGAGGGAGACTGTGCAGCTCTCTGGGCAGGAGGTGACGAGGGAATGAACCAGGGTAGTCAAAGTGAGAATGGAGTGGCGCGAGACACTGAGAAGCACACGCAACGTGAGCTGGCTACTGTTTGGACATGGGGGGGTGAGTCAGGAAAGGAAAAATGAAAAAATATTTTATAGTTCAAAATACAAACAAAAACCTCAAATGGTACCTCTGGAGCTGAAGACAGGAATGGTTTTATGTAGATGTTGGAGTCATGCACCTTCAGGTCATGGTCCCCAAGTCCCCTGGTCACTCCAATAGTTGCCATTACCCGGGCCTAGGAGTATAAACAGAGGGTCATCAGAAATAAATACAGCGTGAAAACATCTTATCACACTCCAGCGGCTATGGGCTAAGAATGATGAAAAAAATTGTCCAATTACTCCTGCCCATCTTTCCATGTCCCTTGCTGTTAACTTATATGGGTAGTTGTTACCAAGGAATAGTGCCACAAAATCACTTCTGTATTTGAGGAATGGTTTTCCTACCAATTATCCTAACCTTATTGAGTTGCTGTTGTCTCTTTGCAGCTTTCTTTTGTAGAAACTGGAGAGAAGAGTGCTCAATAAACTAACTCCAATCCATATGTAATGTCTGCAGTTACTGAAATCAGTTCATACCAAACCCAACAGCATCCATCCATCCATCCATCCATCCATCCATCCATCCATCCATCCTTCTGTAACACATCCACTCTACAAGTATTTGCTGAGTCCCAGGTTTGTCCCTAGCTCTGTGATAGGTATTAGCAAAACCAAAAAACAAAAACAAAAACAAAAAAAAAACATCAGAGGACCCTCCTGTCCTCCCAAAGCTCACTGTTAGGCTTTATGACTAGAAAAAGTAAATTCTTAGCAACTCCGTGATCTATCCTTTTAGTGTTCCAAATTCCCTCTGGGTGGACAGGAACAAAATTTCACCAGTGCAGTAGCTACCCAGAGACCACTGGGCTGAGAACTCAAGCTTTCTTCAAATTGCTGGTTTTTAAAAAATGTTTTAAGGATGCAACACTAGTATTCTAATATCTATACAGTCAGTTTAAATATCTCCTGAGATGCCATAGATTTGATGTACCCAAACATCTACTGAGCACCCACTAAGTGATAGGGGACACAATTTTCTAAGGCCTCATCCTTCTATAAAGGAGCTTGGTAAGGAACATGTTGAGGTAATGTCTAACTAATAACATAGGAAATATGGTCAAGTACTGAAGGACATGTGGACAATGAAGACTATGTGAGTTTACAGGAGATAAAAATTCTGCTGAGAAAGTCCCCTGGAGGAGGTAGCACTAAGCTTTGTGCTGAAGGTTGGATAGCATCAAGACAGACAGACTCAGGGAGAGGGGGAATGCAAGTCAGAATGAACTGGGTGAAATGGAGCCCAGTGGCCGAACCCTGAGGTGATCAATACTATATTCCATGTAATGTCGTGGTACAAAGACCTGAGCTTGAAACCTCCCTCTAGTCCTTGGGTAGTAAGAACCCTCACAGGGGTACGGATGAAGTAAATAATGGCTAAGAATCAAGACAATCCATTGTCAGATACAATACTTTGTCTTCACCTTCCTATCCTCATTTTCCAAAAGGGCTGTGCATTTTGGAGCTAGTCTCAAACCAAAAAGTATCTGAGTAGAAAGGTTAAGGGCCAGAGTCAAAGGGAATAAAATGCAAACATGACATGTGAACTTGGGGACCTCTGGGCCATCAGGCTGCAGAAACCTCTGCTCTGCTGGGAGCCTGGACAGACTTCCTTCCAGCAAAGAGGTGTTCAACGTGAACTGTGAAGATTCTGAGTCCCCTGTGGCCCTTGCATCTCTCCCTGCCAGGGCAGCTTCTCTGGCTGGAAAAAGCACACGCCTGTGTTTTAGTTCAAAGAAATCTGATGTTCCTGCAAGTTCCTGAACTTGTTTACAAAGCATACAGGTGTTACCCACACAAATCTTAATAGCTTTTCTGGAAATAAAAAGTAACAGCTGTGAAAGCACTCAGAGCCTCCTGTGTAGGAGTAGGCATCGAGAGAAAAAAACCCCATGAATGTTCTAGAGGGAACTACCTGAAATCAGGGAGGGCTCAGACAGGGATGGTGCACTACTTTGGGTCAGGCAGAGGCCACCAATAAAAGTCAAGAGGAGACACAGTGACTTGCATTTATTTACTTAAGTTTGTCTTTGCAGTGCTGGGGATCAATCTTAGTGCCTGGATGGAGCATGCTCTCTGCAAGCACTCCTACCACTGAACTACACCCCCCAGCCCACATCAGCTTTTAAACAGGCCGACAGGTACAATGACAGAACTTGCCAGCTGTTCATCATAGGACTGTCACGCCTTCACTAACTGAAATGCTTGAGAAACATGATGTTTTCATGACCTGAACTGCAAGAAATCCTTAACCCCTTAAATCTCCTTGCTGATAACCTTCTAAGAACACATCAGTCCATTTTTCTGCTGCACTGAGAGTTTACTGAACAGAACTGCACAACTTAACTTCATACTTAGGCATTCACTGAAGGTCTTCCATGTGTCGGGGCCCGGCTGGGCAGGCACTAGGGCTACAAAGATAACAGAATGTGGTCTTACTGGAACTCACTGGAGAAAGCAGGGTAATGCTAGGAATCTCAGCCCCACAAGGAGCTGCAGAAGCAAGTGCAGGTCACTGACCTGAACCATGAGGCACATTGATGGCACCCATCATACTGAAGAACACATACTCTTGTCAGGAACAGAGCTGGGCCCTGTCATGATTCTAAGCCAGACATGGTCAATGAAGGCCACATTAGTGTTTAAAATGATCCCCACCTGGGTTAGATATTCATGTGTTGCTTTCATTCATGAAATGCCTCCTTCCATTAGGATCTGGAGGGGCTACACCAATGAAGACTTTTCTGTGTGCTCTCTCTCTTTCACACACACACACAGACACACACACACAAAACAAAACAAAACAAAAAAACAAAAGCCCACATATGTTCTGCGCAGGAAGGCATGCTTTGGTTTTCTCATCAGTCACTTTTCTTGATAACATTATCAAATGCTGCAAAAAATTTCAGTTGAAGATTCTTCTTCATATGACCACATTTCACTTCTATTTCGAACACTTAGTACTGAGTTGAAATGTATTAGTGTTGAGAGGAAGAAAGCAAAGATTTAGAAGGCGTTTATTCTAATTGGGCTTCAAAGCTTTCTCATCTTTCCTCCATGATTTCAGTCTCCTCCAATATCTGCTCACAGAGCATCTGAAGATCTCCGGTCCTTCCATTGGTTCAACCCTGTGCTACTCAGCTCTGGCTTCTGACTGGGGCCCAGCTGATGATAGTGTTCGCCACCTCAGTTGGGCTCTGGTTGATGGGATCCTATAGCTTAATTATAGTGAGGCTCTGAGGCATAGTCTGAACTTCCATGGTGGAGCATGAAACTGGTAGAAGGGGACAAATAGCCATGGCTCCACTTCTGGAGCTGCCCCTGGCTGGCTGTGCAGCTCTGCCTGAGCTGTTTTAACCTCACAGTCCCAGCTGTCTCCTCTAGCAAATGAATGTGCCTCCTAGTCTGCTGTCAGATCTAAAATGAAATGATGTAAGTGAAAGTAGTCATGTTTCAACACTGTAAAAAGTCACTCAAATGGACTGGGAAAGGGGGATGTTATTTTCACAAAATTGACTTTCATCCCTGGAGTTTACCACCCACCTCCTTTTCTACAATCTTGCCACTTCTTGGACCTTCAAGACAGGTGACCTGAGGGATGATGGAAGTGGCATTCTTTCAAGCTGGGAAAGCTATAAAATGATGAGCTGTTGCCACAGGCCATGCAGAGCAACAAGGGGACACAGGCTTCTCTCAATCCTGGGAAGCACAGGCACTTACCTTCTTGCCTTCTCCATATATGAGGGGGAACTTCAAGTCATCGTCTTCAATGGTTTTGTATGCCCTGCAGGGGGATAAACAACACTGTAGAAAAGGGTTGCACTCACTAATGACCCTCTGCCTTGACATAGGTTGCTGGGCCCTTCATCTTCCCTGAGACCCCATCTGTTTTCCACACTGACTCTTTCCTTTTTATTCCACGGAGTTGTTCTCCTTACAGAATTGCGCATGTGTGTCTTATGCTTAAGATGGAAAGTTGGCATATTCATCATGGTGAGAAGGGGAGCTGGGCTTTTCTCCTTAGTGTCTTTGTGACTGGGAGAGACCCAGGAGCAGACAGTGGATCTTCATCATCAATCTGCAACCGTGAAACACCAGAGCTGAGGTGGATGGAGTGTGATATGCTCTAGGAACCAGTTCTCACCTGTAGGGGCTTGTCACACCAAAGCAACCTGGCATTGAGATGACTGCAAAAGGAGTATTTAGAACCTGTTTAATCTCAGGATGATATTCAAGGTTGGCAGAAAGTTTTTTGTTTCACAATAACTTCTAAATGGCCATTAGGCACACAGTAAGAAAATCCAGTTTACACTTCAAGAGTCTGTTTCAGACACGGTTGTTCAAATGCCCCACCTGCATATGAAATCCAGGTCTTGCAATTTTGCTGGTTAGCAAGTTAAAAACAAATAAGCAAACAAATCTCGTGCCTGATTATTGGCTATATCACCCTGAGCCAGTACATTCACCTTTTTTCATTTTTAGTTTCCTCATCTGTAAAATATGGATAATAATAAAGAGCTTGGCACAGAGCCTGTACTTATTAAAAGCCAATTAGCAGCAGTTGTTACTAATATTTTGGCACAACAGTTTCTCCTTCTGCAAAATGGGGTTATTGCTGCTTATGAACCACCTGAAAATGATGTGTTTTCTGGTTCACAGGATCTTCATTAATCAAACAAGGCCAAAAAAGTTATTAAAGAAGACTAAGTAAAAGAAAGGATAGGTTAGGCGTTTCAAGTAGATGCTTTTCTAAAAGAGCCTCCTGAGTGCATGGAGAAATCCAATTTATTAAATGGCCTCCCAGTCCCAGCTACACTTAGACAACTTGGGAGTGAATACGAAATCAAATTTATGGAAGCTCTTAATAAACAAAAGAATGGAACTCAATTTAAATAATGTGCAACTCCCAATTCACAATAGCTAAACTGTGGAATCAACTTAGATACCCTTCAGTAGATGAATGGATAAAGAAACTATGGTACATATACACAATGGAATATTATTCAGCAACAAAAGAGATTAAAATCATGGTATTTGCAGGTAAATAGATGGAGTTGGAGAATATAATGCTAAGTGAAGTTAGTCCATCCCAAAAAACCAAATGCCAAATGTTTTCTCTGATATAAGGATGCTGATTCACAGTGGGATTGGGAGGGGGAGCATAGGAGGATTAGATGAACTCTAGATATGGTAAAGGGGTGGGAGGGGAAGGGAGAAGAATGGGGGTAGAAAAGATGGTGGAATGAGATGGACATCATTACCCTAAGTACATGTATGAAGACACGAATGGTGTGAATACACTTTGTATACAACCAGAGATATGAAAAATTGTGCTCTGTATGTGTAATATGAATTGTAATGCATTCTGCTGTCATATATAACAAATTGGAATAACAAATAAATAATTTTAAAAATAAAGAGGTTACCTCTTAATAAAAATGTGCAACCCCAAAGTTAAGCAAGTTCATCCTTATTGTCCAGGAAGCTATTTGGATACACCATTCTTCCCCAGGGATACAGAATTAGAGAGGTTTTGGCAGCTAATGTACCTGGGCTCAAGTTCAGTACAGTGCTCTCTGGACCTCAGGGTCTTCATTAATCAAATAAAGCCAAAATTAGGACTCACTCATGGGGTTGTTATGAGGACTACACTGGTATAATGCATATGCTGAGCCGAGGAAGTAATGAGAGCTCAATAAAGGCACGTGGTTGCTGCTATTCCTGTCAAGGCAGCCAAGAGGTAATCTAGGAATTTAATTTTCAAAAAAGGAGCTCTACTATTTCCTTCCCCCAAACCTACCCAACTAGCACAAAGGGGAAAAGCACCACTTTGATGTTTTATATATTCACATGAACTATTTTAAACACTGTGGCACACAAGTCACTTGGGGAACAAAAAAGCTATTGTTAGAGTCCAGCTCCAGTTTTAGAATTGGCTGGGTTGTAGACCTGTGGATCCCAACCTTGGCTGTACACTGAATCACCTGGAAGGGCTTTAAAATGTCCAGTGACTAGACCTCACGTCAGACAATGAAAGCAGAATCTCTGGTGGGGCTCGGGTATCAGGAGTTTTTAAAGCTTCCCAGGCAATTCCAATGTGCAGCCAAGGTTAAGATCCCTGTTGTAGATCAAGATCCATTGAGCTAACATTCAAGATGAGTTAAGCAACATACCCCTCATCATCTTGACTTTTAAGGGGACAGATTGTGTGACTCCAAGGAGGGGGGAGAGTTGACACTAGAAAGGCCCTGAAACGGCAGGAGCAGGACTTGTAGAGAGGGAGGTGTGAACAGAGAAGACAGATGCAGACAGAAAAGGGTACAGGTGGGCTCCATAAGCAGAGGAGGCCTGAATTTGAGATCCAGGCCCCAGAGTGTGGAGTTAGACAGGAGGCAGGAGGCAGCAGCTCTAGAATCAAGGACAGGAAATTGATTATAGCTCAGAGCACTCTGAACTGACTTGAAAAGGCAGTAAGAAAACTGATCTCTGATCCCACCACAAGCCCAGGTAATCAAATTCTCTCAGGGCAGAGACTTTCAGGAGCACGAAGTCCACATTACCACAGCTCTGAAAGACAAACACTCATCTTGCAGTTGTCACTCTTGGGACCAAGGCAACTGAAAATTTTAATATTATATTTTAGCTTCTGTTTTTTTTTTTTTATCTTTGGGAACAACAAAAAATTAAAAATAGAAATGATAACCTTGGAAAAGACAGATTTATTCTGTGTCTATCTGTGTAGGTTTTCAATCAGGTACCCTCCCTTCTCCCCTGGCAAGAAAGGACAAGAATAAAAATTGTAAATAAAGAGAGAAAGTAAAACACACTGTCTTGTCTCAGTCTTTCTGGGTCCAGGCAGAGTTCATCATATAAATGTAAGTGGACTCTCATCTACAGTAAAGAGTTCTTGAGTCATGAGGGCTAGGGTGTAGCTCAGTGGTAGAGCATGTGCTTACCAGGTATAAGGCCCTCAGTTCATTTCCCAGCACCAAAAAGAGCAACATAAAACCCTTGAGAGTTCAGGGCTGGGGCTGGGCCTCAGTGGTAGCGCACTTGCCCGGCATGTGTGAGGCACTGGGTTCGATTCTCAGCACCACATATAAATAAATAAAATAAAGGTCTATCAACAACTAAAAAAAAAAAAAAACAAAAAAACAACAAAACAAAACAAAACCTTGAGAGTTAAAACGTGCAACTTAATTAGACTTTGTATAATTAAGGCTAACTAACAATAATAACTACTATGATTTACTGAGCACTTTCTACATGCCAGGAACTGGGCTTGGTGCTTATTTATACTGTCCAAAATCTGAGACCCTGCAATGTCTAATTTTACAGATGAGGAAACTGAGTCTCAGGGAGATCAAGATTGTAAGACTGGAAGACGCGGCACCACACGACACAGATCACCAAAGAGGTTTCCACTTTAATACAAAAGGCTGTGTGTTTATATAGGTCTAAGGAGAGGTCGCAGGGCTGAGGTAGGTAACAGGTCGTCCGTTTATTGGCAAGCTCTTCCATATGTCAGTTCCCAAGCCCAAGAAGTTAATTCTAATTGGGGCTAAGGCTTCCAACCAGCAGGGTTTGAACGTTGGCGCCGGCGGGAACGTTTTGCGCCAGTGAAAGAGACAAAGAGGAGAAAGAGGGTCGTTACACGCCATGTTGGGGTTTTTTTCCTGGGGTGCTGCCGCCGTTATGTTTTCCCAACAAAGATCACATACCATGTTAGTGGCTGCAAAGCCAGACTCAGGCTTTCCCGGAAAATATACCCGTTACGGTTTAGATATTAAGTGTCCCTGAAAAGCTCACATATGTGAGAAAGTTTAGGTGAAATGACTGGGTTATGAGAGTTAACCTAATCAGTGCATTAATCCCCTGATAGGGATTAGCTGTGTAGTGACTGAAGGTGGGCAGGGTTTGGCTAGGGGAGGAGGGTCATTGGGGGCGTGCCTTTGGGGGAGTGGACACTTTCTCTGCTTCCTGGTGCCACATTCCCAGCTGTTTTCCTCTGCCACACCCTTCCACCATGATGTTCTGCCTCACCTTGTGGTCCCAAACAATGGAGTCAGCCATCTATGGATTGAGTCCTCTGAAACTGTAAGCCCCCAAACAAACTTTTCCTCTAAAATTGTTCTTGTCAGTTCTTTTGGTTACAGCAGCAAAAAAAAAAAAAACAACAACAAAAAAAAAAACAGACTATTACAGAAATTGGTACTGAGAAGTGGGGTTGTTGCTGTGACTAATCTGATCATGTGGTTCAGAAGCTTTTGGAGCTTTTTGGAATTTGTGGGAGAAATTTTGAAAAGTTTGGCAATGCAAGCTGGAAAACATTTAGAATGCTGTAAATGGACCTTAATGGGAAATCCTGGTGGGAGTTCAGAAGACCAGAGTGTCAATAAGACTGTGGACAGCAAAGACTGGGGTCACGAGGTTTCAGAGGAAAAGAAGCATTCTGTTGGAAATTGGACGAGAGGCCATTTGTGTTATATTATGGCTATTAAGTTGCCCTCATTTTGCCTGTGTCCTGAGACTTTCTGTGAGACTGAATTTAAAGGCAATAAACTTCTTAATCTGGCAGAAGAAATTCCTAGGCAGCATAGTATTCAGGCAGTGGCATGGTTATTGCTAGTGGCTTTTAGCCAAATTTACTGTGATAAGCAGGAACAGAAAGCAAAGCAGAAAGATTTGAAAAACTTGTAGTTTGGCTAGAAAACTGTGAGTAAAACTGGGGCTAAGGAATGTGTGGTTTTTAAAGACATTACAGTCACTAAAGAAATGCCAAAGACAATAAGAGAGATTGCTTGAGGGCATCTCAGGAATTGGTCAGACTGCATCGATCTCAGGCTTAAGGGCATAAAAGTAAAAATTCCCGGGGCTGAGGCTGTGGCTCAGCGGTAGTGCGCTTGTCTGGAATGTGTAAGGCCCTGGGTTCCATCCTCAGCACCATAAATAAATAAATAAATAAATGTCTATTGACAACTAAAAAAGTAAAGATTCCCTTGAGCAGAGATCAGTGGAGCATCCTGCTTGCACCCGGGTGGAGAGGGTTGGGGGGTGGGGGTGGCGGTGGTGGCTAGGGAGTTGCTACATCATGCTCAGCCACTCAGGCATTCAGAGGCTGCTGCCAGCCAGGGTTTTAGGAGACTTGACTACTGCTCGAGATGGTGGCAGACCTTGGTGTCAACATGGGGCTGGTTCTGCGGAACTACAGGATGCTGGAGTTCAGTGGTCATGGAGGCTTCCATTGAGATTTCAAAGGAAGGCCTGGGAGCCCAGGTAAAAAGTTCAGCAGGGTCAGGGTGCCTGTGGGCTGCCCCTGAAAGAGTGAAACATGGAAACGTGAGGAGGAAGCTGAAGCTGCAGTGGAGACCTCCGCAATGTCAGTACTGTGCCATGTTTGTTGAGGAAAGCTACAGGAATGGAGCAGAGACAAGAGAGAGGCCATGTGGGCCGCAACCAGCAAAGCCACAGCGGTGGAGCTACGCAAGCCCTTTAGGGAGAACATCAGGATGTCATGTGCTCCAGATGCTGGACATGGAGCTACAGAATTTGTTTGCCTAGCTGGATTTTGATCTTGCTTTAGTTCCATCCCTTCTTTCTATGCCCCTATTTCTTCACATGGAAATGGTTATTTTGTGCCTTTATATATTGGATACAGGTAACTTGCATTTGATTTGTAGAGGGGCTCACACTGAGAGTTTGCTTTTAGACTCTGGAGAGATTTTGGACTTTGACTTTTGGGCAATACTAAAATGTTGAAACTATGGGGACTCTTGGAAATGGACTAAGTGAATCTTGCCTTATGAGATGAGCAGAAATTTTGGGGGCCAAGGACAGAATGTTACAGTTTAGATATTAGGTGTTCCCCTCCCCCCCAAAGCTCATGTATGAAAAAATGCAAGAAAGTTTAGAGGTAAAATAACTGGGTTATGAGAGCCTTAACTCAATCAGTGAATTAATCTCCTGATAGGAATTAACCGGGTGGGAACTTGTAGCCAGGTAGGGTGAGGCTGGAGGAGGTGGGCTACTGGGGGCGTGCCTTTGGGGTATATATTTTGTATGTGGTGAGGGCAGACTCACCACATACAAAATATATAGCTTCCTGGTGCTATGCTCCCAGCTGTTTTCCTTTGCCATGATGTTCTGCCTCACCTCAGAGCCCAAAGAATGGAGCTGGCCATCTAAGGACTGAGACATTTGAAGATGTGAGCCTTCAAATAAACTTTTCCTCTTCTAACATTGTTCTTGTCAGTTCTTTTGGTCACAGCAGCAAAAAAAGCTAAAATAATGCCTCAGAAACGTGCCATCAGGGCTCGGCTTTGGGAATGTCTCATTCTAGCCAAAGCGTCTAAAAATGAGAACACTACTGTCCACCTCCCAGTGGGTGGCCAGCAAACATTTGAAGAACAAAAGGGGACTTTTGGCAAAGGAGGGAGGAGAATTTTCTGTGAGTGGCAAAGGAACAAAGGTGAACACACGTAGACAAAACCAGTGGCTGCTGCTCTCAGAGTTCACAAGGAAGGGGAAGGGAGGTCAGCAGAAGTGCCAGCCCCTATTCCCAAACTTGTGACTGCTTTCCAGGCCATTTCCCCTGTGGCCACAAGGTGCAACTGAGCTTTTTCCCACTGAGAGTAGGTCTCCCTCAACAGATCTGGGGCATAGGTGAAGGTCCCCTCCTGGCTCCTGTCCTCTTGGAAGTCCTGTCTGCTGTTCTACATACAGTACAGCCCACTTGTAGGCCTGAGTTTATGCTTCCAGCTCGCTCTTGGCTTCCATCCTTCTCATCTGGGCGAAGAGAGAGGGCAGAAGAGAGGTTTGCAGCTTTAGAGCTTCAACACATGGAAGCACTCCGAATCTGAGATGAACAATGTCTGGTCACAGAACCAATGCCTTCATGCCAGATCCTAAGATATCTGAAATCCTGATTAAATTAAAAAAACCCCAAACCTCTGAAAACTAGATCACTTACTAGTTTTGTAATAATATAACTGACCAGAGATTTATATTCAAATAATTACTTGTTACAAGATAGCAAAACCAAAAGGCTCAGGAAAGATTTTTTAGAACACTCTTATTATTTTCCGTCAATTCCTTTATGAATATTTATGAAGTCAATTGACAAAAGGACAAGATGAAAAAATAAATGCGAGGCTTAAAAGGGGCTCCTAATTTCTTGGCTTTCCCTAATTCAGAGGCATTATCCTTAGAAGTTTCCATTAAACTATTTTTTTTTCTTTAAGTAATAATTTCTCTTGCCATGTTGATTATACAAAGTTGAAAAAAGAAGCCACAATCAATCTGGACATATTGGAAGGAGAAGCTCCCCAATGAATATGGCGGACAGGCCACCAAATCACCCATACTGAGGGGAGGAACTCCTTCCACAACATAGCTTATCCTGGCCTCTGTTGAAAGAACTGTTGTAGACAGTTGTTGTCCTACGAGCTGAGCTCTGCAGTACTTAATGTGAGTTCATTCAAGGGAAGAACAGAATTGGTAAATTCTTCCTTAAACTGACCCAAAGCCATTGGTACATTTGGTATGTATTATGGAAGAACATGAATTAAATTCAGTCTCTACTGCTTGAGAGCTCTGCAAATATCTGGAAGAGTTTTCCCTTCCCTAATTCCCTCACTTATTTTTTACAGGACCCAGGGGACCATCCCTCACTGCTGAAGTTGCCATTCATTCAACAAATACTTATTAATTGAGCACCCAAGTACTGTGGTAGGGGTCGTCTGGGGGCTTTACAGTTTGTCTGAAACCTCAAAGACTAGAACTCAGAACTGAAAACACTTAAGGTGAGTCTAAATAAGGATGAAATTATTACTTTTTTTTTTGATTTGGACTTCGCTCTGTCAAAAATATTAATGAAGCTGTTATCTGCATTATGTGCATGCACATGTATCTGTGTAGGTCTGATTTACAGTCTTAGATTAAGACTATGAGTGAAAACAAACCAACCAACCAACCAACAAGATACAAACAAATAAAACAGACCCAAGTCCACAAAAAAAAAATATCCTGACGAGATGTTTTGGCTCACAATCTCCTCTAGTTTATGTTGATGTTATACAATGATGGTTTACCCTGAATAGAGGTCTCTAGTGCCCTTATTAATTTTATCTTGCTAATTTCAGTCTTTTCTTCTAGTCCACTGAGAGCTTTCTGAATTCAGATCCTTCCATCCAAAATGGCAGCTCTCCTTGCCACATCATGTTAAATTTGATAAACAACTCTGCCATCTTTAGCCAGATCATTGAAAAGAATGTTTAGTGGAACCAAGTCATTAGAGACCTTCCTTCAGGGCTAAGCTAATCAGACAAGGGGTATACAAGTTCTTGGAGGTGTAGGGAGGAAAGCATGTGAAATTTGAACAATCATACTCAGCATTATAATTCTGTCTTATGAAAAAAAAGGTCTATCAATTTCCTTTTTAATACCAACAATAGATGATAAAGTGCTTAGCAGAATTTTGTGTGGTGGAAAGACACAGAAGGTAGACTCAACAGAGAGTGGACAAGGAAAAATGAATGATTAGAGTGGGGTGTACTTAGGCTTAAAAAAATACCGACTCAGTGTTTTTCAAGTGTTTTTAACTCTTTAGAGCTAGCTCTCAGGCTTTCTAGGAAGCAACCTAATCAGAGCTATGTGTTTCACTGTGTTGTACAAAAGGCTAAGAGAAGAAATAATTAGATTTTCTACATTCCAAATGCAATGCACACTATTTCCATGATCAAGCATCCCAGAAACCTACCCAAAAGGAAAGATTATGAATTTGAGCTTGACCTATTAGTGAACCCAAGGTGGCTCTTCTGATTCTACCATCTCCAATGTTCCTTCAAATTCCTCTTACTTCCAAGGCAAGATATGCTTTCTCCAAAGCATAGCCTTCTAGACTGAGGCTCCCTCAGTGGCCACAAATCAGGCCCCTCAGTCTGACCTGATACTCCAGACTTCCAGGAACTTCTCCCGCCTTCCCAGATGACTTGCCTTGGTTTAGATTGCTTATCCTCTCCCTTGATGTTATTCTTAGTAGTTTTACAGATTTTGATGTTATTTCTGGAGTCCTGGCTTTGTAACTCCCAGCCCACTTTCCCCATCAGCACCCTGGTCACAGAGACAATACCAAAAACACCCCTCATCTCTGAGATTCAAATTCTGAACCATTTCCCCTTTCTTGCTTCCCTGTTGTGGTTCTCAGGCCAGTTCCCTTCTTTGGACCTGCTATTCTACCTACCTTCTAGTTGTGCTTCCTCCTAATTCCAACTCTACTTGTGACCAATCTTTCTGATAGTTTTTTTTTTTTTTTTTTTTTTTTTGGCTAGCAGCCTAGAATACCTCACCATCTTGATTTGCCAGAAATACAATGAAAATTGAGTAGTTGGCCTATTAACACTATGCCAATTACTATAACCTCTATTTTCAAAACAAATCCAGAATCAGAAATTTTCAACCCTTCATGGCCCCAAAGTCCCAGCACCATCATCTCTTCCGGCATGACTGTAATTGGCTCACGGGGCCTTTGTGCAATAATCTAGGCAAAACGCAGTGGTGCCAGGACAATATCACTAGGGTGATAGCTGAAAACTGTTCGCATTTGTCCCTTACCTCTGTTCTCAGAGCAACCAGGGTAATTATTTTAAAATGTCAGATCATGTCATTACTGTACTCCAATCCTCCAGTGGATTCCCATCATACTATAAAGTCAAGTAATCAAATGGCCTTCTTTACAATTGCTCCCCTCCCCCAAATTTTTGAGCTCATTCCTTGCTTGATTTTTCTCCAGAGTATCTACTACCATGGAAAAATTATTTTACTTCTTTACTATGTCTATTTCTAAAATATTTTTTAAGTTATAAATGTACATAATAACTTTATTTTATTTATTTTTATGTTGGGCTGAGGATCCAACCCAGTGCCTCACAAAGACTAGGCAAGCACTCTACCACTGAGCCACAACCCCAGCCCCACTATGCTTCTTTTCTTGACTGCTCCCCGCCCATGCCTCTTGAATTCTGTGAGCCCAGAGATTTTTATTTTGGGAAACAGCCGTTCCTGGTACCAACCATTAATATTATGCCAAATATTGTTGCTTTTATCTTTAAAACAATTCCAGAATCAGAAATGTTATATTGTGGGGCCAGGTGCAGTAGTACATGCCTGTAATCTCAGCAGCTTGGGAAGCTGAGGCAGGAGGATTGCAAGTTCAAGGCCAGCTTTAGCAACCTGACAAGATTCTAAGCAACTTAGCAAGACCTGTCTCTAAATAAACTA
This sequence comes from Callospermophilus lateralis, assembly GCF_048772815.1. Lineage (NCBI taxonomy): Eukaryota > Metazoa > Chordata > Mammalia > Rodentia > Sciuridae > Callospermophilus > Callospermophilus lateralis. Next base: position 114,950,808 of record NC_135308.1, read on the forward strand.
TAAAAAAGGGCTGGTGTAAGATAACCCTCTTGGTCATGACAACCTTTTTTTTTTTTTTTTTAAACTTTCTTATCTCTGTTTGCTAGTGTTTTTTAATATCTCAGTCAGTATCCATAAAGGAAGATTGTTTGTAATTTACTTTCCTGTGCTGCTGTTATTTGGTAAATCTAGCCTTATAGAAAGAATTGAGAGTATTCCCTCTTTTATTGTTGGAAGTGGTCATGATTGATTGGAATTGATTTCTTCTTAAATACTTGATAGAATTTAAAAAGGCGGGGAAGGTCTGGGGATGTGGCTCAGCGTTTAAGAACTGGTAGGTTCAGTCCCCATTACCAAATTAAAAAAAAAAAAAAAGAGAGAGAGAGAAAGTAATGTTATATGTTGGGAGAGTACCTACCATATAATGGGTACCCAATAAATACTGAACTGAACGAGCAAATTAATGAATACCACCTTCCCTAGGTGGAGCCTTTATTCTGTCCTTACCTATTTTCTTGTTCTATACACATTTACAGAACAAAAACAAAGAGCCTCCTTGTTTTCTTTTGCGGCTAACTCTTAGGAGTGCCTTGCTTCTGCTGAGACCCAGTTACAGACACATCCCTTTCTTGTCTCTGGCTTGGCCAGCTCTGTGCTGCTCTTTGAAGACTTGGACACTTTCTCAACATGTGACATGAAGAGGTTCCCATGTGACACGTGGATGTCCTTTCACCTGTCTGATGAGCAGCAATGAGAGGGCCCTCCAGTCACGAACATATGTTGTCTCTGGATCAGTTTTGTAACTTTCATCAGAAAAAAACTTTGCTCATATTTTTAGCCTGCTTAGGAGGTCTGCTAGCAAATCTCCCACAACCGTTTCTCCCTCTTTGAATCTACAATCTTCACTCTTGGCTTCAAATTTTCCACTGGCTTCCCAGCATCATATATGTATAGTCCTACCATGAGAACTTTGCATACTCCGGCATCTTCCTATCCCTCTGCCACACATTTGTAACACTGTTTGTGCTGTTTCTTTAATAAAATGGAGTCTGGTCATTCCCTTGCCTGGGACACTCTTCCCCAGATCCTCCCCAGCTGGCTCTTGGGCCTCACTAGTGCCTGACTACTCACCTAACAGTACCATGCTCCCTGTTCCCATCTGCCCTACTTTGGTTCTTCATAGCACTCACACTGCACATGGGAAATTACCTTATGTATTAGTTTCTTTCCTTGTTTATGTTCTGCCTCCCCCTCTTACACATTAGGTTCAGGAGGGCTGGGACTCTCTTCTTAGGTACTGCTCCATGCTCCTCTTTACAACTGTGTAGGCATGTTGTGGATATAAAGTGGCCTCTAGTCAAGTGTCTGAATCAATGAATAAAGGCAGCCCTTTTTCATACTGAAGATATACGATGGTCCAGCATCTCCACTCACCTTGCCTTGAGCAACTTTTTCTTTTGACTGAAAATCAGAACTGAGTTCTATCAGTGACACTACTTTTGTTTACCTCTTCACATTAAAACTTCGGTTTCTTGTTTATGACCTCTGTGTACTAATAAATACTTATAAAGTTATAAAAATACCATTTATGACCCTCTTGCCTATTAGTGTCTCCAGATAATTCCTAAATACCATCTCAGAATGGCAGACTTTTACCTCACAGCTGTTTTACTGAGTATATGGTGAGACAATTTTCTACTGAATTATCTCAGTTGAAAGCCAACTCTTCCACTTGGGAAAGTTCTTCCTAGGCTGAGGGGTGGTGGTGCATGCCTGTGGTCCCAGTCATAGGTCTGTGGAGGACAGTGGGAGGACGGTTAAGGCTGAGGCAGGAGGATCTCTTGAGCCAGGAGTTTAAGGCCAACCTGGGCAACATGGTGAAACACCATCTCGAAAAGAAAAGAAAGATGCTGAATAAAGTAGTTTTTCCTAGTCCTTGCTGGATTCTTCCAGAGTTCACGCTCTGGCACCATTCACAGAGATTACTTCCCACGATCTCCCTTCTCTCCTAAGTCATGACCTTCTAGTAGAAAGAGGGACTGAAAAACCACTTGTCTCCCTAAGTCTTAATTTCCTTAGCAGGACTTCAAAGCCATTTTAAAAGAATATGATCCCTTCTGAGGGGAATAAGAAGCCTCTCTCCCTTCGGGGACTGCATAATCTGGACAATCCCCTCGTGTGGCTCCAATGACACGCACCAGTGAGTCACATTCTTCCACTAACCTCTGGACAGCGCCTTGGATGCCTCTGCTCCCCTGGGGCTCTTTCTTCCTGGATTCCCTCTTCCCTCCTGGCAGAGGCGGCTGTGGTATGTGAAAGACACCAGGCTCGGAGTCAGGGGTTCTGAAGTCACATTGCAATCCTCACGTGAATTAGCTGTGTGAATTTGGGAAAGCCTGGAAACCTCCCTAAATTTGCCTCCTCACAGGATACTTGAGAGGATTAAACACATACTTTTCTGGGAAAGTCCTCTGCACTGGCTAAGGTGCCATCTAACCATGCGCTGCGTCTGTTAAGGTCACAGGACCCTCATTCTTTCTTCACGGTAGGTGTGGAACTCAGACAATTGGCTACTAGAGGCAGAAAGCACATGCTCCTAGAAAAACTGCTTCTTGCTAAGCAACCAAGCCACCCTACTTTATGCCTTTTCTGCTGCTGCTAATGAGATCCGAGCACCAGGGAGAGCCCACATGCAAAGCTATCGGGAAGAGTCCTTCTTTCTGCTCTAATGTAAAGCCTTGGCAACTCAGAAGGAGGCTATTAGCCAATGATCTAGAGGGAGCATTGTTGGGTTAGCCTGAAATAGTCTCAAAAGGAGAATTTCCCCATATTGGCCAGAAGCTCAGGGCACCTTGAGGAGGGAGGGGAAGGCCACAGGCACTGGTCTTGTTTTCCTCATAGCAGAAACCCAAGTCCAAGCCTGGCAGAGGCACTTCTCATAGGGGCTGAGCAGGCCTGCATGCAGGATGATGGGCAGAGCATCCTGGTCCGGGTCTCCTCTCCTGCCTTCCCATAACAAAAATCTCAATAGCAGCTCGAATCCCAAGAGGCCTGGAGGAAACACCACCCAGGCCTGGCTGGTCAGGAACAGACACATGCCTGGAGCCCAAAGCCACTGGTGGCTTTTAAGAGCTTGGCATGACCCCAATTAAGCAATTCTGGAATCTGCAAAGGCTCTCCCCTGTCTCACCTCCCCCCATACCCGCCCTCCTCAGACCTTCCTGGAAAAAGCAATATAAAACTGGCAGCCATCTCGTGCTTCCTTTTTTCTGCCAGCCATCTGTATTTCCAAAGGAATCAAGCCCCAAGCCTAACCACAGAGCTCAGGAAATGGAGGCTGCTTCCTGCTCCTTGAGGTGGCCCTTCAGGCAGCCAACTCTCCCCCTCACTGCCAGAGAGAGGGAGGGAGGAAGGAGGGAAAGAGAGAGGGAGGGGGGTGGGAGGGAGAGGGAAAGAGAGGAAGCAAGGGAGAGAAGGGAGAGGGAGGGAGGAAGAATGAGCAAATATATTTCCTTTAAGGGCACACAAGATGACTTTAGTATTTGAGTAGCTCCTTACTATAATTTTTTAAAATTTTTTACTTTTTATTTTTTGGGTACTGGGGATTGAACTCAGGGGTACTCAACCACTGAGCCACATCCCCAGCCCTATTTTGTGTTTTATTTAGAGACAGGGTCTCACTGAGTTGCTTAGCACCTCACTGTTGCTGAGGCTGGCTTAGAACTTGCACTATTCCTGTCTCAGGACTAGGATTACAGGCATGTACCCCCGTGCCTGGCCTTACTATTATTTTTAAAATGTTGTCTCCTAAGAGTCCTTTTCCCCCTGACTTCAAAGACTCACAATTAGAATGTTCTCAGATATTTCTTGCATCTGCTTGTGGATGGAAACTTTGTATGGTGGAAAGAGTGAGCTAAACTGTCAGAGACTATGAATGTGAGGCCAGCTTAATGAGGGCAGTCTCCTTGAGACTACTTCAGACTAACCCAACAATGCTCCCTCTAGATTATGAGGGAATTGTGCAGTGAGGATGAGTCCTGGGGGAGCCTGAAGGGATGGAAACATCTCCCATATCCAGCAGGCAGTTTGGGGGTTTAAAGTCTCCTTTACAATGTTGTGCATCTGGCCCAACTTCTGTGCCACAGGCTTGCCATTGCATTGTAGGTTTTAGTTATCTGCAAATCTAAGTTCAAAGGGGGAAGGGGTCCTTTTTTGACTCACTGGGTTCCTGGATTTAGGTGCTGGGAGCAATTTTGCAATAGGTATCACGATTACATGATTCCTCGGAAAGTTCCCTGGTGGGGTCAATTTGAGGTTCTCCAAACAAATGCTATCTGGTTTTCATCCTTTGGTTCTTGGAGTGTCTTCTAAATTAGATGAAGTCTGTAGGCCCTAAACTATGAACAAATTGATCCACTTCTGCTAACACAGCACAACAGATGGATCCAGGCACAAACAGTATGTTTGAACTGTCAGCATATGATTCATATTGGTGATAAACTGAAGAGTGTTGGCAATAGTCTAGTTTAAGCATACCTGGTTATGTGTGATGGAAGAAAACAACCTATCCCCTTAACCACATGAAAGGGGGAGTCTTCTGACCTTCCCTCCAGGAGAACTTTCCATAACGGGGCTTAAGTCCAGTGCTCAAGGAACTCCTGATTAGCAGGTCTGACCCACAGTCCCTGGGACAATGCCTGCCTCCCATCTTGTCCCCATCAGTATGCCCAAGCTAACCTTGCCTGGAGTTCTGCAGGTGGTATCCATTCCTCTCTTTTGGCCTAACTACTCTTTTTTTTCCCGCCCCCACCAGGCCTGTGGTTGATAGCAGGAGGCTGTAGAGCTGGCTTTCATTTTGTGTTGTCTGGGGAGTTGACTGGGTCAGAGCAGAGGTTTCACACTTTAGGATCAGCTCAACTTGATAATGCAGTGCACATACAAACACATCTTAAACAACCCTATTTACCCTTTCCATGTGATATATACTGGTTATTTTCTTTCCCTTCTATGTGATTTAATTTAAAATGCTTACCTCTATATACTAAATTTAATTGTACAATCCACTAATGGGTCCCTACCCACAATGAAATTTTGGAGACAGGAACAGAACCTTCTCTTAGAAGCTTCCAAATCAGGAGCTTAGGGTTTGATCAGATAAAAGGAATGAGTTCTACTGGATTCATTCCTTGTATCTGCCAAGGACCTATTAGGTGCCAGGCACTGGCATAGGTGTTACAAATGAGAAGTTAAATAAAGAAAAGGTTATCTCTTAACTTGCAGGCCCAGATTTATTAGCAAAAAAGTATTTTCAAGGAAGAAAACACTTTGAATCAGTCATTTGAAAAACAGCATTGTGTTCATGCAAAACAGAACCAATGATATTTCAACATAAAACATTCTGAATGACTCTTAGGGAAATTCCAGATTTGGAAATGATTTCTGATTCACTATCCTCTTGGTATGCATTAGCACTTGGCTCAGAGAGCTTCACATTCTAATCAATAACATTTAGATCTCCCCACGGCTCTGAATCAGAGACCCTTACTTTACGAGCCCACAAATATGGAGTGATTTCAGCTTTCTCAGGGACCATTCATTCTGAAACAAACATGAATTTGGTAGACACTGGCCTTTTATATTGTATGAGACCAGGTCAATATACAAATCAGGAGATGACCAAAATTGACCCCACTATACTCACAAATGGTAGGGAGAAAAGTGTAAAAAGATGTTATAGAGAGGTTCCTCCTGCTGAGGCAGTTCCCCTGTGCTGGCCCTTGCAGCCCTCACTTATGGAGCTTGTCCCACCCTGGCCTTATGGATACATGTACCATGGAGCAGTATACCTGAAAAAAAAAGTGTGACTTTCAGGTATACTGGCACATCTTTCAAAACTTTCCATCCAAGTGCCCTTCAACTGGTACCAACAGACAGAGCAGAACATAAGTATCTCAAAGTAAGCATTAGTACTTTTTGAAGTCTTCTGTTGAATCTTTTTCTTTCCATTCTCCTTCCCCTCCTCCTCCTCCTCCTCCTCCTCCTCCTCCTCCTCCTCCTTCTTCTTCTTCTTCTTTTTTTTTTTTTTTTGTTACAGGGGACTGAACCCAGGGGTGCTTAACCACTCAGCCACATCCCCAGCCCCCACCCCCCTTTTTTCTTTTAAATTTTTAGACAGGTCTTGCTAAGTTGCTTAGGGCCTTGCTCAGTTGCTGAAGCTGGCTTTTAACTTGTGATCCTCCTGCCTCAGCCTCCCAAGCTGTTGGGATTAGAGGCATGTACCACCATGTCTGGCCTTCTGTTTTATCTCAAAGGACCATGGGGATTTGGCACAAGCCTACACACCATCAACGTTTACTTTAACACACAAAACACCCCCTCTCCATTCCTGAAATGTTCAGGCAAAAGAGATGCTTGTACTGTGGATTTTCAAATTCTTTGGGAATCTGTTGGTAATCCTAAATCACTAGAGCCCTCCAGGGAAGAAGCTGTTAACTCCTGGGTGACAGCTGCCAATCTTTACTAATGAGAGGAACATAGTACTGGGCTCCTGCATCAAGGTGGTGATCCTCCTGTTTCAGAGGATATGGGGATGGTTGGGAATGAGGAGGCAGCAATTGGTCAACTGTTATCATCCACCCCTAATATTTACCAGATTCTAATATGTGTTACATACATGCTCACTTTGTTCTAGGCACTGTCCTGAGCAATTATACTCTTCTTCTTTTTTTCTTTTTTGGTACTGGGCATTGAGCTCAGGGGCCTGCTTTACCACTGAGCTACATCTCCAACATGTTTTATTTTAAATTTTTAGATAGACTCTTACTAAGTTGCTTAGGGCCTTGCTAAACTGCTGAGGCTGGCCTCAAATTTGCAATCCTCTTGCCTCAGCTTTCCAAGTCACTAGGATTACAGGCATGTGCCAGTACACCCAACTAACCAATTATATTCTTTTAAATATATAACTCTTATAACAGTCTTGTAAGGTATACATATGGACTATCCTCATTAGGCAATGAGGATAGTGCATATATATACCATGAGGATAGGCCATATAATGAGGAGAAAATAGAGGTCAAGCTCACTTTCCAGTCTGCCCCAAGCATATTATACTTTTTTCTCTGCCCATTCTTGAAGAGCTATGGGTCTCTATAAATACCACCAAATGGCACAATTGCCAAAGCATGTTTAATTACTAGTTCCCCTTCTCAGGTTAAATTATAAAAATTTTTAAAAGTCCATCCTTTCAGATTTTTACAGTGGTAGGTCACACAGAAGTTTAAACGTATAGACTTTCTTCTCTTAACAAATGTGATAGATGTACAAGGTTACTGCAGAATTAGATTTAATATGAGGTTTGGCTTTCAAATTATTCAAGTGCAATAAAGTTGATATTCCAAATCTTTGTGTCAGCTTTCCAAAGGGTGATCCAAGGCAATTCAGAGGATTAGGCTACATGGGAAAAAAGGGTGGGTGGGTATCATTTACTGAGGATTAACAGGAATGAGAAATCAGCAAGTTAAATGCCTTGGGAGGCTCCTGCTCTACCTGATATATTTATATGACTGGGGCCTGGACTATTCAGATTATGGGAAAAAGCATCAATAAGGAAAGAGGCTTAACTTGAACTTGATGCATTGTTGCACCTGAGGGTTTTATGTTACTACGAATCCCTGCCATCCACTGCTAGTCTAGTCTACTGGCCCATTCTGAACGCCTCACTGCCAGTGGACAAAGAGGCTCTTAAGCAACAGAGAGTGAATGACCAGGGGCAAGGACCGCTAGTACCCTTAGGAGTCACGAGCCTCTTACGGAGACCTGACTGCCCAGTGCTCTTCAATCAGCCACTTTCTCATACTGTTGCTTGTATACATAGTGAGCATGTCAAGGGCTGCCCAAGGTCAAAACTTAAGGATCTAAAAGAATCACTGGGGTGCTTTTAAAAATGCAGATTCTGGGCTTGGGTTGTGGCTCAGCGGTAGAGCACTCGCCTCGCATGTGCGAGACTCTGGGTTCGATCCTCAGCACCACATATAAAAATAAACAAGTGAAATAAAGGTGTTGTGTCCAACTACAACTAAAAAATAAATATTTTTAAAAATGCAGATTCTAGGGTTCTGATTCAGCAAGTGGGTGGAGCTGCAATGTTTTAAAAAATCACCCCAGATGATAAAATTTCTCTGTGGGTACATCTGGCTATCAGTTTTGCACGGGTTTATAATTACCCATTTTTAGGCCTGACTTGACACTATTCTATAGGCACCATGAAGGTAGGGGCTATTTTTCTCTTTATCTCAAATACAACAACACATCACCTGGTTGACTGAGTGCATAATGGTTAAAACAGACGATTCCACAGGATGACACCCTGTTCCTATCCGTTAGGTTCCTATCCAGCCCCTGACTTCTGTGGGAGAATATATAAGGTTGATCCAATCTTAGTGGAACATGAACCTAGAATTTGACAAGTATTCCTGCCTTTGCCAAGAAACAAGGTAAAGAACAAAAGTGAACGTGTTGGGGCTGGGATTGCAGCTCAGGGTCAGAGTGCTTGCCTATCACACATGAGTCACTGGGTTTGATCCTCAGCACCACATAAAAATAAATAAATAAAATAAAAGTATCATGTCCATATATAACTAAAAACAATTTAAAAAAAAAGTAAACGTGTTATCTACCACCCTTTCATGAGCCTTCTGAAACCTTCCACATGATCTGAGCACAACAAAGGAGAGGGACATTTGACCAATAATATATTGGCTCTCAAAATATGCCTGGCACATTGTTACTACCCTTTCCAGTTCTTATACATTTGTGTTCAGTTCTTCAGCCAGGGGCAGACTCACAATCTTATCCTTCCTCTGAATAAGTCTTTGACTTACTCATATGAAGGCAAGAGGACCAGGGTGGTCAGATGAGATCTCTCAGGGTTTAGAGCAGTAGTTCTTTAGTGTGGGGTTTTAAACCAGCACCCCCACGGATTCTGATGAAGATAGTCCTGGGCCTCACTGGGTTAGCATCTTCATTGGCTTATGTACTTGAAACCAGCAAAACCCAGCCCCTACTCTGAATCGTAGTGGGGAGGGAAGAGGGAAAAAATGTTATAAGCTGGAAATATCCTAGCTGGAGGAGTGTTGGCTGGACATAGAAGAACATTTTCTGGCAGGCTTGTAAAGTACCTGGAGAATTTGTAGGAGAGTTATGGCTTCTGCTTCTCTGAAATTTCCTTAAAATGGTATCCTATAAATAGGCTGAGGATTGGTCCCTACGTCCTTTCAAATATTCCGTCAGCTCTACATTTCTGTTTTGCTGCGTGTCACTTTTGTTCTTTACAGAGTGGTAGGGCTCTTAAGGGTGGGAGAATAAAATTACATTAGCACAGCACTCTGAGTTCCCCAGGGGGTGACTCTAGTCCACTTGCTGAGTTCGGTGGCATATTCACGCACCCCCACTATACACCCTCACCTCCTCCTACAGGTCATTTATGTGAGGTTCCCACCAGGACTGTTATCTAGCAGATATACACCAATAACTACATGAGGAGAGTTAAAACATAATGGCTGGAAAATGACTGACCCAAGTCCACTGAAGGTACCACAGCTGTTGCTCTGGCTCTCCCCAGGATGCCCATCATGTAGCAGTCAGTAAAGGGTCAATGCCTACTTTGGCAGGGGGTGTCCAGGCCCCTGCTGCCACCCAACTGAGCCCACTGATTCTTTTTTTTTTTTTTTAATTTAATTTTTGAATCTGAAAATTAAGGTTACTTCCTACTTCTTTTTTTTTCTTTTTTTTTATTGGTTGTTCAAAACCCTACAAAGCTCTTGACATATCATATTTCATACATTAGCATACATTAGCTTCAAGTGAGTTATGAACTCCCTTTTTTACCCCAAGTAGAGATTGCAGAATCACATGGGTTACACATCCACATTTTTACATAATACCATACTAGTAACTGTTGTATTCTGCTGCCTTTCCTATCCTCTACTATCCCCCCTCCCCTCCCCTGATTCTTTTTTTTTTAATATTTATTTTTTAGTTGTAGTTGGACACAATACCTTTATTTTATTTATTTATTTTTATAAATAAAATGGTGCTGAGGATTGAACACAGTGCTAGGTGAGTTCTCTACACTGAGCCACAACCTGAGCCCACTCATTCTTGCTGATTGTTAAAACATTTGAAATTTACCCTCTGCCTTCCACATTCCCAACACATGCACGCGAGCGCGCGCACACATACACGTTATTTTCACCCCTCTGGGATTCTGCTTGTGCTGTGCCCTCTGCTCAGAATGTCCATCCCTCCAGCCCCCAACTCTCTTGAAACCTCCCTCTGATTCAGATCTTTGGTTCGAATACAATCCTCAGGTAGCTGTTCCTGATCCCAATCTCCTCTCTCAAAAATAACCACTGCCTCTACCATAGCCACAGGCCTTTCCTTTAAAGGCTTTCTAGTAACCCCTATATTTTTTACCTTGATTTCTTCAGTTTTACACAATTTCCAATAGGCTTATTTTTCCCACTGCTGAGATTTTAAGAATAAATTTAAAGGCAAAATGGTATTGTTCAATAAATTTCCAGAGAGCCAGTCCTGCACCACCTGTAATTTTTAGGAGACTAACATGATCCTAGTTATTAGCTCCCTCTATTTGAGGACATGATTTGGCCACTGAGGGGCTTAGTGTCCCAAACCCTTGGGCATGGCTCTTTAGGGCTGCAGGTCTAGCCTCTAAGACCAGGAAGGCAGATGGCAAGGTGAAGACCAGAAAAAACCCACAAAACAAAAAGTATCCTCCCATTTAATGCTCAGGGGCAGAGGACTGGCATGAGGCTTCTTGGGGGCATGGATGGTGTCTCTTCTTATAGTTAAAGCCCAACCTCCTCTGAGCTCACCTGCTCACTTGCCATGCTATGGGACAGACCTGTCAGGTAGGGGTGGCCAGTACACCTTGACCTTACTTCAGAAGCTTACATCTCTAAACTTTCTTTTCCTTTTTGGTTTCTAGCTTCTCATGCCTTGCACAACAAGGGTCTCTACACATAGTAGCTTGGAAGCCTCCTGAGGCCACAGTGGGCCCTGGCTGATTCTTTTACTTCTACAACATGTACTGACACCCATCAGTACATGTATCAGACACCCATCCAGCACTTGCTACATGCTAGGCTTTGTTCAAGGCACCCAGCCATAAGCACCATAACCATCACCAAGTCCTGCAATTAGCCTCAGTTTACATATGGAGAAACCAAGATTGAGAGCAGTGATGTGAACTGTTCAAGTCACAGATGTGGAAACTGACCCAGTCGGGCCATATGGTTGCACCATTCCTGCTCTTAGCTACTACTCAATGTTTCATATGCAGCAGGTACACAAGAATATTTTGTCAAATATAAAAAGAGTGCCTCAGGGGCTTAGTGGTCAAAAGGATGTTGGATACTCTAATTAGGATTTTTGCAAACGTTTGATATTCCAAAACTTTCCCAGATGACTTGGAGCTGTTACCCTCACGCTCCAGAGTCATATACCCACAAATACACGTTATAAGAGATGAATGGTAGATTTGTTATGCTTAGGGGTATGTGAACGTATATAGTAAATGCTGGAACTGTTCACAGAGTCTGAGGATAGATGAAAGGCTTGGAAGTAATTTAACTACTTAGGAATAATAACTTAGAATTATCGTTGAAGGAGAGAGACATGAGGGTGTGTGTGTGTGTGTGTGTGTGTGTGTGCGTGCGCGTATGTGTGCATGGTGAGTACATGATCAATAGGGAGTGAGCTGGTGGGACATCTCTTTTTTCCTCCTCCCTATGGCCTGGCGAAGCCTGTCTGTCTTGGCTTGCAACCATTTGTAAAGACCCCATAGCTTCCAATGGCCTCCTGCACGGGGTGGGAGCAGAGTCATTCATCACTGTCAGGAGATGTGCTGCACACAGCAGGGCAGGCTTTCTTCCCTGCTGCTCCTGCAGCTAGAGCTGCAAATCTTGAAAAGATGCAGAACATGCACATTGCAAATAACCATCCATCATCTTGGCTCTGCAAGCCCTGGGAAAGGGGCCTCCCCACATGGGGCTGACCCATTCTGACTTCAGCTCCAGCCCCAGCTAGAACTGGGACCATGAAGACTTTTGGGGGAGCCTCATCCCTGCCCAAGCCAATCTTCATCCTGGATAATCTGTTGTGGTTTGGGGTTGAAATTCTCTGAAATGATAACCAAACCCCCACTTTTCTCTGCAAAATCAGATTTTCAGATTGCTTTCAGCAATCAGACTGCTGCCAAGGTGGCCCATAATCATTAAATTATGAAAATACAAGTTGCTGGGAGGAAATGAATACCAGGTTTCACTAGGGAAAGGCCTGCTTTCTTGTGAAGTAATTATAAAATTAAAATGTGATATTTCTCTGGTGAGTCTAGAAAGCCTCCCAGCGCGGTCTGTGGCACAACAGTAACGTCAGAATTTGCACTGGGGCGGGACTGAGAAATCCTCTGTGCCCCAAAAATGCCAGTCAGGGACATCGGCAGGTAAATTTCCAAAGATTGGGTTAAGAGTGATTAAAAGCAAAGAGAAGGAAAAGTACAGAGTTTGGATTTTTCAATTACTTTTTAAAACTCAGGAGTCAAGCTGTTAGGAAATGCAGGCTTTCCAAGCAAGACTACTAATGCCGAGCTAATTAGACCCACAGGCATGGCTAACATATAAATTCAGGACCCAAAGAGGGGCACTGTCCCTTTAAAATCTGCCTTGGGATCAGTGGAAGAGTTAATGGGTAGTGTCAGGGGGGCTGCTTTATTAGGTGGTCCTAGAGAGGATAAAGCCTGGGGTTTCTGTAACAGGGCTTCTGTGCTTGATTCAATAAATCAATTTATATTAAATGCGGGTGCAGCTCTGGAGCTGGCTCCACAGAGCACTCTGTGGCGTTTCTCAATCTGCTCATCCACTTCCCTGTCAGCCTGCCAGAATGGGCTGTCAGAGGGCATTGAAGAGAGCAATAAAGAATACGATAGAAGCCGCATCTGCAATATTTGTAAAACTCGACCTGGCAGCTCCAGACCACGCTTGGAGCTGCCTCCAGTGAGTTGCTCTCTCCAGAAAATGAACTGGACTGTTGGTAAGAAGCCCAAGGCTGTGGGACTGTGCCTCTCATTGCTGAGAGGGGCTCCAGGCTGCCGATGAGGGTAAAGGTCACCCCAAACAGAATGGAAAGGCATGGAAGTGAAGTTGCTTTTTAATCACATTCTCAGCGTCTGAAATACTCTCCAAAAGGTAAAAGGAAAAAGCGACAGAAATGGAAGTGCCAACAGCTGGTACTAGTCCAGGAGGCTAAGACAAGAGTGGGCGGCTGGGTGGTTTGGGGAGGGGGAGGCGTGCTACTGAACCAGGCAGAGGAACTGGGGCTCTCTTGGCCGGCCTGGAGGGTGCAGCTTCTCCAGTGTCCGGTGAAGGACAGCTGGAGACAAATCCAGTCTTTCTAAACACAGTGACTGATGTCCCTGCAGATCTGGAAGGTGGAGCCCCTCCCCCACTTGACTCAGTCCTTCAGCAGTGGGGCCAGGAGCCATGGAGTCCAGCCTATGCCCATCCGCTCCCCCTGCCTGTGCTTGCCTTTTAAAACCCTGCGCTGTTGAGATGTTCAGTTACAGGCAGCTCCTTGCACCACATTCCACGCCCTCACTAGACCCACACTCTCCTTTTATCTGGACCACGGGCCCCATCCAGCAGACCTTTCTGTGGTGATAAGAGTGATTTCCACCATCCAGGGCAGTAGCCACCATCGAAATGTGACAACTGCACAACTGAGACATGGCTAGTGAGAGAGAGGGAGTGAATTTTTCATCTTATTTAATTTTAAGTAATTGAAATTTAAATGGCCACGTGTGGTTAGTGGCTACTATGCATGAGAGCATAGAAAAAAGAAAAGATTTCCTTTGCCTCCGTTGAATCAGGGAGTGCTAGGGCTGGGGTTGTGGCTCAGTGGTAGAGCGCTTCTGAGCACGTGAGAGGCCCTGGGTTTGATCCTCAGCACTACATAAAAATAAATAAATCAAATAAAGGTATTGTGTCCAACTACAACTAAAAAATAAATATTTAATATAATAGTAATTGAAAAAAAAAAGAGAAATAGGGAGTGCTGAACCAGGCAGATGATGATTGACTCTGCTGTTCCCAGTGGAAAATCCCTTGATTTGCTCAGAGTTTTAAGGGAAACAGGGGAGGGGAAAATTACCCTGATACATCATTAAGTTAGAATCATAAAAAGTCAAGGGTTGTAAGAGACCAGAATAAAAGGTTACCATCTCTGAAATCTACCTAGAGGGATCTGTCTTTCCCAGAAGCTCTAAAAGCAGAACAAAGCTCCTTCCCCCAAGACACAGAGGCTGGCAGCCATGGGCAAAGGAAGGATTTTACAAATGAGAGACTTTGGCAGAGCAAAGTCTCAAAAAGCCTATTGCCCAAAGCAGTACTCTCTTACTAAGTAAGCCATGTGATCTCAAGTCACCAGTCCTGCCTGGCCCCTGAAACAAGACCATCATAAAGGTTAAGAAAGGCTTGGCTTAAAGGAAGATTTCTGGTGTACGTTGTTCATAACCAGAACCATCTGGAAGCAATCTCGCTTCACATGATGGACTTTTCTTCTTCGGCTCTTTTTTTTTCCTCTACAAATCCCATCAGCCCAGGAACAGCTGCTGGAGAATCTGGCCAGAAGCCAGGGGTGAAGTCACAGCCCCCTTCCACACCAATGTCATCATGCACCCCCAGATGGCTTGTTACCCTACGTGGCTACACACAGGGTATGAAGAACGCTGATCCTACATGAAAAAGCAAAATCACCAGCAGTCACAAGAGGAGGGACCTACAGCCACAAAGCCAGCTGTGAGAAACTTGTTTCAAGTCAGTAACATAGGTTCTTGCCAGCAAATTACTGCCTGAGACAGCTCAGAGGGCCATGGATCGGGATTCACAGCTCTTAGGATGACACACTGCCAGTTTCTGTGTGTGTCCTGCAATGGCAGCTCTACACAAAGGGCCAGGGAGGAGGGGCACCAGCCTGGGGATTCTGGCACCAGGGCCACTGACACCAGACACAGAAGGTGAGAGCCATGTGGGTGACGGGGACATCAAGGGAAGGACACATCAGGGACCAACTCGGCGATGGGCGTTAGACAAAGGCTTTGTAAATCAAGCCACTGAGCTAACTCTCTGAGGAAAGAAGGAAAGGGAGGTTGCGGGGAGCCAGGGAAGAGACCAATTTCATTATGATGGGCCTGGTGACAATAACCTTTTGTCCTCTAAACAATCTGGGCCTGCCAAGCTGCTCCACAGTCTCCAAGAAAGCATGAGGATCCCGTCAGGAGGCAACAGACTCATCCTTAATTATGAGACAAGGCTTCCCAGAGCTGACATCCTCTCCCACACTTCCTCCCTGCTGCAAGCACTCCACAGAATGCTGGCGTGATGCTCCTCTAATGAGAGCAGGCAATCTCCCTAAGCACAGGAGATCTGGTTGTTCAGGGGATCCTCCCCTACCACCACCATCCCCAAACCACGCTCAGACTCCTGGTAATGGGTGGGAAGTATCATTTAATTTGACCAAGGGTCTATCGGGTCACATGGGGAGCTAGAAAAGTCACTGCCTGGCAGCTCCTAAAATGCTTCATTCCACTGTCTTATTCCCTTAAGGACTGTCAAGGAGACACCAATTTTAGCACAGAGAGGCCCCCAACTTAAATTTCTATCAGAGGTCAAAACTGTGTAATACCATCTAGTTCTACCCTGAAAACAGTTGATTGGCACTGCACATCAGAAAGAGCCTTGGAATGAGAGTCAGGGCTGGGCTCTAGTCCTGACTCTGACACTTGTGCATTGGTAGATGCTGAGCAAACCACAGAGTCCCTCAGGCTCTACTTGCTCAACAGCAAAATGGGAAGAAGGGGCCACCATTTCACAGGGGGAAGTTAAGCACAGTGGCTAGCAGTGCACACTCCAAAATAACACTGCCTGGATTTACAGGCCAGGTTCTAGAACCTTCTTAGTTGTGACCTTGCACAATTTAGCCTCTGTGCTTCAGTTCCCTCATCAGTAAAATGTACTTAGTTGATAGGCCTGTTTTAAGATCTGTTTTAAGAGTTAAATATGAATAATTAAGTAAAGCTGTCATCACAGTGCCTGGCCCATGGCTCTCCCAGTAAATATCAGTCAACCTCATTACTATCATGATTAATGGGAAAGCAGGGGGGGGGGCGATTAAAATCTCCACAACTAGAAACTTACTATAAGGATTGAATAGCTTAACAGTAGGTAGACCCTTTGTTAGGGTTCAGAGAAGTAAGTTCACAGCCCAAGGCGACTTCTGAAGCCAAGAAACGTAACGGGGGGTCTAGGGAAGGACTTGTTTGCATCCTGGAGGACCACACACTCCAGATGTCACCAGTCCACCTTCAACCAATTCCAGCAACTTGGGAGTGATTAATGACTTTCATGGGAGAAGAAACAGGCTATAGATCCTCACCTCCCTTTCCATAAATTAATTTTCCAGTCTTTCTCTTCTATAGACAATTAAGAAAGACAGAGAACCGCAGTCTTTGCTTTCGTTTTTTTTTTTTTTTCCCCCAGTGCTGGGGATCAGGGACTCACACATACTAAGTGACCCCAGTCTTTTTAAGTCCTAAAAAAATAACTGTCCCAGTTTCAGCTGTTAGAGGGTAAGAATATTTTTTAAAGGAACTCATTAGTTGGGAGAGGGGATTACAGAAACCATGGTCTAAATTGGTTTTAAATATCCCGAGTTCTTCCGATAAAGATATAAAGGGCCTTCCTTCTCCATAAGTCCCATTTTCAAATCAAAATAAGAACAGGTAAGAAATGCACAAAGGTGTACATAAATCTCTGCTTGTAACTATCTTGTGAGCCAACAGCCATGTTGGGAATTATCCTGAAAACAAATCAAATCATGTCTGACTGAAGCCATTCTCGGTCTTGGCTTCTCAATTATTTAGTACCTTCTGTGAAGTTCCATGCAATTAAAAACAGCCCACTTATGGGCTGCTTATCTGCATAGGACCCTGCTAACACAGAGAGACAGAGAGAAAGATGGGGGTGGGGAGAGAAAATATGTGCATGTAACGTTGGGTATAATCTAGTTCTGAATTTACCTGCATTGAGAAAGTTATAAAATGAGGGCAATCTTTAGATGTGTGTTTCAGGAAAAATGTATAAACCACTCCAAAAGGGGGAAAAATACAGCTTCATGGGAATATAAACACTAACCTTATCACATGGTTTGAGTGGACCGTTTACAGCCTTTGAAAGCATCTTGCCCATTAAAGTGATGATGCCTCTCATCTCATTAGAAGTGCTTTCCAAAGCTAGTAACAATATATTGTTCTCCCTGCCCCAGATGAATTGACACTAAGCAGCTGCAACAAAGATACTCGTCCAAACAAGTCCTAGGCATGCCATTAACCAAGTTTGTGTTGACTGCTTAGATCTCATTTGCCTTCCTGGCACAGAGAGAACATCCAGACATACTTGCCTCAAGCTCAACATGTCTCCAATACAAACCTATTGTTCCTGCCTTTCTCTTTGACTGTCCATGACACTGACCTGTAGGCTTTGCCTTCTGCCAAATAAACCCCTCTACTTTTAGCCAATAAATAACTGCTTTCTATCTACTGGGTCAGCATAGGACTAAGCACTGGTGCTTGCCTCACGAGGAACTTACAGTCTAATGGAAAAGACATATTTAAATATGTAATTGTAGTCGTCAAAGACTGACCTCTAAATTATTTTGCTTTTTTGTTGATTTCCTCTCTCTTGTTTTCTGCTTCCATCTCTCTATTTAGTGCTTGAGACTATATATATATATATATATATATATATATATATATATATATATATATATATATTTCTATGATAACTTTTCCCTGAGTTCCTAAATCTGTTTTCTAAAGTCAGTCTCCTGCAAATTTCTCTTAAGATAACAAAAATATTGCTTTCATTTATTTCTTCTTCTCAGAAATTCACAAGATCTCTCCCACAGCAAACCATCCATTTCTCTATCTGGCTTTGTATGTTCCCTTAGTACAAGTTCAATGTGTTTCTCACAATCTCTCCTCTTGTATTAGCCATTTTCCTTATTGTCTTTTTAGATATATCCTTCCACCTCCTTTTACAACCCTGGGTTCCTAATCTTTCCATCTTTCCAAATTGTACAACACCCAGACCAAACTGTCATGGGTATTTCCAAATGACACTAGCCCTCATCTTAAACATCTCTGCAGGAAGTGCTGATCTTGTTGATTGAATACAAATGGATTTATAAGAAAACCCAGTCAGGGTTAGAATAATGACTCTAGGATATAAAAATCCAGAGCTGCAAATATGGTGAACCCTTTTTTGATAAATCCATTTACCTTTTAGAGAAGGGGCAAATATTTTTGGCTCTGTGGGTTACACAGACTCTGCTGTAACTACTTAACTGCCCTGCACTGGGGTGAAGGCAGCTATAGTTCAAATGTAAACAAAGGGGTGTAGCTGTATTGACAAGAGAATTATTTACAGATACAGGTGGTGAGCTGACTTTGGCTTTCCAGCAATAGTTTGCTGACCTCATTCTAGACAAAGAAAAGTGGATCTGGGTGAGGATCTGCTTTTTCAGAGGACAAAGAACAACTAAATGAGTCTCTTTTGGGTAGTTCAATTTGTTCCTTTATGACAATATGTGCCCTAGAAGTAGGTCCCCAGCCTGGAAGTCATCAGCATGGGAATCTTGGCTCTGACCATCTGTTCACAATGAAGAAGGACAGTGAAAGCTATGGCTCTGCTTTTGTGGGAGACGTGGTAAGGAGCGTAAACGACTTCATTCTTCTATTATCCTCCAGATTGACAAGAGGCTCCCTCATTAGATCTTAGGACATAAGAGTAAATCCCCCACACTTCTGCATGTAAGGCTCTGCTCTTTCATTGAATCCTTATTCCAACCCCGTAAGGTGTAAGAACTTGTTACCTGTTTACTACTCTGAAGAGACAGGAGGTCTTAGTCAACATTAGACACTGAGGTGTGTTTAGGGAATAAGACACCCCACATCAAGAGTTCTTATATCAATCTGAATGTGATCAAATATAGTGGATCCTTCACATTTGCAGGTGTCACTTCTATGGTGTCAATCAACGTGGATGGAAAATATTTTTTTAAAGTATCTATAGTGAATATGTCCAGTTTTTTTCTTCACCTTTACTTCCTATGATACAGTAGAGCAACTTTTCATATAGAATTTACACTGCATTAGATATATTAAGTAATTGAAAGATGACTTCAAGCATACAGGAAGGAAGATGTGCATTGGCTACATGCAAATACTATACCATTTTATATAAGGTAGTTGAACATCCTGGAATTTTGGTATCTGTAGGGGATCCTGGAACTCATTTATTACAGATTGAGGCATGAATATAGCACATTATCTTGAATCTTTACAATGATCCTCAGAGAGCATATCTTTTCTTCACTTTATCCATGGAAAAATAGGCTCTAGGCATTAAGTAGAAAATCAGAATCAGGATTCTGCTCATTTAGAAAGTCAAGAGTCAGGATTCAAATTCAAGCCATTTTGGCTCAATAAATCCTTGGCAGATTCCTTAAATCCTCTCTACCTCTTTAATAACCCCTGGCCTAAAAGCACAAAGCTTAATGTGTTTTATAAGGCCCCAAATGATTGTTCCATGCAAAATGAGAAATTAAGTCACATGCAGAGAGAGGGTCTAGTATCCCCAAGGGGGGCTTTCCAAGAAGATAGAGAAACCATTGCCTGTGATTTCAGTACTGGTCCTAAGTGAGAAATATAGAAGCAGTCACAGACCCATGTCCTTCACCACAAACCCAGGTCTCTGGCTGCACATCCTGATACCAACTGCATAAGTGGCATTTCACAGTGGTGACGCTTCCTATGCACACCCACTGCAGTGGTACTGGGGAGGAGGGAGGCGTGTTCTTACCAGCCTGTCATATTAAAGTCCCTGTAGAGCATCTTCTTTCCAAGTTCTTTTCTCTGTACTCTCCTTGGAAACTCCAAATGTGTGAACTCATTTCCCAGCAAGTGAGGCTGCATGAATGCCTAATATTAAAAAAAAAAAAAAAAAAGAAAAAGAAAGCCACACACATTTAAGAATGTTTTATAAATTGAGCCAGGCCATAGTTCATAAACAAGAAAATCATCTCATACTTTAAGGGAAATAAATAAATTTCAGTATTTAAACACTAATAGAAGATGACCAAATAGAAATCTTGCACTTAATAAAGGGATGTCACTTTTTCATTTAGTATGAAATATTGCTATCAGAGACGCACAGAATGAAAGGTGTAATGAAAAGAAACTGAGCTCCAAAGTTCACAGATGGCTCTCTCTCCTGAATGGCATGTGGTGAGGTAGAAGGCAAGCACTCTTACCCTGACTTTCTTTGCTCTCATCTCCTTTATACCTGTAGTTACCATGGCCTTGCCTTTGAAAGCTGCATGTGAGTCTCCAATAAACTCAGGGCTTGAGGCTGCAGGGTGGGGCCAGATTCACCAGACAGGAACATTTTTCTGGACCCCCTCCAGTTTGTAATGCAGTCATTTGCTCCTGTCATTGGAAGACTATTCCGGAGCAGATGGCTTCTCCCCCAGCCCTCCCCCCCACCCAATCTCTGTTCACAGGACCAAAGTCTTGAGCAAACAGCCACTTAGGGAATTGCTTTGAAAAAAAAACAAACAGTCTCATTGTCACATTCAGAATTCAAATCTGGCTGTCCAAGAGCTGGAATGCTCCTGTTTTAACATCCCTGCTCAGGGGCCACACACTGTAAGCGTACCTACACTAGAACTTCCCACATCACGCCTGACGCCTACATAATACCAGAGTGGTGAGATGGATCGTCTCTCTTCATTGGCAGGGAAAAGAGTGGGCAGAGCACATCATGGCCTGGCACTGTGGGAAAACAAGGGATCCCTACTGCCAGACAGATGGTCATATCCTCAGTTTATAGGAATAGGTTGAATAATCCTTATTTGAAATTTTTTGGTCCATGAAGTACTTAGAATTTTCAATACACCTAATGAGGCATCTTGGGAATGGGACCCAAGTTTAAATACAAAATTCACTTATGTTTCATATGTATCTTATACACATGTCCTGGTGGTAATTTTATATAGTATTTTCTGGTGTGCCTGTGTTTGGAGTACAATCTGTCATGTGAGGTCAAGGTGGAATTTTCCATTTATGGCATTATGTCAGTGCTCAGAATGGTTCAGATTTTTAGAGAATTTCAGGTTTGGCGATTTTTTTTTTTTTTTTTTTTAATATTAGGGATGTTCAACCTACAAGAGACAGCTCTCATGGTCTCCTTCCCAGGACCAGAGGCCAGCAGGTCTTCCACTGATGCTCCTAGTGATTTGGAGGTACTAGCTAGACATTAGGCACTGGAAATTAAGTTTATCAGGAGCCAAGGGAAGCCAGCTGAATTGTCTACCAGGCTGGTCATGTTTGGCCACTGGAGGAACTTTGAGGCAGTAGTTCTGGGCAGGTGTGGGCCGGACAGAATGGAGTGACAGGACAGGACAACTGAGGCTGAGACAGGCTTGTGTTTTTCCTGTCTGAAGCAGGTTCCAGATCTGGTGGGAATTCTGGAGGGTCTGAAACTCTGTGGGAGGTGAGACTTGGGCTGCTGCTGATTACCAAGAAAGCTTTAATTCTGGGTTTTATAGAGAAGCTCTCCTGGGAAGGAAGGAAAGGAACTTATATGCAAAAGGGCAGGTCAGTGGTATGGGCTACATATGAGACATATGAGTCTGCATTCAAGATAGCCCTTCTATCCCTCACACTTATTTAAAAAAAAAAAAAAAAACAGCAGGAGAGACACAGAAGTCTGTGAACATTTGCTCCTAGACCATACAGCCTGAGTCAGCAGATACAGTTAATAATAAATGAAATACAGATTTGCACACAGAATTTATAAACTACATTTATAAACTGTGTGATTTTAGTGGGTGGTTTAATTTCATAATTTCCTTACCTATAAAATGAGATTCATTGTATATTTTTATAATTAAGTGAAATGTCTCTAAAGTAATGATCAGGGTTGTCTTTGCTCAAAACCAATAATTATTATAGCCATTTCATGATTATTGAGTCCTATCACATCCTGAGTACTATGCTCAAAGACTTGTGTGTTTCATCTCACCCTCCAACAACCACATGGGCAGGAACAGCTACTTAATTTGTTGGGTCCAGTGCAAAATGAAAATATGGAGCCTCTGTTCAAAATTAAGAATTTCAAGGAAGGCACTGAGTACATTAAGCCAAACACAAGCCCTGTGTGACTGTACAAGAAGTCCAGCCATTTTGAAGGGTAGAGAACATTTTACTCCTCTTTTATTTTGGTCCGCCAATGAAAATTAAGGAATAGAGGTTTAAGTAGTCAGTAAACAGAAGCATCTGTCATGTATCCTTTAACAAGTTTCAGAACTTTGAGACTGTATGAGCATGGAGTTTTGATCCACTGCAGTCCCTACTGCAAGCTGGAATCACACTGAGTTAGGGGTTACCATCGGCCTTATACTAGGGACTTGATACATGCCACCTTAGTCATTCAGTACTACAAAGCCTACATCACAGAACCGACTTACAAATGAGGAGACTAAGTCTCGGAAAGGTTAAGACCCTAACCC
Source organism: Callospermophilus lateralis (assembly GCF_048772815.1). Lineage (NCBI taxonomy): Eukaryota > Metazoa > Chordata > Mammalia > Rodentia > Sciuridae > Callospermophilus > Callospermophilus lateralis. The sequence continues at coordinate 114,973,488 of NC_135308.1, forward strand.
AAGGTCATCAGCTAGGACTGAGTGGTTCTACAGCCTAGTTTAACATCCTCCTCAAAACCCCATCCTATCACCCTATGGTAGCCCTTCTCTCCCTCACAGTTACAGCAGGAGAGACACAGAAGGCCTTTGAACATTTGCTCCTAGACCATGCAGCCTGAGTCAGCAGATACAGTTAAATAATAAATGAAATACAGATTTGCACACAGAATGGTTGCAAGGATGTTCTTGACATCATTCTTAACAGCAAATAACTAGAGAAAATCATTTAATAATGAGTAACTAAATAAACTAGCATAAATTCATTCCAAGGAACTCCATATTATCATTTAAGATGATGCTACAGAGAATATGCAACGACTCACCAGAGTTGATTTCACTGTACAAAGGAGGTTAACAAATGCTATGTGTCTGTACAAGAGCATAAGTTTACATGTGTCATGTCATGTATACACAGATCTACATATTAAGGATATATGTATGTAAAAACGAGTGTGTGCTATGGTGTGAATGTATCTAAAATTCATGTGCTGTAGACAATCCCCCAATGCCGTCTGCTGGGAGGTGTTTAGGTCTTGGGGCTCAGCACTTGTGCCCGGCTAATGCTGCTGTAAAAAGGACCTGTGGGAGTAGATCTCTCTTTCCCTCTGCTTTCTGCAGGTGAGGACATAGAAAATAGGCCCACACCAGATTACTGGCACCTTGATCTTGGACTTCCAGATTGCAGAAATGTGAGAAAGAAATTTTTTCTTCTTTATTCATTACCCAGTCTGTGGTATTCCGTTATATCAGCACAAAATGGACTACGACAGCATGTGTGTATAAATAGATACACAACATATATGTGCATTAGTGACAAACCAGACAGGACCCAAAGAACGTTTCTGAGCACATTTCTTCACATGGTGAAGAGGGTGATGGATTTTGGGACATGTTACACCCAAAATGACATTTGGCACTTCAGGAAACAGCAGAAGTAGGCTGCTATGGTTTGAAAGCATCCGTCAAAAACCAGTGTATTGAAGACTTGGTTATTAGCCTCTGGTGCTAGACTGAGACCTCTGAGACTGTGAGCAAAAAATAAACCTTTCCTCCTTTTAGATTGATTTATCTCAGGTACCTGTTACAATGGCAGGAAGCTGACTCACACAGAGACCATGGACACTAGAAAGAATTCTTCCTACTTCTTTCCCCAAAGCAGGCCATAAAATTTAGATGACCGTCTTCTGAAATTGGTTGTAAGACACTCATTCCATACCCTGCTCCATACCCAGGGGAAAGGAATGTCACACAAGGATGCCAAGAAAATTCTAAAAGAACAGGCCTTGCTGAGCTAATCTCCTTCCCCCAGGTAACGACCATTAGATCATAAACCTTCCATTCTCCAATCAAATTTATACACGACTGTCCATAAAAATAAGTCTTCTTTGTTTCTTTGACTCTTCATTTCCAAAGGATCTTGTATCACATGCAATTTATATCAAATACATTTTAGGCTTTTCTCTTAACTTGTCTGGTGTTATAGGGCTATTGGCCATGAACCCAGAAATGGGTAAGAACAACAACATCTGTTCTCTCTGACAAGGGAAGTGTGAAGGTTTGAGGCCCTATGCCTGTTAACAGATGAGCGGACCTGTGGGTGGTGCCTTAACTAGGTACCCTGTGCCATTTTTTGTTTGCCTGGGCAGCTGTATCAGAGGATCTGTTGAGGCAGGTGCCTGCAGGTTAGCTGGCAACTCCTCGGTGGCTATGTTATCTGCAGGGACTGCTTCGCCTCTCCTTTGAGGATGTACACGTTCAAAGGAGGCTTGAATTCTGTGTCACTTGTGGTCGGTAGCCTCCTCACATGTGAAGTCTTTCACAATCTCAACAGAGTGTTTTCTGTACAAAATACTGTATTTCATCCAATCTAAGATGCCATTTATTAAATGCACCATTATTTTATGACCTCTAAGAAAATAAGAGCTGCCAACTAAATTGTGCTCAATGCTTTCTTACCGTTTCAGACTTTTGCTTTGCTCATTCTGAAAGAGCTCCTTTAAACTGAAGACAAATTTTATTACCTTTTACTTTTGTGTATACTTAGTAAAGGATATAGAAGCAAAGTACAGATGGTCCATGACTTACAATGGGGCTACATTCCCAACATAATCCACTATAAGTTGAAAATGCCTTTAATAGTCCTAACCTATTGAACATCATAGTTGAGCAGAACATCCACTCTTCACCCTTGAGATCTGGTGGCTGGGACTGGGAGCTGTGGTTTGCTGCTGCTCCCCAGCATCATAAGAGAGTATTGTGCTACATTTCACTAGCTTGAGAAAAGAAATCAAAATTCAACACTGAAGCATGGGTTCTATTGAATGTGCATTGCTTTTACACTGTTGTAAAGTCCAAGAATCATAAGTGGAACCATCATCAGTCAAGGACAGTCTGTGGTACTGGCTCAGGTTTTCCAGAACTTTTTCATAGTTAGAATCCTACAGCTCTCATCACTTTTCGACTCGGGATCATGATGTTCATAATTTTCCACAGTGTCCTGGGTTTCACAAGAGCGCTGGTGATGCAGCACTTCTTAAATCATCCGCAACAGAACTACATGCCACAAAGCCAGCGGTGCGGAAGCTCTTAAGCCAGTTCCGCAATCATCTAGAGCCGGCTTACCGCTGACTCCCACTTTGGGAATGTAGTTCAACAAGTCTGATTCACTCCTTCCCAACTTCCTCCACACAACCAGTTTGATCCAAAGAGACTTCACAAGTGTGTCAGTTTTGTCTCCACAGTTGTTTTCCCAAGCTGATGAACCCCCATTCTGCAAACTGGTGTGATGAAGTTCAGGACATGCTGCTCTAAAATATGGCAGGTTGGCATTTGAGAAAGCAGAACAGAAGAGTCTCTCTCATTTCCCCCTGGTCCTTCTCTCCTTTAGCATGTCACCAGACATGCGCTTAGAGGGGAGGAGCATCCTGATTTCTGACAACACTGGATTGCAGGAGAATCTGAATAAAGACATCTTGCTAAGTTCCCCTGGAACTTATTCCCATTTGATCATAACCCCATTGTGCAATCATTCACAGATGCCCACTCCATCAAACCTAAGGCATGAAAAATACACAAATTTACATGTTTCTTTGGAACTTCATGTTCTTATGAAGGCGCCTGAGTCTGGTACACTTTGTAGTATACAAATTTGTTTTTTGTCTTGCCAATCCCTCTTTTGTTATAGGGACTTTGCTCTCACTGTAACGGGCAAGAAAAATAAATCTTTCCTCCCTTCCAGATGCTCGCTCATGTGACGTTTGCACATGCCCAAGTCATGCAGCTGGTTGACAAGAACTGCAAACTGTTCCAACTTCAAATATATTTAAAGTTGAAAAGTGCTTTAGCTCTGTAGGAACACTGTAATGTTCATCCCACAGTGAGATTGATGCCACACCTTGAGCATTCACTATCTTTTTGGTGATTTTTCTTTCCCACTTACAAATGGCCATAACACATGTGGCATGATTTTTTTTTTTTTTCTGTCGCAATCATGTCTACCGTGGAATTTTGAGTAGCTCATGTGCACCTGGGGCCCCTTTTACCACTCTTTCTTCTTTGAAGTCACCATCGACCTCCTAAATGGTAGGCCTGCTTCTTAACAGCACTTCAAATACTCACTGTTGTTGCCCCTGGCAGACCCTCTGGAGTTAATGGTGTTCAAGTAATACAAGTCTGAGAACCAAGGAAGAGCAGAGTGAACATATGGCTGCTTAGTGAAAAATGAGATGCTAAATTACATAGAAGGCACACAATTTGTAAAAACCACCTGTTGGTTTTCAGAGGGAGACGCTGCTACTCATTAGTGTATCATTTTATGCAATCATCATGAAAGCTTATAAATGGTCTCATATGTACACATTTACATATGTACATATGTTCAATGCCATTGAAATATCTAAAATGTTATTTAAGTATTTCCTTTTTAACTAACCCATATTTGTGAATCTTCTACCATTGAACATTTTTTTTTTTTTTTAAAGAAGTGCAGGGAGGGCTGGGGTTGTGGCTCAAGTGGTAGAGTGCTCGCCTAGCACGCGTGAGGCACTGGGTTCGATCCTCAGCACCACATAAAAATAAAATAAAGACATTGTGTCCACTTAAAGCTAAAAAATAAATATTTAAAAAAAATAAGTGCAGGGGATTGATCCCAGGACCACATGCTCCTAGCCAAGTGCTCTACTCTGAGCCACGCTCCCAATTCAGGTTACTCATATATTTAAAAAACTCTCCAAATTACTAGTTTTGAGAACTCAGGTTTTAAAAAGTTGAGAAGAGATTTACTGCTCCTTGTTCCAATAATTTTAGGAAATCTGAAGTCACTGGGAGGAATTAAACAAACAGGGACCTGGCTTCCATGAAGGGGATACAGAAGCCCAGAGAGTCCCTAAAAGGCCAGCATGGAGTCACTTACTTAGCAGAAGTAGAGGGGCCTTACAACCTGGGAATCTGGAAACTTCTTAGTATTTGCTCAGCATTCAAGTGCCATGATTCACACTGCCCTGTCCTGCTGGAGGGATTGCTTACCTCAGCATTCAGGAGACTTGAGTCCCAAAGCCACTTTACTTTCACATTCGCTATAAGCAACAAACACCACATTTAAAGTCTGTAAAATGTAGGGGAACTTGTTAAGTTGTATTAAGCAATAAAACCTAATGATTTCCTGGCTCAAAACTTGTAAGATACATGAATAATTTCAGCATGATTTACCCCACTGCCTGTATCCGGACCGTTTGTAAATGCGTATACATGATGATAGCTCCTTTCCAAGCACATTTCATTGGGATGCCGGCCTATTAAAAATGTGGGCTGAATCCAAGCTGGGATCAAGCACACATTAAGAACCCAAGTCCACCTGCAAAATAATTCTGGACACTCTTCTAAATGTTCCTTATTTATCTGATATGCTGGATATACTTTAGATTTTTTTTCTTCAGTGATGTTACTTGGATGTACACATGCTAGAAACATCTCAGAGTGATGCAAGTTAGTAAAATAAACCTCTGGGTATAAGTGAACATCAGCTAACACTTCATATGTTCATGATTTTTAAAATTTTAGCTTAACCTAGCACCTAACATAGTAAAGGCTTTAAGTAAGTTATTTGTTGGAAATGGACATAGAACATTCTCACCTGTTTTACACAAGCACAGTTTAGTGATTATTTAAACTTTGTAAAAAGTAACATAGCTTTCTATCTTTTGAAAAAGTTAAAGGTTTTTTTTTTTTTTTTTTTTTTTTGGTACCAGGGATTGAACTCAGGGGCACTCGACCACTGAGCCACATCCCCAGCCCTATTTTGTATTACATTTAGAGACAGGGTCTCACTGAATTGCTTAGCACCTTGCAGTTGCTGAGGTTGGCTTTGAACTCGTGATCCTCCTGCCTCAGCCTCCGGAGCCATTAGGATGTTACTGAAAAAGTTAAAACTAAAACTCATGACATGTAAAAACAATCTTGGACACAAACAATCTTTTCTAATTTGATAGAAATCTTCCCATAAATCATGTGAATGTGACTGAAGTTATACTATTTAAAATCCCACAATATTTCACCATGCTAAGAATATGACAAGACTAGGTCTCTTCTCTACTTAATGAGCATGCAGACTAGAAACCCAGAAATTAGCATTTTATACTACAGTGCAATTTAAAATGTACTAGCCTGCTCCATATAAAAACCTGAGCCTCTTTTCCTACACTCTCATCCTAGATGTTGAGGGGCTTTCCTTCAAGTTCATGTGTGTACCACAAATATTACCTGGAGGAAAAAGCCTGGTAACCATCACTCTAGAACCACTAAAGACAAGTCACCAAGACTTAAGAATTCTGGAAAGACACAGGTTTGCCAAAGAGAGGGTATATCCTTGTCACTTCTTGGGCAGGTAATAAGGACAAGCTTATTGACAGATCTGACCGGGGACAAGAAGGACATCGTCTCTCTGTAAAGGATGTTGGAAAAACCTACTATACCAGGGCAGGACCAGAGTTGGGGCAGGGAGACTGGATGTCTTCTTATGGCTGTAAGCTCTTCTAGTTGTAGGCACAAAGGAGACAGAAATGAGTACTATGTTTGAAAGGGATGTTGTTGTCTCCCATCCCAGTGAGAGTCTGTAGATACCCAGAGCAAGAGGAGACACCTTCTGGAACTTTCTAGTAAGCTCTCAGCTTGAGCAGAGGAAGAACAAAGGTCTGAGTAGGGGAGGAATCTGGACTGGGACCTGATGAGTGCTCCCCTCCTGGGCTGGGGGAAACTTTGAGAACCTTGGCAAGATTGAAGAACAGGAAGCTGGAGCAGGCAACCCAGACCCGGGGACGGAAACCGGGCCTGGTTGTGGGAGCAGACCAAGGTGACTGGAGCTTCAGCTGAGGGCTGAATAGGGGCTTCCAGGGGATGTAGAAACCGTGGGTCTTGAGGTTACTTAAATTGCCGGCTAGTGAACACAAAATGCTTCCTCATTTTCTTTCTCTTTTTAATAAACTTTCTTCCTGCTACTCTGTGGTCAGCTGGCCAGTGAATAGTGTCAGCTGATGAGGAAACTGTCTCAGCTTTTGGGGAATCCAACTAAAGGAATTCATGTAACCAACACGTGAGCTCCAGCATGTACCAAGCACCAGGGGCCAGGGTTTCAAAGAGTAAGGAAAGAGACAGCTCTTCTCACAGTTCACTCACTAGCAAGGAGATGAAGGAAGGTTTATGGGCAAAATGGTGGTATGTCTAGGGGCCAAGGGACAAAGAGTGGGGCACACACCAGGTAGAGAGATGTCAGAGAGAAACTGCAAAGGATTTTAGGAGCTGGTCATTCAAGGACTCTGGGGAGAGTGCCGCCCAGAGCAGAGGCAAAAAAAAAGTGGGGAGCAGCTCAGTGTCCAGAGGTAGACACAGTGTCCAGAGTTGCTCTTAGAACGTGTGGGGCAAAGAGGTGGCAAGAGTGTGGCTTTCTGCAGGACACCAAAAAAGGTCCTCCGGCAAAGGCTAATATACAATTAGATGATAGATACATATAGTTGCATAAAGCAGAAGTATTTAAAAAACCTTCAGTGAAGTATAAGATATATGGAAATATGCTTATATCATACATGTACAGGCTGATGAATTTTCACAAAGCGACCACCCCCACAGAGCTAGCGTTTAGATTAAACAGAACATGCCAGGAGTCTATCCAATCACTGCCGCTTCTCTGCTTGGATCAGCTTTACCTATTTCTGTACTTTGTTTGGAATCCTACAGGATGCCCCCTCTGCTTTGTTAAGTCTGTGAGATTCATCCATGCTGTGCATAGTCACAATTTGTTCATTCTTGATGCCGTACAGTATTCCATCCTGTGACTGTGCCAAAATTTATTTACTCATCCAACTCTCCATGGGCACTTGGACAGTTACCAGTGTGGGCTATTATAAGCAGTGCTGCTCTGCACATTCGAGTCTTTTGGTGAACATTTGTACACAGTTCTGCTAGGTACATACCGAGGAGTGGAACTGCTGGGCCAGGGCATGTTCTGGTTTTGGACTGACTGCCAAGCCCTCTCCCAAAGGAGTTGTTCCAATTTCCATTCCCATCAAGAGAATATGGAAAGTAAAAATACTTATGTGTTCCATAAGATGGCGAATCCCACACAGGCAGTATTTTGTAAAGTCCTCTAGCTAAAACTTTCAGATAAACTAATTTTTAAATGTTCAGACCTCTGAGTGTTTGGAAGGAAGTTATCAAAAGGAAGAATTTCAGTGTCTAATACAAATCTTTTTTTTTTTTTTTTTTTTTTTGAGTAATCTCTCCTTTTTTTTGCCTTTAGGGAGAAAAAAATCTCATCAGACTATAAGAGGAACATTGGAAGTCATATAATTCAAGATGATTTATCATGTAGAAGTCTAAGGTCAAGAATGAAATGAAATTAATAATGTCAGCCAAGCCACTGGTGGTCATGCTAATAGTTAAATGAGAAAGCTCTTCCAGGGCCAAGGCTGCTCACCTGATTTTACAGAGAAGGAATAGAATATTCTGGTTTGGGTTAAAAAAGTAAAGGGAAAAATGTGAAATGGCTGAGTTCTTAATAAGTATGGGTTAGAATCTTTCATGAAAAATTCTCATTCATAATTTGTCCTTCAAAAATCTCAAAGTAGCAAGAATCAAGTTTGTGTATGTAAGTTGTTATAGAACTGAATACTGATGATACTCTGCCTGGTTTATGTGGTTTCCAAGAAAAACACACAATGACATTTCTGCATAAATATGATAAATGTCACAACAGCTTTGAGCCTGCCATTATTTAATTAGAAAATCTGCAACTCACATGCATTGTCATGAAAGGGGATTAAACGGGGAAGGAGATGGCTTTGGGTGGATTTTTTTTTTCTCAAGATTTGTACATTTTCCAGGGAGTAAAGCAGAGAGCTGTCTCTCTGGGTCTAAAGCCAGGCTGGCCAGTTTAATCCTGCTCTCCAGGTGAAGTGGGATGCGAGGGTGATGAACCTGTCCTTTTCACTCATGAGTACACTTGAGGCTCCCCGTGAAAGCCTCCTGTCTTAAAAGCAGGTTCAGGTTTAAGGAATACTTCAGTGGAGATAACTCTTGAGCAGGAGAAATCCCAGTGAGCCAAGAGGCTTGTTCACTTGAAGTCTTTCCGAGATTCACACCAGGGAGAACTGACAAACAGAATGAGGCGGCACAGAGAGCCGGGACAGTTCCAAGGACACTGCAAGAAGTCACCTCAGATAATGTTGCACTTGCGTGTATCAAATGTGTATTTGACACCCACTTTCATCTCTTCTGTGCATTGCCCTTGATGAAAAACAACTGCAGACTTGGATTATTCTACAAGGACAGAAGCACATTATTGGAAGGTTTGATGATACCAGCACATCTTAATGTAATCAAATCAGAGTTTATAAATATGTCTAGGCAGAACAGAGGGAAAGACATCACTCTCGCACCTCGGGGCTGCACAGGTCCCCCGAGGGAGATCCGTTTCTGGCTATCACCTGAAGTGAATGTGGGGGCAATTTCTTGGAGGCTTTGGCATTTGAGTATTCAGTGCTGCTGAGAAACACCCAGAAACCAGACCCCCTTCCCTCCTACCTGAGCCTTACTCCATTTAAAACACTCTGTCTAGCTTGGTGGACCCTCTTACATATTTTATTTTAATCACTCTGGAAATATTAAACAAACAAACAAACAAACAAACAAAACAAGCCCAACTACAAAAGAGCAAGGCTTTTTCATGACTGTAGGATCAGCGGCTCTCCCTGACTGCTGGAGCAGGAGTGAGGCCCCGATGCCCCTGTCACACACCTGCCACATTCTGTGTGAACATGTCAAACTGGCAAGCGTGCTCGATTCATCACCCAGCCTGAGAATCTACCAAACAAAGTTCACATTACCCAGAGAGCTGCGCGAAGGGCCCTCTGAGGTCGGGATGCAAGACCAAACAGAATTAACGTGCCTGCCCCATCCATCATTTTGTAATCTGCTTCCAGTTCTATAATCCCCCAACATCCGGACTGTGCATACCAAGAACATTCCTCACCAACGCAGATAAAAATGGCTCTTGTACAAAGGGCTCTGGCCGCCCTCCCCAGCCTAAAAACACCATTAGCCATTTCTACAAGTCAGATCCCTCTGGACTATAGGCTTCTGCTCAATGTGGCGAGGGACTTAGAAGGTTTGATGAATCTTTCACGAGTGGTTCTTCACACACTGTACATACACAATTTGATTTGACCTAAGAACAAGAAATCCATTGTTAATTTTCCAGCAATATACTAACAGGGAAGAGATCATGTAACAGAAAAGGATACTACAACTGTCACTCACCAAACTGTTTCACCATTATTTCCAAAGAACAGGTGTTCAAAAAACAGGAATAAATAGGTTAATCCTAATGATTATGATTTTAAGATGCACTTAAAATCACTTACTGTAGAGATGGTCCCTGACTCACAATGGCTGGACTTAATGATTTTTTGACTTTACAAAAGTGTGAAAGCAAACCCACATGAACACTCTGGTTTTCACTTTCAGCACAGTATGTAGCACATTACATGAGCTAGCCAATACTTTATTATAAAACAGGTTTGTACTAGAGGATTTGCCCAACTGCAGGCTAATGTAAGTGTTGAGCTTGTGTAAGTTAAGCAACGCTAAGCTCTGATGTTTGGTAAGCTGGGGAAATTAGTCACACTATTGACTTAAGGTATTTTCAACTTACGATGGGTTTATAGGGACATAACCCCATTCTAAGTTGAGGAGCATCTGTATTTTATATTTACTTCTCATTTTCATTTCAGAACCTATTCTGAGTAATCTCAAGGGAAATACTATTACCTGTTTCTTTTAGGAGAAAAGGAGATTCAGAGATACTGTGTGAGGGGACTGAGGTTACACAGCTTATGATTGGGGTGAGAGAAGTCCACCTCACACTCTGGTTTCCTGGTTGATGCTATTTTTCAAGATCTTATGCTATGAACCTCCTAATTCTCACAAGTACTTTACCATAAAGATTTCACCACCAAATTATTTTATGCTATAAATACTCTCTCTTATTCTCTCAAATACCTTGTCACATTCACATCATTTGATTTTTGATCCTGGAGCTGTTCATTTCAAAGTATACATCCCTAGATTCCCAAAGGAATGAGAAACTGGACAACCAGGGCATTTTATGTTCTGAGCATTTATAGCCCTGATGTCTGAGAGAAAAAATTTTAGTCATAAATTGGAGAAGTTTAGTTACAAGTTTTACTTATAATCTTATTTAGGAGTAAGAATATGGACAATGTTATCTTTTGGAAATTTAAACACTAGGCTCAGTTCTGTGAGCTAATAGTGTCCACAGGAATAGTGGACAAGAGTGGTCTAAGAGTGACACCAAAATACACGTTGATGTTAGCAACCTTAGAAGTTGTTCTTAAGTACAAAAGAGGAAAGGATATGGGTGTGGTTGCTGGCCACAGGGTTTGGCTATAGACTGAATGTTTGCAGACCCACATAATTCATGTTAACCAGGTGGTGAACTCCTGTAGTCCTAGAAACTTGGGAGGCTGAGGCAAGAGGCAAGAGGATCTCAAGTTCAAGGCCAGCCTGGCTAACTTTGTGAGACTGTCTTGAAAATAAACAAATTAGCTAACAATTAAAAAATGCTGGTGAAGTAGCTCTGTGAAAGAATACTTGCATGGCAATGCCTTGGGTGCAATCCCCAGAACAGAAAAAAAAAAAAAAAATCACACGTTGAAGCCAAATCTCTAATGTGATGGCACTGAGAGGTGAGCAGAACCTTGGGAAGGTGATCCGGTCCTAAGGGTAGAGCCCTCAGGAATGGGATTTAATGCCTTTGTCAAAGAGCCTCCAGAGAGCATCCTGGTCTCTTCCACCATGAGGTTGCAAACAAAAGACAGCTGTCTATGAAGCAGGAAGGGGCCTTCACTAGACACTGAATTTTGTGACACCTGGATCTTAGACCTGTCAGCATCTAGATCTGTGAGATGAAAATTTCTTTTGTTTATTAGTTACCCAGTCCATGGTATTTTGTTATAGTAGCCCAAACAAAGACATCTGAGGCAGTAAGGCTTTGATTCAATAAAACATAGCTAATGAGTTCTTGTGCCACGGAAGAACTGTGCACATATAATTTCATTTAATCCCTCTGTAGCCTTCTGAGGTTTTCTATCCCCATAAGTGAAGACTGGGGATCATTAAATTGCTTTGTGGAAATAATGCACACAGTTACGTGACAAAGCAGAGATCCAAAGCCACGCACATCTTATTTCAACTATCCCAAAATGTGCCACTGATACTTGGAAATCTGAATCATTTCAGCATTCTCATCCCTCCTTAAGGGCTAGCCTCCTAGGTTCATTCCTGAAACAAGAACACATGAAATTATCTCAAAATAAAAGGTACAAAAAGTCAGGCTACTACTATTTATTGCCTCTAGTTAGAAAATAGACACCTGAGGGAACAGGAAACAGGTTTCAATAGGCCGAAGAAGGTGACGAAGTTGGGGTACAGAAGAGGGCAGGGGAGGTAAAGGTCTTGTGCCCTGCTGTGAGACACCCGGGGGAGAGGGCAGAGGAGAGAGTTCTGCTTGGCAACCTTTCTGTCCTCAGTCAACAAACACTGATTCCAAGTCTTCTCTGTTATGAGCCACACTGCAGGCCTCTAGACATTGCTGTATGAGCACTGGGGACTGACTCCCTGGGAGATTAGTGAACACTTTCCACAAGTGTCATTTGCTGGGGTCTCAAACCATGAGGACGAGTTCTCTTGGTGGAAAAGGGAAGGCAGTATAGGCAAAGCATGCTTCCAAAGGCCTGGAGGTCAGAGAGACTGTGACATGTGCTGGCCGTGGAAGATAGATATTTATCACGGGGTATACATGGTGACAGGGTGGTGGCAACAGTGAGACGGTATGCAGGAGGTGGGCAGGATTCTGATCAGCCAACAGCATGACCTGTGTTCTGTGCGTCGTGGGCAGCCAAAGGCTTTTAGGCAGGGAGTGACAAGATCCACAATAAGATGACTTGCATGGTCCTGAATGACAGACCGGGGAAGGCCAGGCAGGTAGTGAAGAGGCCAGCTGGGTTGAGCTGCACTTGGAGGAATCCTTGCAGCTCCAAGGCCCTTTGTGACACTCTTGTCTATCACTCCATTTCACAAGTGATAAACCAAGGTCCAGAGAGGTTAAGAGACTTGCACAAACCTATCCAGCCTTGGAACACCAGAGCAGGGACCAGAATAAAGATCTGTGAGCTGCCGAAGGATGCCCTCCACTTGTCTAGACAACCAAAGAAAACAAGAGGCCTAGAGTCTGGATTCTGTACAAGTGGCTTTAAGGTTATCTGCTTGAGACAACACTCAAAGGCTAGAAGATAATAGTAGCTGAAAGAAGGAAGCAGATTTTCCACTGATTTGGGATTTCTGCCCTCACAAATACCAGGTAACTAGCAACGGTGACACAGCTTGGTTAAAAAAATAAGACAAACACAGAGACCAGGGTATTGAGGGAATGGGCACAGCAACTTTATACATCAACCAAAGTGATCAGATTCGGTCTGTTTGCACATACTGAAACTCAGAGACATGAACAAAGTCCTTTTGGAGCCATGTAGATCAATTCTTTCCTAAGAGCAGACAATCACTGCTTGACTATGTTGTCTAAAAAAGAAATCCTATTGGCAAGAAAGTATTTCCTTCACATACTACTATTCACAGGGCTAGTCCCCAGAGATGCTCACCCCAAAGAAAACTAGAATGATTACCACAGTCACTTTTAACTGAGATCCTATGCCCAACACCTGCCCCTGGACTCTGAAGACACGGATTGTTCTGTATTCCAGAAAAATGAGACTTTTAAGGAAGCAGAGCTCTCCGTAGCCTTCTCATGATTTCACCCCAAAGAGGAGGATCTATTCACAGAATCTATTTTCAGGGTAGAAATGGATTTTATGACATCTACACTTTTTCCAAAGGGCCTTGAACTTCCCATCTGAGCATGCAGCATGATACGTGTGAGCAGGATCTCAGAGCTGCCAGGTGGGCCGAGGGCCTTCCTCGGGATGTGATGCAGAGTGAGTCCCTGATACCTAGAAGGTATCTGCACTCTTCAGAACTGCACTTCACATTGTGAACACCAACCCATGAAAAGAAACACAGCACATTATGTCTCCAATTGGTCACAGATGGGAGAAAATCAACCACAATAATAAATTCACGGAGGTGGAGTGTGTCGTCACACACGGAGCCAGGATGTGTGATCCAGAAGGTGTGTGTGGAGGAGTTAATGCCATATGTCGTTTGACTGCTGTGGGCCCGCTCTCATGGCCCAGCAGTGTATTCTTCCCAAATAGCTCTGAGGCCACCCTTGACACCACTGCCCTCTGCCAAGCCTACATGCCTCTTACCAGGTACTGAAGTCGCTGGCGCTCCGTCTCGGGGGTGAATTCCGAAGACATGGGGATGATTTCTCCATTTCTGATGATTATGGCCCTGAAATAGTGAAAATGCATTGTCAGCAGCCAATTTCATAAGTATTGTGACGAAGATCAACCACGGTGTGGTTCGGGTCACACACAAAAGGCCAGGACCGGCTTTCTCCTCCCACCTGCGCTGCAATTCTGGATCCCCTATGAGGTTGGGTATCTCTGTTTTTAAGGGCACTGCATTCTGGTCAGCTTATGGTTACTTTGATTACTTTTTCTCCTGGCTGGCACTATTGATTTAATGCCTGGCACCAAGCATATTACTTAGCACACAACAAATAAATGGTGAATAAGTGAATGGTGAATAAGTGAATGGTGCAGAGGCTCACTCTAGTCCAGGGTTATCTGAAAGGACCTTCTGTGATCATGGTAACATCCCCACCACATCGCTCAGGGGTGCTGTGTCACTGAGTTACACCCATAACTCTTATTTTATTTTTAGATCGGCTCTCACTAAGTTGCCCCTGGTAGGCCTTGAACTTGGAGATCCTTCTGCCTCAGCCTCCACAGTTGCTGGGATTATAGGTGTGTGCCACTGCACCTGGATGGTAACATTCTTATCTGTGGAGTCCATTATTGAAATATGTGACTACTGAGCATTTGAATTGTGGTTAGTGAAGTCAAGGAACTAAATTTCTAACATTATTTAATTTTAATTAATTTAACTAGTCCCCTGTGGCTAGTGTTCAATGTAGTGGATGGTTCAACTTCAGACCCTTGTTATTCAAAGGATCAATGGGCCAGGAGCATTTGGCCTTACCTGGGAAATTGATAGCAAGGCAGAATCTTAGATTCCCCACCCCAGACTCTCACCAGGTAGTTCATAAGCACATTAAAATCTGAGAACATCTGGCCTAGATCTTGAGCATCCTTGGTAATATCCTGGGTCCAGAGATAGCCACTTTCCTTTTGTCTCAAGGATCAGAAAATTCACACTCTCCAGAAAAATGTGCTCAAGAGCTATTGCCCACTCAAGGTCTTCTGAGAGAAGAGAGCTCCCAAAGCTGATGTCTAAAAGAGAGGCTGCAGGATCGATAACCAAGAAGCAACCTTTCTTGGACCTGGTCCCAGAGGTGCCTCCCATTTTCAGACCTTCTGATTCTGAAGTGGCTCCTGACAGCCACTTTATAGCCACTGATCCATCAGTTGTGGCAGAAGGCTGTCGTTTTTGTGACAAATAAGATTGGCTTAGGGAACTGCATTTTATACCATCTGAACAACTCCCTGGCACCAGAGACCCAGAGACCTGAGACCTGATTCACTTCTTAGTGAGGACCCGTAGACGTGGGAGACGCCTTCCATGAGTTCAATCAATGAGGTATCTGGTGGATACCTCATTGATTCTAGGGCATGCTGCTTCTTTGTGCAGGCACCTCTCCCAATCTGGAGAGGCAGTCTCTTTCTTGAAAGCAGTCCCTAACTTGGAAGCAAGCCCTATAATGGTTCCAGCTATTACAACCCTGCCTGCCCCTAACCCTGACTACCCGTGCCCCAGTTGCTGCTATCATAGAAACTGGTGTGGGTGTAGGCAGGGGAGGAGATGACAATGAAAATCTTGGGGGCTTTAGAGCATTTAGGGCTCCAGAGATAGAAGTTTGAGAAAATGGAAGTGTAGGGAAGCTAATTCTGCAAAAAAGACGCCTCTTACTGTAATATTCTTTATCCCTTCTATTATTATACTGCCTAAAATGTGACAAATTTGATTCCTTCTTATAAGCCTACAAACCACTTATAAAATGCAACCCCCTCACTCGCAACCCAAAAGATGATATTCACCATTCACAAATCATGTGAGTTGATTCGCATGGTCATTGTCCTAATTATGAGCTGAGATTTACTACCAAAATAGACTAAGGGTTTGACAGAGGATGGAGAAACTTGGAGAATTTGAAAGGGTGCCTGGAGTCAGGAAGGTCTAGGTGAAGGCCTTGAGATCCCTGGAGCTGGATTGAAAGTTATGTGATACATTCCAAAGGAGTCTTTTCTTTCAAAGGTTTGCTTCAAGCTAGTCTTAACTTCTTTTCTTTTTTTCTACCTGACCCCTGAATTTCAGCTGATTGCTGGGTATAGAGTAGGAAAGTGAGACACCCCAGAAGGAAGCAAAAGAGGATGAGGAAGAAGAAGAAAGGGAAGTCAGAGGTTGGGGTGTCCCAGACCCAGGATCACCCCACAGCCTGGACCACTGGGACAGAACCCATTGTTCCACCAGGCCACAGAATCAGGACCTGAGTGTCAGGAGGTCAGGGGCTTTTTGTTCCTGAATATTCCAGATATTTAGTATCATGTCTGTCCCATAGCAGGAGCCCCATGAATATTTGCTAAATGAAAGAGAAGAGGAGAGAACTTGGGAGACACTTTTCTTCAACTTGAGGCAGGAGGAAAACAGAAACCAGAGGCAGCAGAGGTTCAGTTAAATAATGTGAGATCGACTTCATAGAGAGGAGGGGACTTTGCCTGGAAATCTACCTGCTCCCCAAGCCATCTTCTCTTCCTGACTAGGGCTAGTTTGTCCATTACTCCTCACCCCAGAATCCTCCCAACATCAGTATTTCAATTTTCCTCTCCACTGGATATCTGCCATAGTATAAAACCATGCTCTAGAACACTTTGTATGTATATGCTGGGTCTCTACTTCTTTGCTTCCCATTGATCCCTCAAACAGTGGTAGATTCATACCCTGCCTCTCTGTCCACCCAGCTGCTATCACAAGAATCACCAAATGACTCCCCTGTTGCTACGTTTACTGGAAAAAAAAAAATCATCATTCTGATCTCTATGGTAGCATTTGCTAAGTCTCTCCCAAACTGGCTCCAGGGGATCTCTTCCTCCTGTTTTCCCTTCTACCTCCTAGGACACCTTTGTGGGTGGGGATGACTATGTCTCACCATTCTCCCACCCTGGGCAATCTCATTTCTTAGCCCCAAGGTTAAGTTCAACTCATCTCTTACATTTTTCCTTAGCCTGGTACTTCCCCTAGTATGGAACATGTCACATTTTGGAACTGAGGACTTGTCTGCCTTCCATGCTAGTGTGTAAGCTCCTAAGGCAAGGACCATGTCTGACTTGACCAAGCGTGTAGCCCCACCATTGTGCACAGTACCAGGCCACTGTAGGCAGGACTAGCTATACTACCTCAGGGGCCAGTGCAAATATATATATGCAGGACCCCTTGTTTAAAAATTGAGTGTTTCAAGATAGAAATGATAGGGTATTAAATTGAATGTGGCTTCCTTTGGAGAGTGGGATACTGCATGACTATACAGGTCACATTCTCACAAGCTGGCTCTGATAGTATGCCTTTGATATTGGCTCAATGAGCTGACTTCAACAACCACATATGCCAATGATTTCAGATCAACTTCCCAATCAGCATGCTTCTGTTATGCTCCAGCATGAACCAGCCAGTTACCAACAGATATAGCCACTTGGATTTTTGCAGGAATTGCAGACTTAGTGTGGTGTTCAAACTGATGATGCTGTCCCCACCACCCCTTCAAATTGGACTTCCAGAATTCCCAACCTCAGGGAACAACACTATTTTACACCTAGTTGCCTGTCCCAGACTTCTCTCACTCCACATGTCCGAATAGGCATCCCATCCTGTAGATTTCACCTTTTCAGTTTAACATAAATCTCTTTCCATGACTCCTACTACTGGTGCCTTGGTTCCAGTTTCCATCAGAGACTGCCTGCAGGACTTAGGAGCTCTCCACAGTCCTCTCACCTCTCAGAGTAGGGTGATGGGTACATTCAAAATCTTCTCTTACTAGCTATTTTGAAATATACAATTAAATGTTCTCAACTGTAGTTCTTCTATAGAACATTAGAAGTTATTCCTCTTCCATCCTCTTCTACCCTTCCCGACCTCCCTAACCACCATTGTATTCTCTACTTCTATGAGACTGGTATTCTCTACTTCTATGAGATAGATTTTTTTTTTTTGCTTCCACACATAAGAACATGCCACAAGGTGATTTTAAAGAACCACTGTCACCTGCCACATTCCCAACCTAAAGCCCACTGCTGGTTTCCCAGACCTTCCGAGTTCCTTCATTATCTGGTTCTTGCCTCTTGCTACTCCTTTCACATCTACTTCTCCCTTCTAAAAGCCAACCTACTCCCCTCTAAGCCAGTTCAGAGGGCCCTCCCTTGTCCTTCTGGGCTGCTGTGGATGCCCCTTCTCTGTGATGACATGGGGCGTCGTCATAGCTGCACCATAGCCCTTACCAGCCCTGGCTGCAATGGCTGGCTTCCAAACTTGTCTCTAACTACCCTGAGGATATTTTCCAGGCAGAGCCGAAGTCATTGTCTCTGATCTCCAACACTCAGTGTTTGGCATGTGGCAGACATGCAATGGGTGTTTGCTGAGGAGATAAGTGATGGAATGGGTGCTGGACTTGGGTGGTGAGCACAAGTACCAGAGACTCAGGCCATAAACAAGACTTTTTTTAATAACAACATTATTAACTATAGAGAGTCTGAGTCCTCAAAAACACATACAAATTTCCATTGGTTGTTGGAAAAAGACAACAGGCCTAAGAGAATGTTATTACTGAGAAGTGACTTGAAGGACACGGGGAAATGAGGCAGAGCTTCCCTCCCCAGGGGTCAGGGAGGGAGAATACAGCAAGGGCAGCAGTGACCACCATGTTTACCCTGTTTCTATATTTTGAATTCACAGACAAAGTATTAGCATTCAATTCCAATAACTGCCGGGGTAATCCTAGCTCATTATGTTCTTAAATAGATAATTATATCTAAATCCGTCCATGTACAGAACACTCTTCACTTCTGTTTGAACTCCATGTTCTTGCTTTCTGAGGCACCATGGATTAAAGATGACAGCGTGTCCGGCTGCCAACCTTTCCGGGCCCTGAACCGTGGTGCCTCTTCCCATGTGATCCTTAGCGTCCTTTTGATCTCTCTCTCTCTTTCATCCCCTCTGATCTTGGGATCAATTTGTCAGAGTGCTGGTCTCCAATCTAGAGCCGGGCAGTGAGAGGAGAGGGGTTTCAAAGGGAACAGAGTGCAGGCGAAGGCCGACAAACCTCAGATAAGCAATCAATGGAGCGGAGAGATGCCTTTAAAGTGGCGTTCTCCCATCACAGACCCCTGAACTTCACATCTTCTTCATTATTTTATGAGATGCTTCTCCTACAGAAAATTAAAATCAAGGCCAAGTCGTGGCAGTGATGAGGTCTAGGAGGGCTGGGTGCCAGCTCAACCTCCCTCCTGGGGGCTCAGGCCTCACCTGTGGACATTACCGTGGCTGGAACCTGAATGGAGTTCCATTATCCACTCAGGGTTGACCAGATGGAAGGAGAATTTCCCAGGTGTTGGGGTGATTTAATCAATTGGTAACTAGCCCCCACCTGGGACCCCTCACTCTGCAGAGGAGATGGTTCTGAGCAAGTCCCCCAATGTGAAGGTGAGACTTTCATTCAGGTATATGTTTTCCTGTTAATCCCAGTATAATAGATGGGGTATGACATTGTGACTGAGGAGGTTTAATTTTTTTTTTAAAATATTTTGTTTTTTAGTTGTAGACAGACACAATACCTTTATTTTGTTTATTTACTTATTTTTTGTTGGTGGTGAGGATCAAACCCAGTGCCTCACATGTGTGAGGCAAGCGCTATACTGCTGAGCCCCAGCCTGTTTAATGTGTTTTTATGAGTCAACTGCAAGGATGGTGGAAGATGAAATAAAGACAAGAGGAGTTTTCCAAATAATCCCTCCCAAATAGTAGTCACCGCAGAGATAAAGGCAATTTATTCCTAACTGATGGGCAGTCTGAGTTTAGAAAATAATTCCTAGAAAATCCTGCTATTTCTATCTATCAGTTTAGATATATTTTAGAGTAAAACACCCTGTTTTTTGTTCCTAGAGTTAGTGAAAATGTTAGGTGGTCAAGTGGAAAAAAAAAAAAAGGTAAAATGGAATGCTCAAATATTTGCTTGATTTTGCAATTTCTCTTAAGGAGATCACACCAATCCCTGTTATATCTCACCTCAGCGTGATGTCCTCAGCACAGTAATGACAGGCATTTGACAAACAAGTAGAAGAAAAAAAGCTGATAAAGATACCGTTAGGCAATCAACAGAAGGGAAAATGCAAATGTTCAATGAACATATGAAAAGATGCTCAATCTTCTGCTAGTCCAGGAAAATGCAAATTAAAGCCAAAGTAACATCTAATTTTGTTCATCAGACTGACAAACATTGAAAAAAATCAATACTACCTCATGGTTCTTATAGGGTAAGTGAACAAAGTCATCCTCATAATTAATGGGAATGGTTATATCTTTCAAATGCATTAAATTTCAAATGTATTATAACTATGTATTCCATGGTTGGGCCCTCTCACCTTTAGGAATACATGCTTAAAAGATTAAACACTCAATACGTAAGATATACAAGTGAGAATCCGTGCTCTGACATTATTTGTTGTGGGCAAGACTGGAAATAGCCTTAATGTCAAAAGAGGAACTGCTCAACAACTTGTTTTGTGTCTAAATTATATGGTGGTTAAAAAAAAAAAAAAAAAGGGACAAGGTGTATGTTTGGTTACTTGGAGGTCATAGCATATCATGTGAAAATTTAAAAAGTGAGTTATAAAGTAATGTGTGGTACAATCTTGTTTTTATAACAACAGAAACCATACATAGATAACCTGCATACATTGAGTCTGATTCCAGGCCAAAATTTTGTATGTGGTCCTTTGGGTTGGTCTCACCAGAGACAATCACAAAGACTTGGCCTGGCAGGCCCTCTCCACCCAGACTTGGTGCTCAGCCAGTGTGCCACAGTCCCAGGGGACTGCAGCCAAGGACTGACTCCTGCCCTCCAGTGCCTAGCTGCCTGCTTGGCCTCACTTGATGAGATACTTTTCTATACTCTGTCTCAGGACTTTTCCATCAGAGTCCTTTCCCTTCTCCTTCCTCCCCTACCCCAGGTCCATAAAATGGCTGGAGACTTTAGTTCAGAGATTCTGGGCAGTGATATTCTCTCCTGCCTCCTGCCTGAGCTGCAAAGCCTATGTCCAATGCACCTCATGGGGGAGAATGGAACACCAGGGAGCTGGCTCTGTCCTTTTCCTTTGTCTCTTGCCTGTAAGACTGCAGTAAGTGAATGAAGGTTGGAAGATTCCTTCCAGTTTGTTTCACTGTCTCAGCTGACCCTCTTGGCACCTGACAGCTTGACAATCTAGAGTTATGTTGGAATGAGCAGTGTGAGAGGTATGGAAGTGGGAGAGATGGCCAATTTTCCTGTACATATCTTTGTATTATTTGACTGTTACAGCAAATGTGTTCCTTTTGTAAATTCAAATTTGCTCAGATTTGACTGCATATTCCCTGAGGTCTTCCCAAATGTGAATTCATCTTTGCAATACTCCCAATCATCACCAACCTGGGTGCCCCAAGCACCAGTCCACAAGTTCCACCCCGTGGCCCAACCTCTTAGAGGTCATTATATGGACCTTAACCATGCCTGAAAAAGTCCAACTCAGAAGCCATTAACTAAGAAGCCAGAGGCCAAATTTTGTTTAGCACTGTCTGCACCTAAAAATGCTTGTGCTTTTCTCTCTCCCTGGTGTTTTAAGAGGGGTCCCCTAAAAGTAGGTTCAGAACCTCCAATCATGCTCAAAAGTGAAAAAGCATAAAAAGAGTTTCTGAGAGATTAACTAGGTGACTAAAAATTTATCAACTTCTCTTGTTGATGGTCATTAATCTTAGCCATGGGTGCAGCCAGGGCATTCACACTGGCCTGATAAAAACATTTCTCTGGGGATCTAAGAACTGACTCAAAACTTAGACACTGAAAGTATATAAACCTGCAGGAATTATTCAATGGCAACTGGTAAGTTTTCTTTCTTCTTTTTTTTTTTTAAATTTATTTGTTCTTTTTAGGTATACATGACAGTAGAATGTATTTTAGTGTATTATACATACACAGAGTATAACTTCTCATTTTTGTGGTTTAGGAATACATGCTTAAGAGATTAAACACTCAATACATAAGATACACAAGTAAGAATCCATGCTCTGACATTACTTGTTGTGGGAAAGACTGGAAATAGCCTTAATGTCAAAAGAGGAACTGCTCAACGACTTGTTTTGGGGGCTACCTCCCAACATGGAACTTCCAGAGTTCAAGGCTCAACACAGCCACCTGGCAGTCAGGAGTGTCAGCAGGATGCGAGAGCCCACTTCCCCTAGAGATCACTCCTGGGAGTGAACAGAACAGGCTAGGTCCCCCTTTGGGAGGTAGAAAACAGCCAGTTATACTTAATATTGCTCAGAAGACCTTTCCCTTGTTCTTGGGCAAGCAAAACCCAAAGTGCAGCTGGCCCTCTCTATCCAGGGGTTCTGCATCCACAGGCTCAACCCATGGTGGATAGAAAATATTTGAGAAAAAGTGTTTGTACTGAACACATACAGCCTTTTTTCCTTGTCATTATTGCCTGAACAATGCTGTACAACAATTATTTACACAGCATTCACATTACATCAGGTATTATAAGTAATGGAGAGATGATATAAAGTTCAGAGGAGAATGTCCACAGGTTATACACAGATACTCCACTGTTTTCATGTAAGAGACTGGAGTATACTCAGATTTGGGTGTTTTGGTAGGGGGTGTCCTGGAACCAATCCCTCATGGGACTAAGGGATGAGTATTCTGGAGAGGCACTGCTGTTGGAAGAGTCCTCCTTCTGCTCCCAGAATTCAAAGAGCAGCTTAGTCACACTCTCTCATTTCTAACCTTCACTAAAGTGGGATGATGTGGCCTCAGTACCCTACAGAACTCCTGTGTCATCAGCTGCAGTCATAAAGAAAGTTTCAGAACAAGGGAAGGAGAAACAAATTGAATGTTAAGAAGAAGAGGAGGTTTGGAGAATCAGGTAGGGCACCTGGAGGGAACCTTTGGCTGTACCCTCTTTCTGTTAACCTAAGCATCCCTGCTCCCCAGGGTGCAGTCCAGAGCATACCACCTTTCAGCCCTTCTGCCCCCAAGGTAAAATCTTTTGCTTTAAAACCAAACAAAATCCCCCAATTCACACTTGAGTGATTTTATACATAGGTATTTGGTAAACATGGCATAAGGATAATCAATAAACAGATTGCTTTTCAATCTCAAGAGAAGGCCTAAGCGGGTACTTGAGTGGGAGAGAGAAAGAGGTTAAGGGGGTAAAAAGAATGAGAAAGACAGAAAGCTAGTAAGCATGTGAAAGACATGCTCAAAAATAAAGGAAGAATCTCTCTGTAGAGCAGGATGGGAAAGAAATCTAAAATGGTCAGGCTGCTAGATTTGAGAAACAGGTGTTAGTGCCTAGGTGCCTGCTTTCCATGGAGTCAAAGGTATTAAAATGCTCCAAGCAAGACAAAGAACAGCGATCAAGCTCACACCTGAAGTCAGAATCCAAACCAAGTTGCTTCATGTGGTTGTACCTTGGGTTCTCTCTGCAACACAGGAAGTTGCTGGGCAGCAAAGCAAAGTGGTTTGAGGCTGTGGCTTGCAAGAG
This sequence comes from Callospermophilus lateralis, assembly GCF_048772815.1. Taxonomy (NCBI): domain Eukaryota; kingdom Metazoa; phylum Chordata; class Mammalia; order Rodentia; family Sciuridae; genus Callospermophilus; species Callospermophilus lateralis. The sequence continues at coordinate 114,997,022 of NC_135308.1, forward strand.
TCCCGAGAGGGCAGAATGTTGTTGTCATGCCTAATTGCTAAGCAATCGGCCAGTCCTGCAGCGTGACATGTACGGTGAAATGTATGTCAGTGGGGAACATACAAACATGCTGGAGGAAGGCTCTGCAGTGTGTCACCTTTTGGGTCCTAAGTTCTGACAATTTACCTGGGAGGTGACAATGCATTAAGTGCCAAAGCATTAGATGACAGACTATGGAACAAAAAGACTAATTATCAAGTCTTCTTCCAGCTCCAAAAATTCCTGGCTTTGGAGGAAATTCAAGCACATGGGAATGATTGGTGGTAGTGAGGCCTGGGAATCAGAATATCTAGATGGCTACTTTACCTTGGTGTTTAATTTGAGCACTGGTCACCCTGCCTATAAACAGAAAGGGTAGGGCCAGATGATTTGTTAGGCACCTTTCAGGTCTAAATTGAAATGCTTCTGAAAGGAAGCCTGACACATGACAGGTGGGGATATACCCACGACTGCTACAGTTACTGCTTTTCTTTTCAGGAGGTGACAATCACCGCAATTTAGATTCTAATAAATATGAACCCAATGCAGAAGCACCAGCATGGGACAAAGCACTCTTAATCAAAAAGGACAAGGAACCCATTATGGAGCAAGGTCTCCAGTGTAATTTCACTGTTGTCACTAGTCCCCTTGGAACCCAGAGCTACAAACAAAAGGCGGAATTGACACTATTAAGAGTATTCATGGATGCCTCGATTCCATTACACACTTTTTTGGCTGGAAGTGATTTGAAACGCAACATTAAGCTGCACACTTCCAGAATAAAGGAGAAAATCTGGTACAAGGTGACACAGAGGAACCATTCAGAAAATCCTTTTGACAGTGCATATCAATTCCTAGGTATATGAGGGAGGCATCCATTCCTTCCAGAATCATCAGACCTTGTGGCTTCTGTTCAGATGTGGCAGAAGCGACAACCTCCTTCAGAAGAACTGGAGATGTGTTGCTGAGAAAGAAAGCAGGGCAGTTGACAGGACAAGCCAGGGTTGCCACTGACAGAGGACAGCCAGGCTGTGGATGCTAATTAGAGGTGTCAAAAAATAGCTGAAGGGAAAAAGTAATCCCACGAGCTGGGAATTAGCTTGGGTGTGTTTCTAGTCATTCTAATTTCAGAATGGATGCTAAAGATGAAGTTTGCAAGTGTAATGATTTATTTGCTGAGATCTCAAGTACACAATTAAGCTCCTCAGCAAAAAATATTTGTGAGAAATGAACACGGCGGACGATTCCAATATTTCAGTAGCAGCAAAAATAAGCGACTACTCATAGACTGGTAACTGAGTCACGTGTTCCTTGCTTTTCTCACAGCCAGCTCAGTCTAGGTTCACAGCACCCAGAATAATTTCTCAAAGTCATAATTCAGCCACTTTCTACAAACATCTTGCTCTACCAGCAATATGCAAACCCAACACACCAGCATAAAATTTTCCAGTTCAGGTAAAAGCTGAAAAGCCATTAAAGAAGTTTTCAAGGTGCTTATTCTTCCTTCCTTTCTTCTTCTTTTTGTGGTACTGGGAATTGAACCCAGGAGCCTTGTGCATGCCAGACAAGAACTCTAAGATCAAGCTATACTCTAGCCCCAAGATGCTTACTATTTAAACAAACAAACAAAAAAGATCAAGGGGTGGTCCATTTGTAAATTAATGTGGGTGGCTCCCTGTTTGGGGAACATAATCTACCTACATAAAACTCACCCTTTTAAGAGTACAGGACAGTGGTTTTTAGTATAGTAACAAGGCTGTGAAATCGCCATCATTATCTAATTCCAGGACATTTTTCTCATCTCAAAAAGGATCTCCCATCCCCTGCACCTATTAGAAGTTACTCCTCATTTCTCCAACCTCTAGCCTCTGCAAACTCAAATCCATTTTCTGTCTTTGTAAATTAATATATTCTACACATAATATAAAGGAGTCATATAACACATGTTTTTTTTTTTTAATTACTGGTTTCATCACTAAGAATATGTTTTCTTTCTTCCTTCCTTTCTCTTCTCTTCTCTACCAGGGATTGAACCCAGGGGCACTTAATCACTTAGCTACATCCCCAGCCCCTTTTATTTAGAAACACTGTCTTGTTGAATTGTTTAGGGCCTTGTTAAGTTGCTATGGCTGGTCTTGAACTTGCAATCCTCCTGCCTCAGCCTCCCAAGCTCCCCAAGCATGCACCACTGCACCTGGCTTAAGCATATATTTTCAAAGTTCATCCATGTTGTAACATGAATCGGAACTTCATTCCTTTTTATAGCTGAATAATATTTCATTGCATGAATATGCCACTTTTTGTTTATCCATTTATTATTTGATGAATATTTGGGTATTTTTTTGTACCACAAGTGATGCTGCTATGAACATTTATGCACATATTTTTAATTCTCTTAGGTATCTACCTATGACTGAATAGCTGAGTTAGCTGAGTCATATGATAACTCCCTGGAAACACTGACTGGTTTTCCAAAGGGGCTATAGTTTTATAGTCGCAATTGGTGGGTTTTAAAACTTTCTCTTATCGGACTACAGAGTTCAAACTAAATTTATTTTGTAAAATCCCACAGTGAATTCTTACTCAGCACTGCTTTAAAACCACCTTGCTGGTAAAGTTTCGCCTGCATGCTTAGATGTCAATGCATACACTAAACACTTAATGCTTCATTTCCATTTGCGTCACAGGGTACATATTCTGTTTTTCTCAAGTGCAGGTTCAATGCTTAAAATCCACAGCACCGTTCAATCCCCTAGCACAAACGTGTTTGGCCAATTTCCAAGTCTCAAAACAAGCACATTTTTCTCCTTGTAGCAAGTAGTCAGATTGGGTAAGGCCCCACAGGCATTCACTTTTTTCTCTACTGCCATCATTTTTGGAGTAGGATGACTTTTTCTTTTTTTTCTTTGTAAATGCTGATGACTACAATAGTTCACTGTTTGTGTGCCACAGCAGGTAGGACATGCAGAGTCTGGGAAGCAATCTCTTTACTAATACTCTGCATTAGTCACACCTTTGTTACATCTGTGTCCAATTCTGATTTCTTTACTTTAAAAAGGCACTGTGATGGGAGCAACTGATCAGAACCCCAGGAAGAGAAGTAAAAACAATTCAAGGGGTGAAAAGCCTATGCTTTGAAGGCAGTTAAAGAAATTGTGGTCTTTTTTGCCTGAAGGAAAGAATGAGGAGTGATTTGATCACACTTTCCTCCACATATTTGAATTGGTTTGGAATAGAGAGTGGTGGGTGACGACCAGCTCTTCATGCTCAGAGGGAAACAAACAAGAGGAAATTCTATTTAAATCAAATCAGCAAGATTCTATGGTCTGAAATGGGAAAAAGAATTTCCTCATCTCCACGTTCTACATTTGAAAGAAGGCCATGGATCTCCACCCCTGGAATTCTTCAAAAGGATATGAAGGAGCCTTGTTTCCATTTACCTGCCAAGAATCTTGAGATATCCTTTACTGTTGTTTCTTTATGATGCTATAAATCAGGAATTATATCTTCTGCATGAAGGCAAAACTGGATCCATGAACAATTAGATCTGGACCGTATAATGGACTGAGAAAGTCTTGCAACCTTACTGTGAAAGTAAACAAGGCCTCTTCTCTGCTAGATACCTCTGTTGAAAATAAACTACATATTCCATCTGGTAGGGCAGGTGGGCTCATCTGTGGTTCCTGGTTAGGTTACACAGGCAAGGTGCTGCTGCCAGTCAGACCTGTAAGGCTTCTCTGGCTCTCCTGGTCACGGTTCCCGAAGGCCTAGGAAGCCCATCTTTCACTCACTGAACATAACCTGTTCAGTTGGGTCTGGGAGCTGGTTGGGGTATAGTAGAAAGCAATCTAGGCTTGGAGTCCAAAGTCTAGTTCACTTTGTGAACTAACTAAGCTGCAAAAGGGAATCACTAAGACTCAATTTTACCCACTTCATAAATGGACAGTACTGTTTAGGATGGTATCAATTTATGTGCAAAAGGACTTCCTTCAGTATAGCTCTTTAGTGATATTGAATGAACCACTAAAGGAAATACTTACCCAAAAGTCTAAAGTAGAATAATCAATTACTTGGAACTTTGTTATTTTACACACAATGATAACTGCCCATAACTTGGATTGTAAGGAACTATATGGAAGAAAAATTATATTTAGTGACCTCACTTAGGCTTAAATGATGAAATATTATGGTAATTTCCATTCATGTGTTGCCATTCCCCCCACAAGGCTACAGAAGAGATTCACAGGGCAGAACTGGGGCACTCCTGCTTCTCTTAATTAACAGCTTTAAGACCCCATTACTACTAATGTTAGAATCTTCTTAACACCTTTCCAAGCATATTTGTAATTTATAATTTTGTTTTGACAAACAGATATATAAAGGTTCCTAGGTCAAGTCCCTTTTCCCTGCTGAAATTCTACTCGACCCATAATTTACCTAAGGCTCTGGCAATTGTCTAAATGAAAAGCGAGTCTGGACTATGTCTGTAGAAACAGAGAAAATTCTTAGAGCTAAGATACATACTTTTTATTTATTTATTTTTTAATGAAGGAAATGAAGAAGAAAAAGCCTGGGATCTACTGCGGTTCCCAGCTTGGTGGCGGAGGGTGAAGGACAGACAGACAGAAAGGCCAACGTGGAAGAGAAAACACTGTGTTTTGGACACAGTGAATTTGAGCATAAGCCTGGTGCCAGGTGAAAAAACAGATTTGGGAATAGTCATGTGTGTGTGGTGGTTATAGCCATGGAACTGAAACCAGCGTTTCAGTGAACACATATAGAAAAAGTCAGGATGAAAACACGGCTGAGAACAAAACCAACATATTGAGAGCAGAGCAGGATAGGATCCCGCCCTCATCTACTTTCTCCCATGACTACCTGGTGAGCTCTTCTTCTTTTTTTTTTAAATATTTTTTTAGATGTTGATGAACCTTTATTTATTTATTTATTTGCGGTGCTGAGAATCGAACCCAGTGCCTCACACATGCCAGGCAAGTGTGCTACCACTGAGCCACAACTTCAGCTCTGGTGAGCTCTTCTTTATAGAAGTCAGTAAATTTCAACTGACCTCTGAATGTTTCTCATGGAATGTTCTTCTGAGTGGTACACACACACACACACACACACACACACACACACACACATACTTCGTTTTCAAAAGAGCTCAGAAAATGCTTCTCTTGTAGGACTTTTCTGAGCCTTTAACATACTAATATGTTACTGTTCTCCAAGACCAGGAGACCTACACAACAATGACTAAATCTGGCTAGGAGAAGAACATCTCCTAACATCTCTTCATTTTTTTACCACACATGGGTCAGATTCCTGGATGGATGTCCTTGAGTGACATATAGCTTAGGGACACAATGATGTCACTCTTGGAAGCCTCATCCCCTACTCCCAAAGACTTGTATGATGAAAAAAATCAGAGTAGTTCCCTCTTGGCAAAAAGCCCATTCAGTTATCTCTCCTTGATTCCATTTTCTTTGCTGAGATGCACAAGCAGAGGTAAAAGGGACTGAGACTGAAGTTGGGAGGAGCCTGGGAGAAAGCCAGACTGGGGTCTGTCTTTCCCTAATCTCGGACTTTCTTTATTCTTGTTCTTATTAGTTTGCCAGGTAAGAGGGCTCCAGGTGTGCACCAGCTACCCTGATCTAGTAGTTCTACTGTGAAGCTTGGGGTTTTCTTATAGATTCTCATTTTATGTTTGCATTGGCAGTTTCTCTAGAATGTTTTTCTTTCATCACCAGGATTATAGGGAAAGAGGCAATAGGTGAACTGATTCTACTCCCTGGAACAGATTTGCGCTTAAACAAAAGAAATATACTTCAGCCTGCTTCAAAAAGAACTGCACTGGGATTTAAGAGCAGAATGTTTTGCTTATAAAGTGTGTTCCTCTACTGTATCCCCTCTCCATCCATTTCTCTGTACAACTTCTTGGGCTTGGGAGGCAAAGGAACCAGAGATTACAATTCTCCGTAAGGGAAAAGGAGGAGGAGAAAATGAGGAGGGTGAGTAGCTGAATCTCCCAGAAGCTGACCAAAGGGAGCTGGAGAAAGATGACAGCACATGAAAGATGGTACTCACTGTCGTAGCCATCTCTGTTGCCAGCTGTGGACATGAGGGGGAGGGAGAAACTGGAATTTCTAACCAGGAACCTGTTGGACCTCATCAAGGTGGCTCAAGAGGTGGTTGTGATGCCTACAAAGATCTAACCAAAGTCAAAGAGAGCATCTCCAAGGGCTCAATGAAGACAAACCTCTTTTTTCCAGAGTTCACAAAGGATACTCAGTGCTGAAACAGATCCAGTAGAAAAATGAGGCTGGGAAGAAGATGGGTGACCAGAAAGTGATGAGCCCACGGGGAGACTCTGTGGAGAGACCTGGTGCCAAAGAGGAGTCAATGGGCACGGCCAGGGTTCTCACAAGAAGCCCCAGATGGATGGCCTCTTAATACCCATACTCCCTCATGCTCTGCTACAGCTGGGTTATGAATATGAATTATCTGTATACGGACAGTAGGAGACAGGGAAGGAGGAAGATCGCCATTAGTAAAATCAGGATTGGAACTTTGGCAAGTCACAAGTGGAAACTCAGCTTCCATGAAAGAGAAGGAATACTAGTCCCATTTTCAACACAAGAATGAATGGGATGCTGGGCCTGGTGGTGCACACCTGTAATCCCAGCTATTTGGGAGGCTGAGGGAGAAGGATGGCAAGTTCGAGGCCAGCCTGGGCAACTTTGTGAGATTTGTCTCAAAATAAATAAAAGGGATTGGAAATTTAGTCTAGTAGTAAAGTGCCCCTGGATTGAATCCCCAGTTTCACAAAACAATACAAAACAAACAACAGCAGCAATAAAAATAGATGGGAAATAATATTTATATGTATGTTATTTACTAGTGCATTTGGGGGAAAAAGCCTTGCAATTCACACACACAAAAAGTATCTAGTAACAACTAGTTACTTAGGGTTTAGGTTCTTCCTCAAAGTATAAAATACAAACAAACCAGTTCATCCCTACATGTTTCACAGGAATGAAGGGAGAAAAACAATGAAGATGTAAATTCAACAAAAGAAAACACGCTCTAGTAAATCCACCAGGAATATCTTCATCCATTGACTAATTTCAGATGGTCCTCTGGGGGGCAAAGTTCAAGTTGAAAGCCTGTCCTTCTAACTACTCTGGTGGAGAGGTACTTCTTCTCATAACAGCACTACAGATCACACTCAGGAGAAGCACTGTCCCTCAAGTCCCACGATTCTGTGTCCCAATTCCTATGGGCTTGCTTAGATTTACCTTTACATCCGTTAAGAAGTTACACACTCCATAGAATAAGAGGCTCTTGTTCTTGGAACACGATTAGCCTATTCCCACTCGCTGGTCTTATTCGCAACCACCTCTCAACAGAGCAAAGCAGAGGGAGGCAAAGCTGGGTGCAATTTAGGAGTGAGGTTCAGAAGAAAGCAGAGAGGGCATCAATAAGGGACATTCGCCGTAATTTGAAACACAATTTCCTGTTCAAAAGGCTAAAATCTAGTGCTGAAAGCTCAGTGCTTAAAATTAGCACCAGATCCTAAAGTAACATGTCCTCATTACATTCCCATCCGTCAACCACAGGTGAAAAACTTAACACTTTCTCAGGTTGGGCTGATCATTCGCTGTAGTTGTGAGCTCTCTGTCTCATGGGAACCAGCATCTTCATTTGGTTTCCACATGAATAATTCTTGGAAGCTATAAAGTCTTTGAAGGGTATCTATTTTTGCCTTGAGGTCTGGTGGCCTCAAAGTTCACAGGAACCTCACAGATGCAAACTATCTAAGCGTGATTCATCTATGCCTATAGCGCTCTCACCAAAGGGAGGTCTCTGAGTGTGTGGGGTTTCTGTGTTTACACTGCTTATGTGTTTATTTGTAGTTAAAATTGTTTTCACAAGTCTAAGGAATTGAAAGATGATCTACAATGCAGATTTATGGAGAATTAAACCAAATCACAGCTTCTTAACCAAATCAGCGTTTGTTGTACCTTGGCAGGGAGACATATGCTTTGCCAAAGCTTCAGACTTTGTATCTTTCTGCCTACACCATTGCAATCATTTCGCTTCCCACACTGACTACATTTTATTTAAATCTTTAAACTATGGAGAAAAGAAAGATGTATCTGACCCAAGAGAGGTCTCCTGGAGATGGGAGCCATATGACAGTTGGAGGGATTTCTTCTTCAGATGTTGTGGAGATGAGACCACCTCTCAGAATGGTTTTTAAAAATTACTTTTCCTATAAAAGAGGATGAATGGCCAAGTGACACAGACTAGTTCTAAGGGGTAAACACCAAGTCCCAGGTTGAAGCCTACGTTCTGACCACATAGCAGTCACACGCTGATCTATAAAAACCTTAAGTCCTTTGCTTATGGCCCTCTGCCCCAAACTTATATCCTACTTACTTTTATTTCATTCACATGTGGTAATACAAGTTTGCAAATAAAGCCAGACTAGAAATAATACAAAAAAGAAGAAAGTCCATTCCATGTAGGCTCATTGACAGCAGCAAGAAATACCTATCAACACAGAAGGCTGTAGAAGAACCAAGGAACCAAGGTTTTAAAGAAGATGGCAGCCACCAATATGCACCATAAAGAAAGATCCTAAGGACTCCACAATTATGGAAGAGCAAGGGATGGAAGTTTTTGTCTGTTTAGTGATGCCAGGGATTGAATCCAGGGATTTTCACATGCAAGGCAAGCACTTTACCACTAAGCTCTATCCTAGGAGTCATGCTAAATTGTCAAGGCTGGCCTCGAACTTGTGATTCTCCTGCCTCAGCCTCTAAATAGCTGGAATACAGACATGTGCCACTGTGCCTATCTGGGAATGGAAGTTCACACACATGATTTGGAACCTGAAAGAAATGTGTCCATATATTCTCTGTTTCAGGAGCGAGATAGAAAGAGGTTCCAAAATAGTTCATAGAATACCATGCAGGGAATAAGACTGGAAAGATACAACCAAAATTGTTTAAGTATTTGGGGAGAGGGTGAGATAACATGTAATTTTTCTTTTTTTGCCTGTATGTATTTTCTACAAGGAAGAAAACATAAATATACATATAAACAAACACAAATTGTGTGAACATTTCATAATATATAGCCGTACCTCCCAAATTCAAGTTTTCATGCTAAAATCGGCTTACCTTTCATAGTCAAATAGAGATTTCTATATGTGTAACCACAGAACATTAAGTGGAGATTGGTCTGTCTAGTACACATTACCCCCAGAGAGGGTACTGAGAAGTCCCATAAAAAAACGAGTCATTTACATGGGTATTTTGTGAGTATGCAGGAAGGGATATTTAGGGGTAGTAAGAGTCATTCTCTCTATAAGCCTTAGTACTCATAAACATGGCCCACCTTAATTTTAGCTATGGGTAATGATAAAGCTTATAAGGCTTAGAGACAAAGACTGACCTCTGCCAACTGGTGTGAAGTAATGGCTGTGGCTCCCGGAAGGAGGCCTCTCCATTCCTGGGACCTGATCCCTGTAGCCTGCACCCAGAGACCCACAGATAGGCAGAGATCCTCCCGGTGGGCCCAGTCAATGCCCCATCTGTAGCTCGTCTCTGAAGAGCACTGCCTTACTGTGTCCCACAACTTGGAGTCACTGTTTTAGAGAATCCAGCTAGGTGGTCAGACTGGCTTCTGACTAACCCTGCCTGGCTGTGGTTTCTCTTAGGGGCCTTCAGGAGGTTTCTGTCTTATGAAAGTGGTCAGGTGGGTGTGCACAGAGCTCTGTGATCAGATCAGATGGTGGAGACATCTGAGGTGTACCTGCCCACAGTGGTTCTGTGCTGTGGAGTCTGCAGTGGTGTCCGCCTAAGCCAGAGAGTCCTTCCTGACCTTCGCTGGGGACCCTTGACAGACAAGGGGCTTCCCTGAGTTCAGAAGGACATGAAGCTGATAAGGAAACTCAGAAGCTTGCCTTTCGCTCAGGATAGGCTTGCTTGGAGGCTCAGGACAACATGCATTATGAGGTAAGAATCAAGGCAAAAGCAGTTTAGGTAAGAAAAAGACAGGGGTGACCAAGATGGTAGCGGCTGGTGTGGAATCCTAGAAACAATGCCTTTGGACTGGAAGAATCTTGCATGATCAATCCTTCCTCTCATTGAAGGGAAAGGAACTGTTCTTTTGTTTTTGTTTTTAAAAGCACCTGTTAAGAGGCTAGTACTGTCTCTGTCTTCACAATCCAAGGAGGCAAGTATAATTCTTACTCGGCCTTGGAAGAACCATCTCAGAGTCAAGTGATTTGCCTGAAGTCACCAAGCAGTTCTGAGAAGCAGGTTAACCTTGGCCCAAATACACATCATCTCCCAGATCAACCATGGGGACCTTTGAAGTCTATAGATCCTCCCAAAGGAACCTCTTGCCTGGCCACCACCAGGAGCTCTGCGGGTGGTGTCAGATAGATGGGGGTGGGATGACAGTTCTTCCATTTGTCACCTTCAACCTTGCACTGACTATTGGAACCTCAACAAGTTTCCCTGAAATATGGCCCCTCCCACATGCCAAGCTATGAAGATCAAGTCAGTCAGTACCCATCCAGGGCTGAGCACTGACCGCATCCAGGAGGGGTACACAGGCATGAGGTACACAGGCATGAGTGGGAGAGTGTCCGGAGCAGCATTCAGCTTGCAGATCACCTGCTTTGCAGGTGGCGGGCTGCTTTTCAGCTGTGAGACTAATCGTTCACCATTTGACAAAGGAGGTGAAGTACAACATAAATCGCTACAACCTGAGTCCTCAGCTCATTTCTTCATCAGCTCCTCCCCTCTCAGTAGGTAATTAGAGAGAACACTTGTCAAATATACAAAGTCGAAATCACTAATGTGACTCCAAAACTCACAGCAGATCATTAAACGTTTACGAGAGGTGCATAATGCAGAGATGTGGTAAATGACATTTCTTCACAGAAATTCTTGAGCTTAGAAATCTTATTAGTCCAATTGTTTCATTTTAGGGATGAAGGAATCAAGATCTGGGGAGGCTCACACTTTGGCCAAGTGCAAACCTGTTCATTAACTTTCACCTTAGGTTTCTTTCTTCAACAGGATGTGCTTCTTCCTGCTTTTAAACAACTAGGGACAGCTTTGTGACAGGGGAGCACTCCCTGAGATATTCAGCCACCTTACTGGGAAGGTCAGGATTCCTCTCAGGCCTCCATTTCTGCTTTGTTTTGTCTGCACTGGGTTTGTGCCTCAAACCACTGGTGACCACCCTCTTCCTCTCCTTCATAAAGTCCAATATGGGGCTGGAATTGTGGCTCAGTGATAGAGCACTCACCTAGCACATGTGAGGTCCTGGGTTTGATTCTCAGCACCACATAAGAATAAATACATAAAATAAAGGTATGGTGTTCCAACTACAACTAAAAAATAAATATTAAAAAAAATATGTAGGTCCCCTAATATGTGGTTTCAGTTACCTAAGGTCCAAAAATATTAAGAGGAAAAGTCCAGAAAAAAAAAGTTCATAAATTTAAATAACTTTTATTACAGTACATATTATAATGATTCCAGCTTATTATTAGTTGTTGTTGCTCTTACTGTGCCTAATTTACAAATTGATCACAGGTACATAGGTACAAGAAAAAAAAAAAACAACCCAACATATAGGGCTCAGTTCTATCTGTAGTTTCAGGCATCCATGGGGAGGGGAGTCTTAGAACATATCCCCCACAGATAAGTAGTGTTACTACTATGTCACCAACAGTGTTGAACTCTGGTGAATTTCCATCCAGACAATTACCAGGGACAAAAATAGTGAAATGAGAACAAATGGGAGTGACCCAGAAGAAGAGAGAGAGAGCGTACACCCAGAGAGACCACTTACTCTGGAGCCAGTATGTTGAGAGGCACCGTCTAGGGACACTGAAGTCCCCTGGCTTATGTCCTACATTGCCTAGAGGGGAGACGTGCGCTGGAAATCTAGGTATGCCCTAAATTAGCGAATGGAGATCATGGCTGCAAATGCTAGGCAGAGCCAAACCACCGATCTGAAGCAAATCTGTCTCAAATGTTGGGTAATAGCAACACTGAACAAAAACATTCCCTGCAGATGGAGGGCTCAGCCTCCAAAGGAGCTTCAAATTTTTTAGCCATAAAAATTGACTCAAATTAAATCCATGTGACCTTGAGTGTAACGGAGCCTCAGTAACACAACCCTTTTACCAATTGAATTAGAACTTCTAAGACCTTTCTTTTTCTTCATTTTCTTTCAGCAAACATTTTTCTTTAAGCACTTCCTCTGTGCCAGGCTCTCTGCTAGACACTGGAATCAGGTGGGGAACCAGGCAGAACAGTACTTCCTGCGTGGAGCCCACGATCTTGGGAGGAGCCATGGTGGTCTAGGAAGTGGAAGACCTGGGAGGGTACCATGAGGCACGGCCGGCCAAAAGGACTGGTGGGAGCCATTGCAAGTTCTGGGGGTATAGGTCAGGCAGAAGCATTTGCCTGTGTGAAGTCTGCAGGATGGGGGATTGCTGGGTGTGTGAGGAGCCGGATATGCCCTGTGTGGCTCTTCAGTGAGAAAGGTAGTTGGCACAAGGAGGCTGGAGAGGTGGGTCAGGGCCACTTGGGAGAACCTCACATTTCATTTAAATAGTTCACATCATTCAGCAGTCAGCTCTCAAAGGCTCTGAGCAGAGGACTTTACTTTTTCAAAGGTGATCCTTGTTGTGTGTGGAAACTGGATAGGTTCAGGAGGCAGGAGAAGGGAAGCCAGAGCCTCTGTAGAAGTTTAGTGAGACATGTGTCTATGCCTGGGCAGGTGGTATGACAGAGAGAAGTGCTGGAGTCCGCATTGATAAGACACGTGTTAGGATGCTTGGAGACTGGGGATGGTGAGGTGGAGGCCATGTTTATTAAAGTGTCTCTGAGTGACATGAATGGGGAGGGGGTGTTTCTGGGGAAACAATTACCCAATTGTGGGCAATTGGACATCTCTGTCATAGTCCAGGTCTCTGTGCATCCACCTTTAGTAGGGTCAGCTCCAGAGTCAGGACATCTACTTTCCCAGGGCTCTAAAGACGACTGGAATGCCTTCGATGGTATCAACACTGTCACAGCATTTCCAAACAGCAATGCTATTTATAAACCATTTTAAAAGAGCCTAAATAAAGTTGAGCCTGCTTCTGGGAGAGCTTTGAGGGGATATAAAATTGAGATTTGATTCCTGACACAAATGAGCTCTGTCCTAATAGGAAAGAGAGAGAGAGAGAGAGAGAGAGAGAGAGAGAGAGAGAGAGAGAGAGAGACCCAATTATGCTGCATTGTGAAAGGGACGCAGTAGCACAGGGAAGGCAGACCCAGGGCCCTGGCATGTGGAAGGGGAACGGGGAACAGGTGTCTATCTGGGATGGAATGGAAAGAGAAGGAAAACCATCAGGGAGAAATGACACTGAAGTTGAATCTTCTAGAAAGACATCCCAGGGTGTGATTGACAGAGGAGGGGGCGAGTGGTCAGCCTGGAAGTGGAAGGATGGTATAAAGACATGGAGCAGGTGCAGTTTAGTTCTGGCAGATGTAAGTACATGGTCTGGTATTGCCAGGGCTTGGTGTGTGAGTATAGACAATGACAGAAGAAGGTAGAAAGAGGCTGACATAGAAGACTAACGAGCCTGACCTTCATTCTGGAAAACAGGAAATCAGTGAAGGGCTCTGAACAGGGAAGTGGTGTAGCTACCTTGCATTTCTGCAGCCTTAGGAACTAACCAGATGAGTACCAGTGAAGTGGCGATCCATGTACAGAACCCAGGGGAGGCTGCCTCATGGAGTCTACAAGATACAGGAGCTCGTGACAGGTAAGGGAGAGAGAAAGGGAGGAAGAGAAGATGTTGGCAAATTGCTCTAGGTTTTTGGTTTAAGCACTCAGTGGTACCTTAGAACAAAACTGGGAATTCAGGAGAAAGGGCAGCAGTTGGGAAAATAGATTCTTTTAGTTCTGGACATTTTAAGTGTGAGTTTTGTAGGACATCTTATGTATTCATACCTTATCTTGTTCCAGAAAGGATTTAAAGGGAGATTACATAAAGGCACATTAGATAAAAATAAATATATGTGGAAAATGAAGCCAGAAAGGATGGAGGAAGCTAGGAATTAAGGTAATGCCAAAAATATGCGCTGCAGGCCCTTCTGTTTACTAGAAGTGGGTCACAAACGCATCTCACAGGCAACACAGACACAACCAGGATCAACTGACACAACTCAGGGTCCAAAATGGAAAAGTAGCCACCATCCTGCCCTCGACCCCAGTCTTTTCTTAACGTGCACGTAAGAGAGAAGTTGGTGGTGGCACTTTAAAACGAGGAGGCTGTGTGATAACATGAACAAGTTTTTCCTCAGGATCCTTCAGTGATATAGCATCACATTTCACAGAGCTGTCTCCTGCAACCTTCTCCAACAGAGATCATGACGTAAATTTGGGAATTTTTAGAAGAATGCAAGGATTGGAAATCCTCCCTCTATACTGTCTCTCTGAACACAGCTTTTCAGAGGCAGCAAAGACAGGAAGCTCAGAGTTATCTTGCCTGAAAAATACCTGGAAAGCAGCTACTCTATGTAATAAGCCAAAGGTGGGCAAAGACGGTTAGACTTTGGGGTTAGGGGAAACGGATGACCTTCTACGGGAAGTTAAATTCCAACCACACCATGTGCCTTGCGGAAGCCCATGATGTTCTGTAGAGGTGGGATGGGGACACCAGAGAGGTGAGATGACCAGAGACAGGAAGTCGTGGACCTGAGCTGTGGGAGAGGTTGGTTTGGGCTTCCATATTTGGCAATGTCAGCACATACGTGGTTGATGAAGGTGCCTGAGATGGCTCAGGGATGGGGTACAGAGAAGTGGGCTGATGAGGAAACCCTGGGGTGGTCTGCATGTCAGGGGCAGTGTGAGGAGGACCCATCAGTGAGGGAGAAGAGATGAAAAGAATGAAGAGAGAGAGTGAGATCCTGAAAGTTGATCAAAGAGATCATTTGGAGAAGAGTGTGTCTACGTAGCAGCTGCCTTTAGTCTCTCCTATAAGTAATGTTTTAGCTATGGGTAATAGTAGCTACTGTAACAGGTAAACCATAAAAACCTCAATGGTTTAACGCAGCACATGCTTATTCCCCATTCAAAATACAAAGTCTGATTAGCTTGGAGTGAGGTGGGAAGCTCTGCTTCATGGAGTCATAGGGAATGAGGCTGCTGGGTACCCTGCCAACTTTATTATGTGCTTCTGAGGCCATCCTGGTTTGTGAACCTCTGGTTGATAGAAGGGGCAAGAAGGTGAATGGAGCATGTGATAGTTCCTATGAATGGTGTGACAAATTACCACAAGATTGGTGGTTTAAAACAACTGAAATCTACTTACAGGTTCTGGAAACCAGAAGTCCAAAATTGAAGCATCAGCAGGGTCATGGTCCTTAGAAGGCTCTGGGGAGGAGTCATACCTTGCCTGTTCCCAGCTTCTGGTGGTTACTGATAATCCCTGGCTGTGTCAATTTAACTCCAATCTCCACCTCCAATTTAGCTTGGTCATGGTCCCTGTGTCTCTTGGTCTCTAATGGTGTTCCTTACAAGGACTCCAGTTGTTGGATTTAGGGTACATCTAACACAGATGGCCTCATCTAATGTTACAAAGGTACTGGTGGAGGATTTGAACATGTCTTTTTGGGGACACATCAACGTACAAGAGGTCGTGTGAATCACATACCAGTTCTGCCCAAACCCACCTGATTGAAACTCAGTCATGTAGCCATACCTTAATCCACAACAGACTGGGGAAGGTAGTGCCCTGTGCCTAGAGGAGGAGGGATAGTGGCTGGAGGGCAGCTAGTTAGCTCCACCAGAAAGAAGGAAAAGGGAGATGGAGATGCATTACAGGATAGTGGCAGGGACAGAATGAAGTCTGTCATGAGAGAAGAAGAGCCAAAGAGAACCTGGATGGGAAGTGAACCAGCAAGATGAGAGAACATGCCTGCATGTTTGCAGGCAAAAGGGAGAAGCCTGGGTAAGGTGGAAGATAAAGATAGGTGAGGGCAGGATGATGAGTATAGACTGTTTTTGGAGGAGGTGAGACCAAGAACACCACTGGAAGAAATCAGTATATTCTTGAAGCTAAATACAGCAAGGTGCAAATCCTATGAAATTCCCAATAATACAAGAAAAGAGAGTTGTGTTTTTTTCTTTTTTTCTTTTGCATTTTAAGCCCGTTGCCTGATTTCTTTTAAGCCCACCCTGGAATATATCTATTTTGCACAGCTCACTATACTTTTTCATGTGCCCATGTACCTATATTATATATAGATATGTTAGGAAACCCCATGAAGTTCAATGTCTCTCTTCCCAGAGTCCTTCCCAGTGTGGTGAGCCTGAGAGTTCTTGTAGAAATGTCAGTTTGGACCAGAAGGCTGCCTGGTGGCAGTGTAGCAAAATAGTCATTAACACCTGGCATGATGTAATTACACATCAGCTGCAGAGAGCACGGTAGCCTGCAGAAGGGCAGTGTCTAGCACTTCTTGGTGTGGTGTCACCACTGAGAGGCTCCACTGTCAGAGCCCAGGGTTTGGGGGGAAGACTGTGTATGGGAGAGCTAAAGAAGACCATTTGACCCCCTTAAGCAGAATAATGATGGCTGTGACATGCAAAGATGGCCTGATGCATCATCCTGTGTGTGAGCACTTGGTCCTTGAGTAGAGAGGCAAGGCACAGATGACTACTCACCAACAGAACTTATACACAACTTGGGCTAGTTGAGAGGTCACTCATAAACTAAATAACTGAGTATCCATTCTAGAAAACAAAGATTCATTTATTGGTCTTTTTTGACATCTATTCAATGTCTTCTGTGGACAAAAGCAATATGTGCAAAGCATGCATTGCCGGCATAGTACATCATGGAAAACCCGTGGGGACTACTGTTGGGGGATAATGTTACTAATAACAATTATGATTATTATTATATTAATATGCCAAGCACTTATTGAGTATTTACTACATGCCAGGAACAGTGATTAGCATTTTATATACTTTAAATTACTTAATCCTTCCACTAAATTTATTTTAGATGAGTCTCTAGTTCTTCCTTTTTACTGATGTGAGAGGCTGGGTATTGTGTTCAAGGTCACACAGCTCTATGATAAGTGGCAGAGGACAAGACATCAAATCAGCATGTCTGTCTCCAGAATCAGTGCCTTTGACCACTACCTAAACTGCTCTGTACCACAAGCGCTGTTACCTATTTTACATACTAGGCTTCTGCTTTAAGATTCCATTTAAATAAAGGGTCTGCATGTATGTAATACAGTCTAGCCATTTTTAAGGCTACCTACTCACACTAAGGAATAAAATAGTCCATTTGGAAAAGGGACCACATCTCCTTGAAATATTGGTGGCAATTACGACCTGCTACCTCAAAATCATAAAGAACATGACTGAGAGAGGCAGGGGAAAAAAAGCCAGCTATACAAAAACTTTGACACAGAAAAGCAGAAAAACAGGATTGAAAAGCAAGAAGAGAGATGAATCAGCGTGAAAATTAATTGCCTGAATCCAATTTTGCAGGCAGGCCTGGTGGCTCAGGGAAGGGAAAGAGTCCCTGCTCTGCAACTTCAAATGCCTCTTTATTCTGGGATGCCACTGGAAGAGAAAGGCAAGGGTCCAGGAGCTGGGTGGCAGAGCTCAGTCCAGCACGAAACGCCAGGGGCGGCTCCGGGGCTGTGGGCTTCTTGTGCAGCTGAGCTTCCTGGGCAGCAGTGACCTTGACTTCACAGCTGACTTCACAGCTCGGTCTTGCAAGAAAAAGAGAAGGAAAGCAACAACAACAACAACAAAATTTGTGTGTTTGTCAAATGCCGGAGAGCCCAGAGGCTTTTTAAAGGGCTTTGCTGAAAAGGGACTTTTTTCTGTGTTACTTAGAGACAAACACTGCTTGCCAAAACACTAGGTTAAAAAAAAAAAAAAAGAAAAGAAAAGTCACTAAACTTGAGAGCAGGAGAGACTATTACGGGTCACCTAGGGTGCCCCAAAGCAACTAAATTATCACTGTAAGCTATCTGGAGACATAGACACATGCTGTGTGTGCATTCGTGGTCCTATAGAGTGTGCTGACTTGAATTCAGCATGTTGTCCAGAACCAATCTAGTCAGAATACAGTGCTAGGGTCCAGCACTAATATTGGGCAGCAATATCAGTGGCTAAGATGAGTTACACTCTGCACTGGAGTCTGGAAGCAGCTGAGAATACAATCCGAAAAGTGCATACACACACCTGTACCCATAGTTCATGTTGCCCCTTTCATTTCAAGCCCTCTAGACCATGATGCAAATTTGATTTTACTTTGCATTATAAACTGAGATACATTAAAGTGTCAAACCTTACTATTTCTAGTAGTGGCAACAGCAGTAATAAAATTGATAATTACCATTACTAACTACAACTTATTAAGCACTTTCCATTCAGCAGGGAGGTACTTACACAAACATTTTAAATGTATCCAATTCTTTTGTAATGTTTAATGATTTTACATGAATTAATGCTTTACTTATTTATTTTGAGTATCCTTCACATACACCCTAAAATGTAAGCTCCAGAAGAGCAAGATTTTGGTCTTTATTATTATGTCTCTAGTTCCCAGAACAGTGCCTGGCACTCAATAAACATGCAAATTTGTGGGGGGTTTTGGTGGGGGAAAGGGGATACTGCAAATTAAATCCAGAAGTGCCTTACCATTGAGCTATATCCCTAGCCCTTTTGATTTATTAATTTACTTTTGAGACAAGGTCTCGCTAAGTTGCCAAGGTTGGCCTCAAACTTGTCATCCTCCTGCCTCAACCTCCCGAGTGGCTAGGATTATAGGCATATGCTACACCCAGCTGCAAGTAGATTTTGAACTGAATTAACTCATTGACTTATATGTGGTCATACCTCCCCTACCTCTACTTTCTTTATTTGGTCTATTTCTTTCTAGTCTTTAACTATAAAAGGTCCATTCCTGGTTGAAGGCCTTTGGTATTTTATCTGCCAGAAGGCTTCTCCCCAGACACCTGCTCGGCTCCTGCCTCACATCCTTCAGAGCTTTACTCGGTCACTCCCTCCATGGGGGATGCCCTCCTCCTTGCCCCATCTGAAATGGCAGCCCCTACCTGACTACTAAGTCCCTTGTTCTATTTTTCTCTTTAGAAACCATCACCATCTACTATACCGAATATGTCACTTACATGCCTTGCTTATTATCTACCATTCTTGACTCGTCTATAAGGGCAGGGGGTTTGTTCATGGCCATGTTCCCCACCTGACAGTACCTGGCGTGGGCTTCATGCACACTATCTCTAGCCTGAATGGCAACCCTGAAGAGCAGAAACCAGCTTCTTCCACAGAGTGGAAGGCAAGGTATTTTCTGTAGGAGTGAGGGCTAGCTCTTTCAGACTGCAGCATCAGGACTTGTCCCACTTTACCACACTGTATCCCCATAATGCTGGTTCACTTCCAAAAGGTGATACCTTCCTTCCTCACTTCTTGCTACTAGCAGCTAAAATGCCAAATGCATTTGGCCCTGGAGTTTATTGAGGGTTCACATACAAGAGGACCACGCTGAAAGTTCAATACTCATGTTGTCCAGTTAATTTCTCAGGGCAAACCACTCACCTGATAACTGCAGACTGCACACCAGTGAGGACAATCTAGTGACTACCATAAAATAAGAATGACCTCCATGTTCCCTTTTCTGCTGATGACAGCATAATGAGGGTGACATTTTACAAAAAAAAAAAAAAAAAAAAGTATGGTCCCATCAAAAGTATTTGTACCACAAAATGACCTCTAAGTGCCAAAAAAACTTCCAAGTGCTATTCATAACCACAACAACACTGGAATAATAAAGCCAGGGGTCCATATGTGAGACCCCATTACAATGGATTCTGACTTGTGAAGCAATCTTGTTGATGCAGTGTATCATCGTTGCTGGTACCAAGGACAAAGAACCCAATTACATACATGCTTGAGCTTTTTTCCCAGCCCAAGGCAGTCTTCATTAAAGTCCAGTGCTCCATCTGTCACCCAAAACACCTGCATCGACTCATTATACTGCATTGTAAATGTTTATCTGCCTGCCTGACTTCCTGGGCTGTCAGTACAAAAAGATGGGGACCCCATCTGCCTTGTTTGCAGTAGGTGCCTCAGTACAGTGACCAGCAGAACATCCCTGGCCAATGCATCCAAATAAATATTTGTTGAATCCTGCTCCTCCTGAGGGAGATATAGAAAAGCCTAGGCAACTAGGGCAAGATGGCGAGTGAGGAGGCTGGGGGCAGGGCCACAGAAAAGGAACATGGAGAGGGTCTCCTAAGGAGGTCAACTTCCTGCCTGACAAAAGTGCTTGTGGACACAAGCAGGAGACCCAATCAGACAGATGCTTCCATTCTTGTGCTCCTAAGAGGGGGACCCAATAGATAAACTAAAACAGTGGTGTGGACAGAGGGGTCACCAATCAATAATAGTGAGGAGCGTGTGGACAGGAGAGGAGATAAGGAAAGGAAGAAATTCCAGAGATCATAAAAATAACAGGCCAAAACTCCCCCACTGGATTCCCAGTTCTGGGGCTCCTTCTCTTCAGAGAGTCTATCACTTTTGCAATAAACCTGCTTCGTATCTCTGTGTCTTATTCTTCCATTTTTTGCTGAATGGAGAATATGAACCTGGCACCTCTAGACGGTAACACTAACATGACATTTTACTCAATTTATATCTTATCTTCACATTGGGGTTCCTAACAAATGCACAAAGAATTGAACAAATTCATCATAATTAAATATTAGATGGATTAAGGCATATTTATAAACGGTCCATTTACAGTAGTTATTTCAACCCTATTAAGGATCATATCAAGAAGAGGAAATGAGTTCAAATAAAAAAAACACACTGAAAAAATAGTTTGAGAGCATATCACAGACTAAACTATACAGCTGAACTTGTTGTTTAAAAATCTCTTGAATATAACATGACAAGCTAAAAATCATCTTAAAAGAACCAAAGTTGTTAAGCATCAGTAATCCTACCTGGTTAATGTAATTTTTCTTCTTTGAGCATGAAATGAGTATTGCTTTCTATGATGAACTTTCTAAAGACAAATATTTGGCATGCAGTCTACTTGGAGTTTTTTCCATTAGTGACATGTGCTCTTTTCAAACATGAAAGTAGATCATAGCAGGTTCACTCTTTCTTCACTGTCTTTGACGGTTGGAAGCTGAACTGATCTCTCTTCTAAAATGAACCCTGACAAAATTAAAGTAACAAAAGAGCTAATGGTGTTTGGGCTTTAGAAAAGAAAGTGACATCCCTATTGTCGTTTCATTGTAACAATGAAATAAAATGTATCAATAATGAATGAAGACACCATTACTAACTGAACCTCATGAATTCCCCTCCTAATGCCCACGGCCCAAACTGCTAATTGTGTGCCAAAATCAATTCTCTTGGGTCTGGGAATACAACTTAGATGACATTTCCCGGCAGCCTTCCTTGCTTCTCAGTATAGCCATACAAGTGGATTCTAGCTAACAGAACACATGCAGAAGGAGTATGTGCCTCTTCTAGGCCTAGTCCATTAAACGGTTCCCTGTGTGCTCCTCCATGCTCTCTTTCCCTTGACTAGATGGAGATATGCCCAGAGCCAATGGAAGCCAAGTGTTAAAATTAACAGAACCTCTTTCTGCCTGCATGACACAAAGCCACTGCTTTTCTTAGGCCAGTGAAGTTTTGGGGTCTATGATTTCCATAGTCAGCCTACTTGATACAGCAGCTTACAGCAGGGGACATGTGTATCTCTGCTTATATGAATTCATTTTGCTATTTTGTATGTGGTGCTGAGGATCGAACCCGGGCTGCACGCATGCCAGGTGAGCACACTACCGCTTGAGTCACATCCCCAACCCCTGCATAAGGATCTTGAAAAATCAAATTACTGAGTACCTCCTAGATAGGCGCTCCCACGGTTGATGCACAATTATTTTCATAAAAAGAGAATCCACTGGGTTCTTTAGCAGCTTGCTCCCTCTCTGGTTGGCTCTCCTGATGAATATGACAATAATAATAGCAGCCTGCCATCACTGTGGACTTGACCCCGTGCTAAGGGCTTTTCTCAGCTGCAAGGTGGGCACTGCCTTCAACTCCACTTACAGCTGACAAAACAGTCCTGAAAACATGGCACAGGCCCTAGGTCCCACAAAGCCAACAGTGGCAGAACCAGGATTCAACCCAGGCAGCAAGTCCAGAGTCCCTCCTGTCAACACTGCCGTTTCCTGCACTGTCACCTCTGTCCCAGACTCACAGGGAGCCAACGTCACTGCTCACACCTGAAGTTATCTTTTACATCAATAAAACTCATCTTGTCATTCTAGCTGTTGTGAATCTTCCTTGTCTCTCCCAATGTGGCTCCAAATCTCACCACTTCAGCTTCTTTAAAGGTTTCAGTTTTATCCAAAAGGGTTGATTTGTGTCACCTACAAAGGACTAAGGGGTCAGGAGACTAATAAATAGTACTCCCCAAAAGGGTTGGAGCAAGGATTAGTGAGTCGTTATTAAAGTCCTAGAAACTAGAAACAGTTCTTGCAACAAAGTGAGTCAATCAACACCTAGCTAGGATTTGCCTTGTGTCTCAAATACTGCAGCGTCTGATTGCAGGGATCTGGACCTACCTCACATTGCTGACCACATGGAATTTAATATCTGCCTGAACACATTTTTTTTTAAAAAGGTACTGATAATCTATCTCCCACGTCCTGATATTTTTACTTTCTTTGCAATAGGAGTTATACCTGGTTCCCCTGGTAAAGAACGTTTTACCTGGTTAGGTTTATCCCACACTCTGGGGAAGTGGGGTCTCTTTGAGGCTTACTACTTCATCTTACTGGGTTTCACATCATCTGCAAACCAGGTGATATGGCCCTCAGAGTCTTTATCTTAGTGTACTGGAGTGGATCAAAGATAGAGCCTTGGGGTCTTCACTAGAAAGTTCCATCCTGACTCTAATGATATTGTTTTACCCTCTCCTGGCACTCAGGGATAGAAAAGGTCACTAATCTGACCACAACAGCCCCATGCTGGCATTTCTAAGTGTGAGTCCTACACTTTTACACAATTTTCACAAGACTTTCCAGCTCAGCCTTTCATTGGGCTAGGAGAAAAAGGAAGTTACTAAAAGTATAAGTTGGTTGGAGGGGTTGGGGTGGGGACAAGAGCTACAGCTCCACTTCCTAAGGGCTCCACAATAAGGGACTAAAAGTTTACATGGATCATGTCTGACCCATTCCAGATGAGGCTCAGCTGGGGTAGAATAGGACTTCAGAACCACCCAACAGTAGATAGGTGAGATAGGAGCTGGATCATGCAAGAATTCTCACCCCCAAATCCCACTTTTCAAAGGAATAGGGCCACTGGATGCCATGGAGCATGCCTATAATCCCAGCAGCTGGGGGACAAGAGAATCATGAGTTCAAAGCCAGCCTCAGCAATGGCGAGGTGCTAAGCAACTCAGTGAGACCCTGTATCTAAATAAAATGCAAAATAGGGCTGGGGATGTGGCTCAGTGGTCAAGTGACCCTAAGTTCAATCCCTGGTGGTGGTGGCAGGCAGGGCCAACATTTTTGAATACTACTAGAAGAAAAAAAAAAAAAAAGACACAGCCACAGGACAGGGGTGTAGGCAGCCCCCCACCCCACCACAGAGGCACACTGTGGACTGGACCTATGGGCTTTAGCTCCCCTGCAGTGTGATGTCCAGCTATAGCACCAGTAGCTGAGACTGATGGTAGCCTCAGGCTTGGAACAGCTATAATTTTTAAATCCTGAGGACCTACTAGATCCTTCCCAGGAGGGAGACTATAGAGCAGTAATTCTTAAACTTGAGAATGTATCAGAATCACTGGGAGGACTTGTTCCAACACATGCTGCTCAGAGCAAGGGGTGAAAATATCCAAGGTAGGAGAACAGGAGGAAGTCCAGAGAGCAGGGGGCTCTCAGGTGCCCTCTGTATAGACAGTGAGTGGCTTGACAGGAAAAGAAGAGATTGTTTGGGGCCGTCACCTGGTCTCCAGGACTCTGCATGTATTTGTGATCTTTGACAATATTATTTTCTTTCTGCCGGTCCCTTTTACGAGCACTGGCACAGCTAAGGGATCATGCAAGAGGCATACAAAAAAGATGAGGGCGGTACAGAAAAAGGCTGAAACAGCAATTTAACTTTCACAGTGGAGACCAGTTGGTTAATTTGGTACCTCTGCATGCTATTTTTCAAAGAAAGTGAGAGGTGTAGTGAATTTAATGTAGTCAATGGAAGAAGATCAAATATATTTCTGAACTCAGAGGAAGGCTACTATCAAAGAGGTAGCTGACTGGCAGGGATGAATAGATGAACCACTTATGAGCAATGAGGAGCTTTAGGAAGGTTCTGTAATGGACATTGGTGAAATCGCCAACATAAGAAGGAATGAACAGTTCTTTACATTCTCTTGGGTTTGGAGGCAGTTATATAACGTTTCATTATCTTTTCACCAACAAAGGGGAGAAGCTTGGGAGAGAAGACACCACAGATGTGTAAGTGGTTTTGAATTTAGAACTGTATAAGTCTTGTTTAATATCTCACTCCTATCCTCAAGAAAATTCAGACTTGCCATAGGAATTCATCTCTCACCTAATACAGAAAGGCTTCAACTTAAAATGGGGTCTTACTGGAAAACTAAGAATGAGTGAAAGAGAAATGAAAGAAAACCATCCTGGATGGACTCACAGGGTTCATTTAAACAATTCATGGAAGGCTTGTTCAGTCTTGTTGTACATAGTTAATGAACAACACATTTACCTCCCCACCTTTTCAAGCTATGAAGATGACTTTGTATTCTCAAGACTCTATGGGCTCATATTATATTAATAATAATAACAGCAATAATAAAAATAGTTATTATTAATAATTATTAATAATAACAATTAATCTTGGGGTACTGGGAATAGAACCCAGAGGCACTTTACCACTGAGCTACATCTGCAACCTTTTTAATTTCTTATTTAGAGATAAGGTCTTGCTAAGTTGCCCAGGCAGACTGACTTTGAACTTGAAATCCTCCTGCCTCAGCCTCCTGAGTTGCTGGGATTACAGGCTTACACCACTGCAACCAGAATGGGGAAAAAGTCATACAACTAAATGAAGGGTTTGACTTCATGGCAGTGACCACTGATAGAAGAGTTATCAGAAGATCTGTATGTTATTTCCAAGGCATCATTATGAAAATGGAAATACAACACTTCAAATGGTCTCAAAACTTTGGGATCCTTGGAAGGAAATGGCAGCCCTCACTTTGGGAAAATACCTTTTCCTATACAATAAGTAAATGAGCTGGATCTCTCCAACCTTATTTGCTTGATGACTGAAATGCATTTCAAATAGCCGCTACACGTAGCTCTCCAAGTACCTACACTCCATAATCCATTTTAGGCAAAATCTAAGATGCCATGGAATATAGTATGTCATGACTTTACGTACAAATAAGCAGGGAGGTAAGATGTTAATTAGAAATTCTTGCTTTACAAATGTTAAAATGAGAAACACACAAAATCCCAAATCTTGGCATGGATGGGAGATCCCAAGGTTTGGCAAAGAGATTGAGGACACAGGATTTTTGACTCCACTCCTGGGCTAGATGGAAGCCTTGCTCCTCAGTAGCTGGGGGACTTTGAGCAAATTGCTTCACCTTGCTGTGTCTTCGTGTATTTTTCACGAACAGTATTTATCTAATATTAGCAAGGTCTTCTTATTAAATACAATCTATTATAGTATTTAGTATGTGCCTAGCATTTACTAGCTATCTTATTATTGCTGTTACTGTAATTCTCACAAGAATGGAATTAAGAATTTAACAAATCTTAAATGGTTTCCTTTAATCTGAATGAACTCACCTCATCTTAGTTGCCAAACCTTTAGACATTGTTTGAAATAAGTGGTGGTGGCTTAGCTTCCTTAGTGCCTTAGTTCTCTAGAAATTAAATGAAATCTTCTAAAATGGAACCAAAGCACCTTCCTAAACTGAAAAACACTCAGAGCCCTAAGGAGCTGATGACTCAAACACAATGGGTGATAGTTTGCATATTGCTTTGCATGACATTTGCATGCTACTAGTTCATTTTTGCTTGAAGTGAAAATCCACCCACCATCTGCTTCTTTCCTAGTCCCTTAAGATTGCTAGGTATTGAATTGGCTGCCTTTGCCTGGGAAAAAATAAAGCAACTGGTGAGCAACATGCAGTGACTGCATGCGTCTCTATGGCTGGTTAGCTCGGAAGTCTGTCTTTGGCTGCAGATCAGACTTCTGAGGCTATCACCTGCACCAGTGTGGACCACTTTACACAGAGGATGGCCACCGTCTCAAACACCAGTAAACTACAAACAGCATCAGGCAGCATTTTCTGAAGACAACCCCTGAACACACATATGCCTGATGGTAAATATACAGCTAAGTGGTTTAGGACTTAGTTCTTACCACTGGTGGCCTCCAAATCAAGACAATGCAAAACCTCCCCATTTTCTGAATGTGAATAATTACAGGGCAATGAACATACAACAAAGATTCATTTTCACTCTCAAAACTGTCATGGTCTAAAGTAAACATATGACAGCTAATATCTAGAAATTAAACAATAAATTAGCACTTCATTAATCAGGGCCCTGTTACCAGAATCTGTCAGCTCTAATCATGTTTAAACTAAACTCTTGAATTCCTGGACTGCTTGTCCTTAGGTGATAATAGAACTACGTTTCTATAGATAAGAAAAAGTTCACTTAGGTTGTTCTCTCTTGGGAATAACTGAATATTTTTAAAAATTCAATTATTTATAGTATATCATTAGTATATAAATTAGGCAATGATCCTATCATTGTATAAAATGATACAAAGTATCTATGGTTTATAAAAAAAAGCTGTAACTAGCACTCTAATGAGTAAGTGTCCTAATGAATTACATAGGATAATTAATGGGCCTCAATTAGTGTGTGTGTGTGTGTGGTTTTCAATGTAAAGGCCACTCCATGAGGTTAACCTTTAGGAACATTCCAAATATTCCAGCCAACTCCTTTGTCCTAAAGTGATGGGAATAGGGAGGTGGGATAGACCTGAGTAAAGTCTACAGACTTAAGGGCTAACCAAGAGCCTTAAGGATTTTCTAACACTTATTTAGCATGGATTTTGACCAATATTCTCGGCACTTTTCCAACATCTGTCTAACATGGATTTTGATCAATGTCCCATATCCAAAAGCTATATATGTACCTAGACTATTATTTAAACGGCAACCTGCCACCAGGTACCCTCTCACCATGTGGGAGTTCTCTCTCTTTTCTTCTCACTAAATAAATCCTACTTCTTTCACTTGTGCCCTCCATTATTGCCTATGGCTTATATTGTGAGACAAGAAACCAGAAAGAAATTGGCATCAAGTTGCTAGGGTTTGCTGCAACGTTGGAGGGCACAGCCTGTCACTAAGAGCTGCAATATGCCAATCAATAATAGTGGAAAAGAATCTACTTTTCTAGCTGTGACCTTTGTAGTTGATGCCAGTGGGCACTCCCTGCCTTGATTCGCTGCTAACACTAAAATAGGCTTTTTTGGCTTCAGAGGCCTGAAACTTACACAGAGCCCACCTATCTGCCAGCAGAAGTAGAGAACTGAGTTTCTTCTCAAACTGCAGTTTCACTATCAGTGATCCATTTGATAAAACATACAAATGCCAATTTATATTGTTTATGCTTCTATATGAACTATGACCCACGGGTGACAACCAATTAATTATAAAATCCCAAATTCCTATCTGGATATGGGGGCCTGAATACTACAAATGAAATTAAGCTTATTAGGGTTTAGAGGTACTATTTTATCGTAGGTTAATTTTTATTTTATGCTTTACATCTTTATTAAGGAAAAAAACATTTGTTAGGTTTTAAAATTATTGGAAATAAATGTAGGGTGGGTGCAGCTCAGTGGTAGAGTGCTTGAGCAGCATGCACCACCCCCCCAAAAAAAATGAAAAAAAAATCATACTTTCATAAACACTTAGAAAAACAGGGTCCTTAGTTAAAATTCCCAAAACTGACCTTTAAGAAACATTTGCTGTAGAGACCAACCTGTATAACACTAATTTACTTTCCATAAGTGTCACTTCCACAGGACAATCTTCAGAATGCCAGAAATTTTAGAAGTTATCTGGCCCAATACAACCACCTGTATAGATGAGGAAATCCAGGTCTGGTCTGGAAAATCAGCTCTCAAGGAAAAAAAAGGATGGGGGTGGGGGCAAGAGCCCAGGAGATGAACACAGGATAGGAGGCTCTGGGGCCAGGGCTGGAACTTCTGGGACATAGAAACCATGGCTAGGCAAGTGTCTCTGGTAGGCAGTGTGGATCTTTGAAGAAAAACTTATATAAAAATGAGGAAAAGGCACTGGGGAGAAATTCAGTGTTTTTTTTTTTTTTTTTTTTTTGTACCAGGGCTTGAACCTAGGGGCACTTAACCATGGAGCCACATCTCCAGCTCTCCCCCCCACCTTTTTTTGAGAGAGAGAGACAGAATTTTAATGTTTGTTTGTTTATTTATTTATTTATTTATTTTTTAGTTTTCGGTGGACACAACATCTCCGTTTGTATGTGGTGCTGAGGATCGAACCCGGGCCGCACGCATGCCAGGCGAGCGCGCTACCACTTGGAGAGAGGGTCTCATTAAGTTGCTTGGGTCCTCACTAAGTTTCTGAGGCTGCTTGAACTTGCGATCCTCCTGCCTCAGCCTCCTGAACCACTGGGATTACAGGCGTGTGCCACTGTATCTGGCAGGAGTTCAGTCTTGAAGGAGGATATTCTAACATAAAAATATTCTGGGCATGGAAGTTAACTTTCGAGTCTGGGGTCAGTTGGTAGAGGTGCTTCCTCATGGGTGGGTAGGGTGGGAGGTGGCCAGGGAGCAGGTTCTCAGTTTGTTAGGAAAGCAAACTCACTTTAAGACATGGAACTGGACATGAAGGCAAGAGGCAGACGTGAGCATGGCTACTGAGTCACTCATCCAGTCCTGTTTAGTCGGAACAGAAAGGAATTGCTCCTCTGCTGCTCATCTCTTTCCCAATGATGTCATGATCCAGTACTGAGCAAGAGGCCAGAGTCCGGCCCTGCAGTGTGTTTGACAAGCTCCTGATTCCTGTCCAGAAGCTGCTAAACCCTGAGGCAGGCAGGGAAGGAAAGGAGGAGAGGCAGATGTGCTATGATTTTCCTTTGTCCCCATCTTGAAGATGTAGTCTTGGTCTGTATCTGGACCCAGGCAGGCCAACCTTGATGAATGGCACTCCTAGGACTACCTGTCAGCTGGCTTCCAGGCTGGGCTCAATGAACAGGAAGCCCAGGCAAGAGATGAGAGGGTGGGAAGAAAGAATTTCCTTAATTTCTCCTGTAGCTCCGGCCCTGTGGCCCTTCATTAATGGCACCTACTCTCTTGGAG
The DNA here is from genome assembly GCF_048772815.1 of Callospermophilus lateralis. NCBI lineage: Eukaryota > Metazoa > Chordata > Mammalia > Rodentia > Sciuridae > Callospermophilus > Callospermophilus lateralis. The sequence continues at coordinate 115,026,587 of NC_135308.1, forward strand.
CTCTGGAATAGCATTTTTTTTTTTTTTTTTTTGTATGTGTGTGGTCTCTGCAGGCCTAGGGGGACCAACTTCTTCCTGGGGGCCTTCATACTCCTGGCCAGTTCCCTTTTACTTCTTCATTGATGCAATGAATTGGAGTCTGTCTACTGTCAGAACCATGCCTGGGCACTGGGAACAGAAGCTATGAGAAAAAAGCATCTATATTCTGTCATTTACTGGGCAAATGTTTACACTGAAACCTGAGCTATCTTACACAGTAAAATAGAAGATGTACTTATGCTTTTAAAATAAATGTTCCTTCAAAAAATCCATCCTTGTGGGGGAAAAGGTACATTCATACACTGCTGCTATGACTACAAACTGGTGTAACCACTCTAAAAAGAAGTAGGGAGATTCCTCAGAAAACTTGAAATGGAACCACCATTTGACCCAGTTATCCCACTCCTCAGCATATACCCCAAAGATTTAAAATCAGCACACTACAGTTATGCAGCCACATCAATGTTTATAGCAGCTCCATTCACAATAGCTAAGCTATGGAACCAACCTAGGTGTCCTTCAACAGATGAGTGGATAAAGAAAAGGTGGCATATATATACAATGGAATTTTACCCATAAAAATAAATAAAATTATGGCATTTGCCAGTAAATGGATGGAACTGGAGGCTATCATGCTAAGTGAAATAAGCCAATTCCAAAAAACCAAAGGTCAAATGTTCTCTGATATGCGGATGCTAACACACAATAAGGGGGTGGGGAAAACAGATGTACTTTGGATTAGACAAAGGGGAATGAAGGGAAGAGAAGGTGGATGAGAAAAGGAAAGACAGTAGAATGAATCAGATATAACTTTCCTATGTTCATATATGAATACACGACCTGTGTAATTCCACATCATGTACAACTACGAGAATGGGAAGTTATATTCCGTGTATGTATAATATGCCAAAATACATTCTATTGTCAGGTGCAGTGGTGCCCGCCTGTAATCCCAGCAGCTCTGGAGGCCAAGGCAGGAGGATTGTGAGTTCAAAGCCAGCCTCAGCAATGGCAACTCAGTGAGACCCTGTCTCTTTATAAAATTCAAAAACAGGGCTGAGGATGTGGCTCAGTGGTTGAGTGCCCTTGAGTTCAATCCCTAGCAGCCCCCTACCCAACTATATTCTATTGTCATGCATAACTAAAAAGAACAAATAAAAAATTTAAAAAAAAATCCATCTTCAAACTCCAATTACTGTTACCTTGGCAGTTCTGTGTCCTCTGTTCTCTGGGATCTTCAGTGGGAAAGGATGCTATACTAGAAGGAACGGAGACACCTCAGGCCTCAGTCTCCTGTTTTGCCCATGGAAATAAAACTGGGTGCTTTTCCTGATATCCTCCAGGGAGCTGGTTTTGCAGGCTACAGAGGTAGTAGCAATGAAAGGAGATGGTGACTGGGAAGGGGAAAGGGGTGGGGGTCAGCCCTCCAGAAGGGCCAGAGTGAACCGGGGTGCTCACCAGAGGCAGGGGGCCTAGAGGAACGAGAGACTCCACTTCAGCCCTCACCAGTGAACTGCTCCTCTTCTGAGGACACTGTGTTTCGATTTTTTGTTATTTTCAGAATAAAGAGTGTTTAGGAAAAGGTCCTGCTATATAGCCAGCTATTTTGTTATGAAAGCGAAGAAGTGTATCACACATATTAGAACATTTTTCTTCACCAAGTCTGTAATTTTAAAATTCCTCGCACTAAAAGTAAAGAAGCACCTCATTATTTAAAATAAAATTATGACACTCATTTATCATTTATCCTGGCCGTGCTGGACAAAGTAGGGTTAAACATGATCTCTTGGCCAAAGTTCCCTTTAACTGAACCTGGAAGAGAGGAGACTGCAGCCTCTAAGAATATGTGCATAAAGGGAGCAACTTCAGGGAGGGGACAGCGTGAAGTCATATGGGGAAGTGTAGGCAGCTGGGAGTCCGGTCTGGTCCTCCTCCAAGTACCCACTCCATTCAGATCCCCTCTCTGCTTTAACATATTCTGCCTCTGCTAACCCTTTCATTGAAAATAAGGTTCTGAATTCAAAATAACATTTTAATACGACTGGTGTAAAGTAATTGCAGGTCTATATACGAACTGCTACTATGAACAATCGAAAGACTACCTTCAATTCCAATCTGATGGTTCTTAAATGAATCTTTATTAGGACGTAGGTATATGTTTCTTAATACCGAATCCAAGCAGGATTATTTTTTATCCCTAATCGTTTAATTTTTAAAGAAAAGATAAAAGCGATCAGAAGGCATTCGAACTTGGTAGGAATCAGACAGTGAATGCACTTACCTGCTGTCCCCAGCGTTTGCCACATACAGCTTCCCGAGAAGGCAGACCACAATGAGGGCCGTGCAGCCACCAGATATATTATATGAACTTCTCTCTCGTTCTATCTGTAGGTCCTGGAGAAGAAAAGAATGTTAGTGCTGGGTTGTGAGGAAGTTGTATCCAAGGCTTTCTTACTTCTCATTCCCTGGACACAGTCCTATGTGTCTGGATATACTTCAAGAAGGGACAGGACATCCCCTTTCCTACCACCTATTGAGCACTTCTGGGAGGGCATCTGTACTAGACCATCTGCACACCAGAGACAGGAAACAAAGGATGGCAAACAGATACAATATTCTTCAAAAATGAGGAGAATAAAATGCCACTCATAATAATATATCACAGCTTCTGAAAGCTTGCGTCTTTGTATGGACTGCCTGAGCTGCTTGGCAGTATATGGATTAGAGAGGCTGGAGTGCTAAGAACTTGGACCTGATTAGTGTTTTTAACTCCAAAATCTCAAAAAAATACTAGTTTCCTGTGCAGCTGGATAGGTAGCTTCAGCATAGGCCGGAGTCAACCCATGACTTATAGATCAAACAGAGAGGCTTCTGAACTTTGATCTGACTTTCCCTCTTCCCACAGCTACTAATTCAGAATGGTGACACACTCATAATAGTAACATCCTACATTCACCCAGAACTTTCTCTACATTGGGCAGCACGCCGAGCACTGTACCTGCACCACCTCATTTTAACCTCAGGATCATTATTACCAATCTTGTTGTTCAGATGCAGGGAGGAGGAGTAGACTGCTCATATTTACCTGGTTATAAACTTGATTTCAACCTGGTTCTCCTCCAAAACCTTATTATCTGCCACTTAATGAGGCATCCCCAAGAAACTTAACAAAAGACCCATTTTTTTTTTCTTTAAAGTACTGGGGATTGAACTCAGATTTGGCCACTGAGTCACATCCCCAGCCCAATTTTGTCTTTTATTTACAGACAGGGTCTCACTGAGTTGCTGAGTGCCTCACCATTGCTGAGGCTGGCTTTGAACTCGTGATCTTCCTCTCAAGCCACTGGGGTTAACAGGCATGCACCATTGCGCCCAGCGAGACCCAATAAATTTTTATTGACTTAATGTGCATCATCAAGACAGATGCCTTTGGCATAAGACCCAGCTATACCATGCCTTGGTATTTACCCTGAAGAATAAAAGTCAACATACCACAGTGATATCATACCACATGCATATCCATGTTTATAGCACCACAATTCACAATAGCCAAATTATGGAACCAGCCATGTGTCCATCAACAGATGAATGGACAAAGAAAATATGGTTTACATACCAAATGGAATTTTATGTAGCCATAAAGAAAAATGAAACTATGTCATTTGCAGGAAAATGGGTGGAACTAGAGACCATTATGTTAAGTGAAATAAGCCAAACCAGAAGGTCAAGGGTCCTATTTTTCTCTCATATGCGGAAACCAGAGGAAAAAAGGAAAAGAAAAGTGGCAGTGGGGAGAATCTCAGGAAAATCAAAGAGAAATCAGTAGAGGAATGAGACTAGGGGAGGGAGGGGGAAGTGGTGGGAAGTGATATTGGCCAAATTATACTGTTATATCATGTGCACGCATGAATTTGTAACAACAAATACCATCATTACGTACAACTATAAAACACCAATAAATGTTAAAAAAAAAAAAAAAGATGTCTTTGTGAAATTCTATGTTAGTGGCCAGAGTTAAGTGCTCTGTGTCCTTAGAAAAATTCAAGTTGAGTGGAGAAGATACAGTGAACACCAAGCTTGAAGCTATCTACCACTGTTGGGGCAGAGGGAGGGGAATCGAGGGTTGGGTAAAAATTACAAGAAGAACGGAGCCCAGCCTGATTTTTGATGGTGCTGTTGGCAGATTTAGGACCAGGGCACTTTTGTGATTCTTAGAAACCCAGGGAGTGACAGCTCAGCTGCTTCAGCCAGCCTCCTCATGGAACAGGAGAGAAAACTCTGTAATCCAATGTTTTACTAGCAACTGCTATGCTCCGGGGGCCAGAGATGGTGGTATAAAGAGATAAATCGCCAGTGGGAAACTGCAAGCAGAAGAGGCTCAGCTGAGGAAATAAGATTAGGAGGAGCATGGTTAAAGAGTAAATACAGAGAGACTCAAAGACAGGATGGAGGAGGAACTGACATACTGAGAGTGAAGTGGGCAAGAAGAGGGAGGGCTGAGACCCATAGGGTTTTGGGGGGGGGCATACAAGGAAAGATTTTGGTGAAGATTTTGGAGGGGCAGCAGCACCAAGTCACAGAAGGGTCCAGCAGAGGACCACAAATCCAGGACTACACTAGATTTTTTTTTTTTTTTTTTTAACATTGAAACTCCATATAAATAGACTTTCTTAAAGGATTGTCATAAGGATTAAATTAGAGGGCATATGCAGGGCTGGGGAGCTTAGCAGCCCATATGGATCCTTCCTACAGCCTAGAAGCTTAATGATGGAAAAAAGTGATTTTTTTTTTTTTTTTTTGCTTACTTTAGACTCTTAATACCTACACAGGACCAGCTCAATGGTACTTTAATAAATGTTAAAAGGACAAATGAATATACTTTAAAATGCTTGGGTTTCCAGATTATCTCCCTACCGCCTTATCTCTACATTATCATGAGAAATGGATTCTGCATTTCACATATGAAAAGCTTACCACAGGAATGCTCATGGAGATAACAATTAAGCAGGAACCTTTGCTTCAGTGAAATGCCCTCAGCGGATAAGAAGGAATGAATGATTATCAGCTCTTACAGAAAGAGGGTAGGAGGCTGGAGGGTAAAAGGAAGATGTAAAAAATGTCAGATAGGATGGATTATCTCAAGGAAGTAAAAAAGAGGAGAAAAAAAAAATCCACATATCAGACTTTTTGTGTTTAACCTCCAAAATACAAAGCCAGAACCAACAAACCCATCCACAATGTTTTTATTTTTTTGTGTGTGCATTTAAATAACCATATAAAGTTGATATCAGGGTACATCCATATTCCATATATAATCAATTGGTGTATCCAAGTCCACAATCCCAAAATTACTGTTTTTAATACATTGGAAGAAATTGCTCTAGAGCTACAGAAACTATCCCTTCTCAACCAGAATCAATATTTGTTTGAATACCTAAAGTCCGATTCAAAGATGATTTTTTATGAAAAACTCGGAGCACCCCGCTGCTTGCATGCTATGTGTATGGTGCCTGACCTGCATCTAGTGAATTATCAGTGCAATCCAAAAGGGAGGAAAGCCCTCAGGGTACACAAAGTCCATGTACAAGAACTGTTGGAGGTGAAGGATTCCCTCAGGACTCAGATAAACAAGTTGATTTTGCATTTTAGGTAGGGGTATTATTTATCATGGTTTGTAACAGAAGAAAATCTAATTTTAAAATTACTGAATCCTTAGGGGGAGGAAAAAAAAAAAAAAAAGACCGAGTGTTCAACACCAAGATATTGTGCTATGGTGTTGGTAGTCACACTTCTTCTTGAGGGAAAACATCCCAGTTCCTAAGCTGAGTTAATTCCTTAGTATTATATTAATGGTGTGGCTCAAGATTCTTTTCTAATTAATTATATTGTTTCTTTCATCTTTTCCTATATTTCAACTACATTCCCTCCGTAGCTGCCTCCCAATAAGGAATGCTAAATCTGGCAGTGCTTTCTCACCAAGTGTGGACTCCAGTGTGGCTATTTTTTATCCAAGAAACTTTCTAACTCAAGCTTGCTTTCGTTGGTCCCCTCCTCCACACCCACGCGGGACTATGCATCCAGGCCCGGTACACACAGGCGCACGTTAATTACAAGTGTGCTCTTGCAGTCACGGTGGCAAGCATTTGGAAGGAGTGTTTCTTGCAGCCTTCATCCCCCTGAAGGATTCACTGACATTAAAACACACTCTTCTACTTCTTCTAAAACCCAGCACAACTAGAACCGCTTCTAAAAATAATCGCTTCTTTCCCCTCCTCCCTAGAAGCCAAAATAGCACATTTATTTTTTCCTACTTACACCACCTACTCCTCTTTAAAAGATGTTTCACCAAATCTTAGCACTGAAAGGAACATTAAAGCACCATCTGGGTGGTTCTTTTACTATCAGATTAAACATGATAAATGAAGTCAATAAAGATATATTTACCATCGAATTAACTGCCTTTTCCCTCGAACCCTTCATCTTTCAAATTAGTTTAAGCCTTTTACACTCTAGGTAAAAAATAAAAATGTAGGACTGTTTTTTTTAAAAAAACCTTCAAGTTCTGGGAATTTTTTCACGAATCAATGAAATTGTGAGAAAAGCTGCCTACTGCTTTGTGCGAAGCAATAACTTATTTGCAATGTTTCCCCATTTTAGCCGTCAATGAACTCCGAGACATCCAAGACATAAGTCTAGAATAATTCACTAGCAAAACACATACTATCATTCCTTTCAAGTGCCTCTAAAGGATCACGTAAATGACTCAGAAGATTCAATTAACAAGATAATTGGTTTATCTGCTCAATCAAGGGTCCTGAAGCCTTCTCAAAGCAATTTTCTGCTTAGCAGGACTGAGTTATTCTGGGCTGTGGCTGCTTAAATATTACATTTAAGCCAGACTTCTCTCTAAATCAAAGAATAGATCCGATTTTTAAGACTGGGATTTAATTTTACTTCTTTTTGTTGCAAGGAGTGGGAGCAGAGAAGGAATGGAGACATGTGTGTGAAATGAGGCTGATTCAACAGGAAAGAATTGCAAGGAAAAAAAATCATATTGCTCAGAATGGTTGTAATTTGGTTTGGAAGTCTCACAGATGATGCAACTCCAGGGTCAGTCTTTGTTTCCTGCTAATTTCAGGTTGCAAAAGGAAAGCAAGAGCAATCTGCACAAGAGAGCGCGGGTGTTGGGTAGTTTCAACAGGACATGTCAGCTCCCACTAGCTGGGTTAAAATATGGTTCTGAGCACACTGCTAATAGTGTCAGTCACAAATAATAAGATTCTGCATGGTTTTAGTATCCGGGTCTCATCCTGGTTTATTCTGAGAACAAGGCCATCTGCCAGCCAGGCAATGAGGGAAAAAGGGAAAGAAAAAAAAAAAAAAAATCCAGTCCTGCTTGCTATTGCCACCTGCTGGCTGCCATGAAATCACATGCTTATTCCTTCCTGAAGGAACTTCCCCATTCTAACAAAAATGAAGACAAAACAAAACTGAAGCTTAAATAAAGGCAGACATCCAAGTTCCCAGCTTACCATTAATATGTTAATTTTTAAAGTGCTAGGATTTATAAACTATGAATTAGCTTTGTATTCATTCTCTCCCTTTTTTGTCCCAATGTCACTATTTATATAGTTTTTGACAAAACCAAGCTGGTATTTCCAAACACTTACCCTATAATAGAAAGATGTATGGTGATTTTACAAGTTAAAATATTTGCATTTTCCCCTTTTCATAATAATCAAGTTCCTAGAATATTCCTCACAGTGGCAGGAAATCGATACCCACAATGAAAAGGAAACAGAATTTCAAATCCTCCTGGCTACGACCAGAACTCCAGTCCAGAACTCCAATCCCAGAGTGATAGGCTAAAAAGCTAACCATGCTGGCTCGGTTCTTATTCCTACCACAAGCCTCCTGTAACTACCCAGCACTGGAACTGGCTTCCTCAGAGAGTCTGAAATATTGAGTATTCAAGCATTTTTTTTTTTTTCCTGGAGGGTGAGGAAGTAGGGAGTTTTGAAATAAGGACTTAGAAGACATATTTTATGCATCTGGATTGTTTGTCCTGGACCAAGGAACAACTTAACCAAGTGATAAAACTTAGCTGCTGACCCAAGTTGCTGCCAAGTATTGTTGGGAAGAGAAGTCAGTTGAAAGGTTTCTGTGGTTCTGGTCCTTTAGGAAGGCACGGTTTGTTTTTCGTGGTGGACACAAAGGGGACTAGGCACATAGCCTTCTTACTAGGAATGAAGACCCAGGATGAGACACAAGGGAGTCAGGGGTAAACCTGCCTCTGACAGCTGCACAGTAAGTCTTAAAGACCAGAGGTCAGAAGCCACCTTCCCCACAAGCCCCACGCAGTGCCAGGCAACCCGAGGATCAAAGATGAAAAGCAATGACCTCAAAGAAGCATAGTGTTTGATGAAACCACCAACTTTCTATTTCAAAGCACAGCTTCCTCTCTTGTGTTAGACGATATTTTGCAAATTGTCCCTTCTGTTTCCTAGAAATAGGTTACTACTCATTCTGGAGAGTGTTTCTGAACATCTTTACAGATAGTCCATTACTAGTGATATGAACTCACTACCTCCTTTAATATCATTTAGAACATTAAAATAAATGAGATGTGGCACCTCTCTACATTCATTTAATGTATAAGAATAAATGCCCCCAAATAAAAGATCTTACCTTTTATTTTTGTCCTCCGAGGTGCTTGGAAGAATGTTGATTATAAAAGGTAAGCTTAATAAAAACCAGTGATTGAGAGAAGAATTGTTGAGAGAGAGAGAGAGAGAGAGAGAGAGAGAGAGAGAGAGAGAGAGAGAGACTGTGTGTGTGTGTGTGTTAGAGTTCCAGGGATTCTCATTGCACATTACTATAAATAAGGCAAAACCCTTGGAAAGGAAACACCTCTGAGGACACTGCACCTAACGTGCTGCTCCTCAGGAGCAGAAGTTGCAGAGATGGACGTCAGTGAGGCAAAGTAGAGGCTCAGGCTGGGGCTCGGGGACTGCACTTTTAGGGACTAAAAGTGGAAGACAAAGCAAGAGAAATGTTGATATGGAAATCTTAGTGGAAAATGAATTTTCCTATTATGGATCAGAATGGCAGAAACCTGCAGTACCCAAAGAACATCTGGAAACACAAAGTGGCTGGCTTTGTGGGAAAAAGTGTTCAGGAATGGCTTGGAAACTCTAAAGCTAATTCTCCCTATAAGGGCTGGAGAGGAGCCACCTGATCAGGTCAACAAGTAAGGAAACTGGCTGTACCTTGGGCATTTCAAAAACCCCCAAAGCTTTGCCTTGAGACAATGACTGTCAAAAACCTAATACTGAGAGGAAGAGGAGGAGGGGGGGAAACAAACTTGTTTTATATGAGTTGACAGTGGGCCTTCCAGGCTGTTATTTTGAGAGGATGTGATGTAATTTCTGTATTGCTCGTTCTGAAGCACACCTAGAACAACTAAACGATTAAGCTGGCAGGCTTTCTGACACTGGGGTAGATGTTCCTGAAGTCCCTGACAAAGTAAAGAAAAACAAAAGTACTCTTTAGGATGAAGGTAAATATAAGCTTATCATTAAACATGGACACTTCTGAGAATGAAAGAGGACAATATTAATAATTACCCTGGGACAACAGGCATCAAGTAGCTCAGTCCCTGTCAAACAGAGCATGAAGTATGGCAAATTTATCAAGCACCATGAGAACCAAAGAACAGATGGCAGTTCTCACTTAATAAGGCCAACCATGTGGTACAAAGTCCAGGTAGACAGTAGGCATGTTGAGGCTGAGAAACAATCTGGGGGAAAATGTGTGAAGAGGAAGCTGGGGTGGGATAGATTCAATAGGAGCAAATATGGAAAGAGGTGAGGATTAGAGCTGGAAGTACATCCAGGTTGAGCATCTCTAACCCCAAAAGCCAAAATCTGAAATGCTCCAAGATCTGAAACATTTTGAGCACTGACCTGACACCATAGGTGGTAAATTCTACAAATAGAACTTTGTTTCGTGTACAGTTATTAAAACTATTGTACACAATTACCTTCAGGCTAGGCTTATAAGGTGCACATGAAATTTAAGTGAATTTCAGGTTTAGACTTGGATCCCCTTCCTAAGAGCTCATATGGATATGCAAATATTACAAAAGCTGAAAAAAAAAAATCCCAAATCTGAAACATTCTGGTCCCCAGCAATTCAGATAAGGGATACTCAACCTATAATATGCTATACTGAGTCCCACACAAGGTGGGTTCCAGACCGCCTCTCCAACTCACCTTGCAATATTTCTATGCTCAAAATCTACCTCCTCACCACAGCAGATATCAGTTTGCTGCTTCTCTCTCTCTTCTGTGGTGCTGGTGCTTGGTCTCAGGACATGCCAGGCTAGTGCCCTGCCACTGAGCCACATCCGCAGCCCTGGGCTCTTTCTTTGATGTGGTCCTTTGCAGTTTCCTCTGCTCAGAGCACTCTACTAGCCAACCCTACCCCACCGGTTTTGTGTCCTTACCTCCCACAACTCCATCACCTCCCCTTTGTCTCTTCACCAGACCCCCACTTTGCCTTGGATCTTCCTTCCTCGGGCTCTTCTCATTTATATTTTATTTGTTGGATACCTGTCTTTTCCTAATTTGTTCAATGCTCTATTCCCATTCAGGCCGGGCTTATAGTTTATTCTCAAAAATATTTACTGACTGGGCTGGGGATGTGGCTCAAGCTGTAACGCGCTCGCCTGGCATGCACGGGGCACTGGGTTCCATCCTCAGCACCACATAAAAATAAAATAAAGATGTTGTGTCCACTGAAAACTGAAAAATAAATATTGGAAAATTCTCTCTTTCTCTTCTCTCTCTCTCAAAAAGAAGTAAGGAAAATAATTACTGGGGCATTTTCTTTATATATATTTACTGACTGAATAGATTACATAAAAGTAAAGCAAGATTCCTGCTCACCGCACTCCCCCTGCCCCCCAAAAAACAGTTTAAGAAAAATTCCAGGTAATAAACTGCCTAAGCCTGAAAAAACATTAAAAGACAAACATGAAGCTTATTATTAAGTATTTTTTTTCTTTTTCTTTTTTTTTTTCTGAATGAATATCTTAAGTACAATTGTGGGCAGCAACCCTGAGCCATTCATGTTTCGAAGCAGCCCAAGACCCTTGTGGAAGCCTGAGTCAATGTGACATTGGCCTCTAGTGGATGAAATTGAGAATACAGCCTTTCCTAGTCAAAGGTCCTTGTAGCCCTAGCAATGACGGAAGGAAATGAAAAATCCCATAGTTTCCTTTATTTTTCTCTTCTACAGTGTAAACTGAGATTTTTAAAAGTTCTTTTCTTTTCTTCCTTTATCCATTTCAGGGAGAGCACAGCATCAAATTCCTGCCTCAGTTAAATACTTAGCATTGGGAACATTAGTGTCTAGAAACACTTATTTACATCACAGCTTCTCTGAGAGAAGCTAAGTGTGAGAGTATAAGGTTTTATAGCAAGTGTAAGGTTAAAACCATATATATATATATATAAAATAAATGCTTTTTCTTCCTTGATCCCTTCTTTCCTAAGTGATATCTCACCCAATATCTATTGGGATTGTAGGGTTGGAAGCTACCAGACATTCCCGAAACAGAGTGCATTTTAAACCATCTGCTAATAAAAGGGTAAATATAATGTGTGTGACAGGAGAGAAAATCTAAGACCTAAGAAGGGATGAATTTAAATTAGAAGCAGATGGCAAGGGTGTGGGGAAAAAGGTACACTGATTCATTGCTGGTGGGATTGCAAAATGATACAACCACTTTGGAAAGCAGTATGGAGATACCTAGAAAATTTGGAATGGAACCACTATTTGACTCAGCTATCCCACTCCTAGGTCTATACCCAAAGGACTTAAAAGCAGCATGCTACAGCAATGCAGTCACCTCAATGTTTATAGCAGCTTAATTCATAATAGCTAAACTGTGAAAACAGCCCAGATGCCCTTCAATAGATAAATGGATAAAGAAACTGTGGTATATATACACAATGGAATATTACTCAGCTTTAAAGAAGAATGAAATTATGATATTTATGGGTAAATGGACAGAATCGGAGAATATCATGCTAAGTGATATAAGCCAATCCCAAAAACCAAAGGCCAAATGTTTTCTCTGATAAGTGATTGTGGATCCATAATGGGCCAGGGGGGTCAGGGGAGGAAGAATGGAGGAACTTTGGAATGAGCAGAGGGGAGAGAGGGATGGGGAGGGGGAGTGTGTGTGTGGGAAGATGGTGGAATGAGATGGATATTATTACCCCTAGGTACGGGCATAACTGCACAAATGGTGTGACTCTGCATTGTGTACAACCAGAGAAATGAAAAGTTGTGCTCCATTGTGTAAAAAGAACACAATAAAAATAAAAAATAGTAAAAAATAAATAAGTTACAAGCAGATGCAAATACATCTGGTACAAATACATGAACTGTTTTTTTTTCTAAACAAATTGAATGATAATGCTCATTATTATTTACCTTTCCCCTCTTATTAGGTAGATGACCTGACATGGTAAAATCCTGGTGAGAAGCTTCTAGCTGCTCTTGCTCATGGAATAGCCTGTCATCACTTTTCAATCTCTAGGTTTTTTAAGGACACGACCACCCACTTGCCATACTCAAATACTTGATAAACATCTTTAAATTTTTCTTTATTGGTATGCAGGCAGCTGCTGCTCAGGAAAGAAAATCTTTGCAATCAAAATAATTGCCTCAATAAAAAGGTGGTCAAAGAGGAGAGGAGATGACACAGAACAGAACGGAGGGGGCCTTCCTGGTGCATTCCTGACAGGCAGCAGGACAGCAAGGGTCACCCTTGAGAGCTGCTATTCAGTCTGCCTCAGTACATTCTCCAGAGCAAGGCTGGGAAGGATGCTGAATTCTCTGATTAGAACTGTTCAAATTCAAGTGTACAAACAAATCATGCGCCAGGTAAACAAAAGATGCTTGGATACCGGGCGGTGGGCTCTGTTTTCCAGCCAAGGCTCCCTTTTCACTAGTGCGAATCACATGACCCACCATGGTCAAATAGCTGTTCTCAGATCAGAGTCGACTAGGAAGCGTACTTTTGAGCACTTTACTGAACACTGTTTCCCCAAACACCTGGACTTGGTACACAGGTGTAAAACAGACGGCAACCCGCTCACATTTCAATCAAGTAGAACTGTGCCAGCCGGCATCAGCATGAGTCTGATAAAATGGAAGTGATAAGGCAGAGGACATCCAATAAGCCGAGGACCTCGTGGGCTGCTAGCGCTCCCTTTCCTCTTCTTTTTAATTTTTGCCAGCACTTGGGCCAGGAACTCTATCTTGCCACCAACTTTTGCTGAGCATGGACGCCCAGTTATAAAAGGGACACGTCCACATGCAACAGGCGGTGCAACCAGGTCCTTTTGGGCCAGCTTCCAAGAAAGAAGGCTTTGACTCAAGTGACCCCCGGGGGCCCTGGTCCTCTGTACTATCCGCGATACCTACCATCTCCTTGAAGGCGCTTTCCAGAGCCCCGATGACCAGGCACTCGTGTGGGATCTTCTTCTCCGTGAAGAAGCGCGTGGGCGGGGTGCTGGGGGAGCCCGGGGCGCCCACCCCTCCGCGCAGGGAGGCGGCGCGGGTCAGGGTCCGGCTGTTGGCGGGTGTGTTCTCGGGCTCCTCTCCCAGGCAGGTCGGGGGCAGGACTGCAGAGTTCTTCAGGATCTCCACAATGTCCTGCAGCTGCTCTGTGACATGGTGCTGCAGCAGGCGCGATGCCACCACGGCGGCCCCGGACCCCGCATGACCATCAAACAGCGACCAGTAGTGGCAGGAGACGCCCTCGGATTCCTGGTGGGATAGGGCGACAGGGAGGAGTGAGAACAGCAGTACAGCCTCTGCCCCAGGACCATGTTGACACTGCTAGGACTACGGGACTCTGTGTCCACTTGGTAGTCTCTCCTCTGAAGTTGGCGGGATTAAAACATGGCTAAAATGCTCAGAGAAGGGTCCCCAGGTTAGTCACTGCTGTGACTGCCACCCAAGAGATGAAGGGTCCTGCCTAGAGGAGAAGCCCACATTATCACATATGTGGTTACTACTTGGAAGGCAAGATCTGCTTTTTAATTCCACGCACATAGGGTTTTCCATAAAACTCCATACCAAGAGCGGAGGCCTCCAGGAGTCCTGCTTTAACATCTGACTTCCCACCTCCCTGTGATTTCAACCCCAGATTAGGTTTGGTCTGGAATCTTTGGAGAAAGTTTGGCCTTTTTATAAGTAACAAGTAGACATACCCCCCCCCCCCACAGCCCCCCACACTTTAGGACCCTTATACTCAGATAATTGTCCCATCCTCCTTGGTCTGTGTCCTGAGTTCTGATGACATGTTCGCTTCCTAGTCAGAGTTTCCTCCAGGCCCCATGAGATGCAGCCAGTTCAAATCTGCTTTCCCTGTCTCCCTTGGTTCTCCAGCAGTTATCACTGACATCCTTCTGTTCCCTCTTTCTTGAATTTATGCAGTTTATGATCCCTCTCCTGTGATGGACTAAAACATGTTTAAGTTACACATGCCTAAGATCTTGGCTCTAAGAGTAAGAGTTGAACTATGATTAAGTGAGACCAGAGAGGCCCAAAATAAACCCATGTGATAGGGTCAACTAAACTTTACAGGAAAGCCAAGAATACACACCGGGGAGAGCACAGTCTCTTCAATAAATGGTGTTCAGAAAACTGGATATCGACATGCAAAGGAATGAAATTGGGCCCTTACATCATATATAAAATTAACTCAAAATGGCTTTTAAAGGCATAAAGGGAAGACCCGAAATCATAAAACCCCTAGAACACAGAACAAAAAAACTCCTCAACAATGGTCTTGGAATGATTTTTTGAATGACACCAAAGCAAAGAAAAAGAAAAAAAAAAAGGAAGAAAGCAAAACAAAAACAAGAAGTACTACAACCTAAAAGCTTACAGAGGTGCCAGTCACCAAAATGAAAAGGGAGCTGATGGAAGGAGAGAAAACATTTGCAAACCATGTGTCTGATAACGTATGAAGAGCTTGAACAGACATTCCTCCAAAGAAGACATACAAGTGGCCAACCCTTGTATGACATACAAGTGGCCAACCCCTGCATGCCTGTAATCTCAGAAACTCAGGAGGCTGAAGCAGGAGGATCCCAAGTTCGAGGCCAGCTTCACCAATTTAGTGAAGCCCTAAGCAACTTAGGGAGACTGTGTCTAAAATAAAAAATAAAAAGGGCTGGGGATGTGGCTTAGTGGTTAAGTGCTCCAGGGTTCAATCCCTGGTACAGAGAGGGAGGGAGGAGGGGGAAGGGGGAACAACCCTTCCATAGTCAGATAAAGAGAGTCTACAAGAAACCTACAGCTAACATCAGACTTTATGGTGAAATACTAAGTACTTTTCCCCTAAAATGGGCAAAAAAATAAAAAATGTGCTCTCACCACTTCTACTCAACTTTGTACTACGTACAGGTCCTACATAAGCTTGAGGACTGTAAAGGAAAGTAAAACTGAATTTAAAATTGAGCAATTTGACTATGGTGTGCCTTGGTATCATTTTATTTGTGTTTTGTGTTCTTGGTGTTTGTCATTTTTGAATCTGTAAGTTTATATCTATTTTATCAAATTTAGAAAAATTTCAGATTGCATTTCTTCCTTTCCTCTCCTTTTTTTCCCCTTTTTTTGAAGCTAGGAATTGAACTCAGTACATTGCCCATGTTGCACTTACACTTGCAAGTGTTCTACCACTGAACCCTGAGCTCTGCCTAAAGCCCCTAAGCCATTATTTCTCTCTTCTTTAAGAAATCTCATTTGGGCTGGGGATGTGGCTCAAGCGGTAGTGCGCTCGCCTGGCATGCGTGCGGCCCGGGTTCGATCCTCAGCACCACATACAAACAAAGATGTTTTGTCTGCCGATAACTAAAAAATAAATATTAAAAAAAATTCTTTCTCTCTCTCTCTCCCTCTCTCACTCTCTCTTTAAAAAAAAAAAAAAAAAAAAAAGAAATCTCATTACACACATATTAGTCTACCTAGATGTCGTCCCAGGTTTAGGAAGGATGCTTTCATTTTTAAAAGTTTCATTTTGGCCAATTTCTATTGCTATGTAAAGTTTACTAATTTTTTTTTCAACTTTTTCTGTTTTAATTTTAAAGTGAGAAAAGGATTGAACAGATTTTTTTTCAAAGGAAGATTTGCAAATGGCCCACAGGAATATAGAAAAGTGCTCAACATCACAAATTATCAGGGAAATACAGATCACAGCCTCATGCCTGTCAGAATGGCTACAACAAAAATATTAATAAAAGAAAAATGTGAGCAAGGATGTGAAGGAAAGGAAAGCTTTGGTTTTAGGAATGTAAATGGGTATAGCTATTATGGAAAATAGTATGGAGATTCCTCAGAAAATAAAAAAAAAAATGAAACTACCATATGATCTGGGTTCATACCAAAGAAAATAAAATCAGTACCTCAAAAAGATATCTGCACTTTCAAGTTCACTGTGGCATTACTTATACCAGCTAAGATATGGAAACAACCTAAATATCTACCCATGAATGAATGGACAAAGAAAACATGGGATCTTATTCAGCCATAAAAGAGGGAAATTCTTCCCATTGCAACAACATGGATAAATCTGAGGATATTATGCTAAGTGAGATAAGCCAGGTACAGACAGGCAAACACTGCAAGATTTTCCCTCTATGTGGACTGTAACATATCCAATTCATATAAACAGAGGGAATCATGATTTCCAGGAGTTGAGGGATGGGCCAAGGGGAGATAATGTGGTCAAAGGTTATAAACTTTCTGTGATGAGAAGAAAAAGAATGTTATCCTTATAACACCATAATGTACACAATTCGACCACAGTTAATACTGGATCACATATTTCAAAATATCTATGAACTGGTAGTTATGTGAGGTGACTGATGTCTTCATTAACTAGTGGAAATCATTACAAATCATCACACTGTACACCTTAAATACATATAATTTCAGTCACATATCTCAATACAGTTGAGGAAAAATTTACATGTGAAAAAAGTATGCTATAATCAGAGGGTTAGGATATTAAATTCTAAGATTAAATAAACATTTGAGATCTTTATTTTCAGAAAACTGATAAAGATATGGGCAAGGTGCATATAACATCCATTTCTAACTAATAGGTCTATCTGACCCACAGTAACAAATAATGAAGTCTTTTCAATTTTATTTTTTTAAGTTGAAGTCATCAAATAAAGTTCTTTTGGTTCATCTTAGAACAATGCTAGAAAATGCTGTGTATGGGCTGGGGTTGTGGCTCAGCGGTAGAGCACTTGCCTAGCACATACGAGGCACTGGGTTTGATTCTCAACACCACATTAAAAATAAATAAATAAAATAAAGGTATTGTGTCCAACTACAATTAAAAAAATTTTTTTTTTAAAGAAAATGCTGTGTAGTTAGTACTCTTTCAAACACTGTTTTCATTTAATTCTATGCTAGGTAATGAGATGAACTCATTGTTTATTAGTTAATAAATATTTACTGAGCACTTTTTATATGATAGGCACTATAGCAGACAGTGAGATTAAAAGACTAGTTCAAGAGATAACAGACAGGGGCTGGGGCTGTAGCTCAGCCGTAGCACACTTGCCTGACGTGTGAGGCACTGGGTTTGATTCTCAGTACCACATACAAATAAGTAAAGGTCTATCAACAACTAAAAAAAGAATTTAAAATAGAGATATCAGATATAATCTGGTCTTAACAATCCAGTAGAGAAGATGCTAATCAAATAATAACCAAAATAGATGGGAGATCACAAGGAGAGGTTCTTGGTGCCATGAGACCAGCCTATATTGACGGGTACACTGGAGATGATGTCATAAGGACATGAGGATCAGGCTGAGGGCTGCATAGCAGTTCACAAGATAAGGAGAAGAATGGAGAGACTGCCAGACAGGAGCAATAGCAGGTACAAAGGCTCTGTGGTGGGAAGGTGCATGAAGAGTTAAAAGGAGACTAAGCCATGGCTCCTTGGCTCAATGTGGGGAGTAGACAGGAAAAGGGGGAGGAGGAGGATGAGGCTGGAGAAAGAAGTAGTCGTTAGACTACTCAGTCCTTACAAAATGCATGAGGGATCTTGGCCTTTAGTCTGAGACGAATAAAAAGCCATGAACTGAGTGAGAATGACAAAATTGATTTGTTTTAAAAAGGCCACTCAATCCATACTGTGAGGATTAAGAGAGAAGAATAAAAGTGAAAGTATCAGGAGATAAATCTTATTCTAAAAGGAAAAAAAGTAAACCAAATTCAGGCAGGAAAAAAACACACAAGAATAATAAAATCACCCTAAAGCAGGCGTCCAAACTCAGAGGCAAGCGAAGTGGAAAGAACAAGGACTTCACTATTAGGAGGTTTGGATTTGAATCTCATCTTCCACACCAATCAGCCGAGAGGTCGGCAGTGCCAGGCTAGGGCGGCAGCAGGGGCTGGACCCTGTGGGGTACCAGCTGGCTGCCCCTGTTGCTTAACCAGTCTTTGCCATGATTTCCGAACATGCGAAATGCAGGTGCTGGTTACCTGATGGGGAGTGTATGGGAGGGCTAAAAGGCGATTTATGTCAAGTGACTGGCTAAGCAGCATGTGGGGAGCAGTGTGCAGGTGTGGTGCGACCACTGCCATCAGGACAAGGTCTGTGTAAGTTATTCTCTGGACTTCAGCTTTCCACCGAAAGGCGGGGCCGCCCAAAGGACTCCCATGCATCTGCTGATTCCAAGTTTTCTCCACTGAAGAAGTTGGGGAAGAACTTGGGCGTTGAAGACAAGACAGACACAACTGGGAAGGACTGCAAGGTGACATGGGAGGCAGCACACTGGCAGTCAGGGAGTGCTGAGTCCTAGGTGCTTAGGTGACAGGAAAGAATCTGGTAGAGGCTCACCCAGTATCTATGCCCCCTCTTGTTACTGCTGATTTCTGTTTGGGGCAGCAACATGCCCATTAAAAATATCTCCCAGACTCCCTTGCAGCTCTGTGTTGTCACATGATACACTGGCTGCAACTGGGAGTTTCCTGGATGAAACTTCCAGGAAAGCTATCATTTTCCTGATAAAAAGGCTCAGCTTGACTGGCCTGGTCCCTTTTACTTTATTTTTCCTATTTGGTACCAGGGTCTGGAGTGTGCTCGGCAAGTGCTCTACTACTGAAGCTTCACCCCCAGCCCTTTTTGAAATTTTGAGACAGGGTCCTAATAAATCACCCAGTTGGCCTTGAACTTGCTCTCCTTCTGCCTCAACTTCCCAAGTAGCTGTGAATATAGGTTTGCACCACTGTGTCCATATGGCCTCATCTTTGGTCCTTTATTCTTTCCTGTCTGAGTGACAGAAGCAGTACCTGGGGGCAGAGTAACCCCCCTGCAAACAAACAAACAAAAGTCTGAAAGTGGAAGGCTCCGTGTGATGGGCCCTGCTGTCCTGCCTGGGATGCCACACAAGACCTGAGCGGTTTAGCCTCTGGGCTTTTTGTCATGTGGGCTTCATGACGTGGATAAGCCACAGTTGATAGTTTTTGTAACAAGATCCAGGGACATGGGATTCATTGGATGCACAGAAGAGAAAGCAGACTGCTACATAAGGCAGTAGGTAGAAGTGGTATCAATCTGGAGCAAAGCTGGTGCCAGAAGCCAAGGTTCTTAATTTAGGGCATCTGTGAATAGTATTCAGGGATCTTTATTTTCACAAACCTCTGAAATTTAGCATTTTAGGCTGGGATGTAGGATGTAGCTCAGTGGCAAAACTCTTGCCTCACACATGAGAGGCCCTGGGTTTAATCCTTAGTGCCACACAACAAACAGACATACAAACCCCTGAAATTTGGCATTTCCTCTTATTATGAATATAGGGAACAATTATATCAGCAGTACCTGTAACTTGGTTTTCGATAGAACCAGCATACTGCTATTCCAAATATCATGAGTTACTGTTTGTGCTCACTACCACTTTGAAAGTGCAGTCATTATTAAACCCTCTACTAGCTCTTTTTGTTATCTTCTGCATTAATAAATGTCATATTACAAATTTGGTTGAATTTTTGATAACCACTTCAATATAATTAATTTCCTTGATACTGTATGTATTTTTATTTATTTATTTATTTTTGCATATAAAAACCTAACCAAGATGAGTCAATAGGCTTTGAAGTCTGAGCACTAGCCTTCAACTTCTGTGGAAGATGGGCATG